>NC_045426.1:708455277-708755277 GCF_902635505.1 Sarcophilus harrisii
GTCACATTTAAAACAAGGCTTGATAAACAAACTATAGTCCATGAGCCAAATCTGATCCAGTTTCAATTTTTTGGTTGTTTGTTAAAGCTTTTTATTTTCAAAACATATGCATAGGTAATTTTCAATATTCACTCTTGGGAAACCTTGTGTTCCAAATGTTTTACTCTCTCCTTTCTCTCTATCCCCTCCCCTAGATGGCAAGTAATCCAAACTATGTTAAACTTGTGCAATTCTTCTAGACATACTTCCACAATTCTCATGCTGCACAAGAAAAAATCAGATCAAAAAGGGAAAAAATGAGAAAGAAAACAAGATGCAAGCAAACAACAAAAAAAAGTGAAAACACTTTGTCATAATCCACACTTAGTCCCAACAGTTCTCTCTCTGTGGGTGCAGATGTCTCTATCACAAGTTTATTGAAATTGGCCTGAATCACTTCACTGTTGAAGAGAGCCATGTCCATCCATCAGAACTGATTGTCGTATGATCTTGTTTTTGCTTTGTACAGTCTTTGTTGTCTCTTGAGTATTCACTACACTTAGCCTCGGTTCATGTAAGTCTCTCCAGGCCTCTCTAAAATCATCCTACTGATCATTTCTTATAGAATGATAATACTCCATAACATTCAAATACCATAACTTATTCAATCATTCTCCAACTAATGGGCATCCACTCAGTTTCTAATTCCTTGCCACTACAAAAAGGACAACCACAAACCTTTTTGCAGAGGTGGGTCCCTTTCCCTCTTTTATGATCTCTTTGGGATACAAGCTTAGTAGAGACACTCTTGGATCACAATATGCAGTTTGATAGCTCTTTGGGTATAGTACCAAATTGCTCTCCAGAATGGCTGGATCTGTTCGCAAATCCACTAACAATATATTAGTGTCCCAGATTTCCCACATTCCCTCCAATATTTATCATTATCCTTTCCTGTCATCTTAGTCAATCTTAAAGGTATCTAGTGGTACCTCAGAGTTGTCTTAAATTTGTATTCCTCTGATCAATAGTGATTTCGAGCATTTTTTCATGTGATTAGAAATAGTTTTAATTTCTTCATCTGAAAACTGTTCATATTCTTTGACCTTTTATCAGTTGGAGAATGGCTTATATTCTTATAAATGTGAGTCAATTCTCTATATATTTTAGAAATGAGGCCTTTATCTGAATTCTTGGATGTAAAAAATTTCCCCCAGTTTACTATTTCCCTTCTAATCTTGTCTGCATTAGTTTTGTTTGTACAAAAACTTTTTAACTTAATATAATCAAATTATCCATTTTGCATTCCATAATGTACTCCAGTTCTTCTTTTGTCACAAATTTCTACTTCTTCCAGAAATCTAAGAGGTAGACTATCCTTTGTCCTTCTAATTTGTTTATAGTATCACTCTGTATGTCTAAATCATGAACCCATTTTGACCTTATCTTGGTATATGGTGTTAAGTGTGGGTCAATACCTAGTTTCTGCCATACTAATTTCCAATTTTCACAGCAGTTTTTATCAAATAGTGAATTCTTATCCCAGAATCGGGGGTCTTTGGGTTTATCAAACACTAGATTATTAATATCATTGACTAGTGTGTCTTGTGAACTTAATCTATTCCGCTGATGGACTACTCTATTTCTTAGCCAGTACCCAATGGTTTTGATGATTGCTTTATGATATAGTTTTAGTTCTGGTACAGCCAAGCCATCTTCATTTGCATTTTTTATTAATTCCCTTGAAATTCTTGACCTTCTGTTCTTCCAGATGAACTTTATTATTGTTTTTCTAGCTCTGTAAAAGAATGTCTTATTTTTTGATTGCTTTGGCAGTGAATAAATAGGTTAATTTAGGTAGAATTGTCATTTTTATTATTTAATTGACAACTTTCACAAAGTTGCAGGATATAACATAAACCCTCACAAATCATCAACATTTCTGTATATCATCAACAAAATCCAGCAGCAAAATATAAAAAGAAAAATTCCCTTCAAAATAATTATAGATGCTATAAAATACTTGGGAGTCTACTTGCCAAGACAAACTCAGAAACTATGTGAACACAATTATAAAACACATTTTCACCAAATAAAGTCAGATCTAAACAATTGGAAAAATATAAACTGTTCAAAGGTAGGTGAAGCAAATAAAATAAAAATGACAATAAATTAATCTACTTTTTCAGTGCCAGACCGATCAAACCATAAATAAGTTGCTTATGGATTTCAAATAAAATATAACAGAATTCATGTGGAAGAACAAAAGATCAAGAATATGAAAAGAACTTTTTAAAAATATGAAAGAAGATTGCCTCGCTGTGCCAGATTTCAATCTATATTACAAAGGGGTAATCATTCAAACAATCTGTTACTGGCTAAGAAATAGAGTGATAGAAAGAACTATGAAGTCTCAATATATATTGAAGCATACTTTAATAAAAAAAATCTTTATTATTCTTGTGGTTTTTGTTCTGCATTTCCTTTTGCAACACAGCCAATGTGTAAATGTTTTGCTTGATTGAACGTGTATAACCTATATCAAATTGCTTGACTTCTCAAGGAGGGGGTTGGGAAGGGGAGAGGAGAGAATTTGCAACTCACAATTCTTTTAAAATGAAGATTAAATTTTTTGTTTTCACGTAATTGAGAAAAAAATAAAATTAAATATAAAAAGAAAAAAGAAATGATGAATTAATGGTTTCAGAAAAATCTGGAAGATATCTATATCTATAGATATCTGCATATTTGTGTATATATATATGTTTACATACATTATATATATATATATATAATGTTAACATAGAAATTTGTTTTGCTTGATCCATGTTTATAACAGAGATTTCACTTTTTATTCATTCTCAATTGAGGGGGAAGAAAAAAGAGAAAAGAAAGATTTTTGTTGTTCAACATTTTTAATTTAAAAAAGGTTCTTCATCCTACAGTCATCCCCACCCAGTCAGTCATGGGCTAGAAATTAGCTCCACTAACCATCTATGTATTGGATTGGAGCCAGTGGGGGTATTTTATACATGTTCTTTAATCAGTCACTAGGAAGGCAAACCCTTAAAGAAGGTTTAAAGAGCTTAAAGAGCAGCCTTCATTGTCCAGTCCCCTCAGATTTGATAATGGATGGATAACCTTTGTGTCAGAGACTCTGATGACCTCAAGACCCTGCCTGAGGAATGCAAAATGGAAGCCTCGGAGTGTCCCACAGATACACTGAAATTCTGAGCGTCTGGGCCAAAGGCTTCGCATTGGGAATTCCCATTGGCCAATGGGAAGCCTTCTCTGGTAGAGACTCCCTCCCCCACAAAACCTAATTTTGCCCTGGTTCTGCTCCTTGAACAATGTCAGAAAGTGAGCTCCTTGAGGTAATGGGATTTTGTTTTGGTTTGACTCTGTTCTCAGCCCCTGGGATGGTATTTGGAACCGCTGTCCATCTTCCATACCCATCCATTTTCTGAAACTCTTGTCTGTAGCATCCTAGCTGATGGCACTGCACCTGGAATCAACAAGACCTGAGTTCAAATCCAGCTTCAGAATCTCACTAGTTCTCTGGCTCTGAGAAAGTCATTAGATCCATTAGCTGTAAAATGGGGATAATAGTACCTGCCTCCCAGGATTCTTGTGAGGATTGAATGATGTTCAGTGGATCCTAAATCCACACCCTACAATGAATCCTACAATGATTTGTTTGTAAAGTGCCCAGCATATAGCAGCATTTATTAAATCCTTCTTTTCTTCCTTCCTTCCTTCCTACCTTCTTTCCTCCTTTAAGTTCATCATTGGCAGCCCACCAACATGGTAGGTGTTTAGTCAAAGGGGTAGGTCAACGAGGGGCACTTTTTTCTGTTTCCAGCTCTATCATCCCCACAATTTCTCAGGCAAAGCTAGAACTAGTGTCCAGTGTACTTTAGTCTTTTAGTGATACCTCCATTCAAGGGGCGTGGAGATGCTAGAATTTAAATCTAGTCCAATCTTCTCAATTTGCAGAGAAGAAAAATGAGGTTTACCATTAGCACTGGCTCTGCCAAGGTGCCATAGATGCCAAGTATCCCAGACCGAATTCCAGCCCAGGTTCTCCAATCCCACATCTAGGACTTTTCTTACAACACCATAAGAAGGGGCAGCTCGGTAGTCCAGTGGATAGAGCACCAGCCCCGAAATCAGGAGGACCTGAGTTCAAATCTGGCCTCAGACTGTGTGAGCCTGGGCAAGTCACTTAGCCCCAATTATCTCAGGGGGAAAACAAAAAAACAAACAAAACAAACAATCGAACAAAAAAAACGACATAAGAAGAGGATAAAATCTTCAAAGTCATCTCCCCAGCTCCAGTGCCCCTATACCTTCGGTAGCTCTTTCTCCATCATGTCATCCTCATTATCAAGTATTTCCTCCAGCCCAAATCATCTCTTCTTATTCATTTAACAAGGATTCTTACAGTAGGCTCAGAAAAATAATAAAGAGAAAAAACTCTGTAAAGGGCCTACTTTCGAGCGACTTATATCCTATCATTTTAAAAGATAAACACAATATGTTAAGTTAAAGAATTAGGGAAAGTCTTCCCGTAGGAGTCGACATCTTAGTTGAGCCAAGAAGAAAGAAAGGATTCTAACTGGTGAAAGTGAGGAGAGAACCCATTCTACAGGGAGACGACCTAGAAAAGGCACGGGAAGGAGGCAAGGAATGGTCTCTCCCTGAGACAGTGAGACCAACAGTTTGACTGGACTTTAGAGCTCAAGAAGGGGGGGGAAATGTGCAATAAACATTGAAATGTAGTCCGGAGCCAGACAGGCTTTAAGTGGGAAGCCAAAGGAGGATGGAGAAGCAACTGAAGCTTCCTGAGGAAAGAGGCTGTTTCAGGAAGATTCTTGTGGCAGCTGTGGATAGATCAGGAAGAAGAAAGGCTGGAGACTGTGGGGAGGAGTCCAAGATGGGAGTCTCTCAAACCAGGAAGAACTGGCTAATGGGAAAAGACCCTGGGTCCGTGACAGTTCTTCCCCCCAGCCAAAAACCATGTAGCCCCTGCAAAGTGCAAGACATTCCCTGCATCCCAGGCACATATAATACAACTGCCTGATGAACACCATCGGAATCATAGAATTTGAGACGCCCACATTAGGTGAACTTGACACACTCTGTCATTTCCTCGGCATCTTGCCCAAGGTGCACCTGTGCCAGGTAAGGAGAATGGGGGATGAGCCATGTGACTGACATCCTTACTCATGATCCCTCCAGGCAGGAGACAGTCCATCTGCAGCATTTCCGCCATGGGTGGCCGCCATGTCTGAGCACTGGCTTGCTCAAAGCTGCCACTTAGAGGTTGGCAAAATACTTCACATTTATCATCTCCTTTAATCCTCTCAACCACCCTGGGAGGCATAAATGCTATTACTGCACACACATACTCACACACACACACTCACTCACACACACTCACACACACACTCAGATATACATACTCACACACACTCAGATATACACATTCACTAAGAAACACTCACACACCACACTCGCGCGCGCACACACACACACACACACAGACCATATAACAGATGAGAAAGCTGGGAAGTGAAATGACTGGATCTGGATCACCCTCCTGGCGTTGGAGGACTCCTGACTCCACCTATCTATAGTACCACCTGCAGTAGGTGAACTTGACACACACTCTGTCATTTCCTTGGCATTTTTCCCAGGATGCACCTGTGCCAGGTAAGGAGAATAGAAAAGTGAGTCTTGTGACTGACATCCTTATTCCACCATCACTTCAACTCATTTATTAAGCACCCATGGTATACCAGACACTATACCAGGTGGTAGGAATACAAAGACAAAAATGAAACGGTCCCTTCCCTCAAGGAGCTTACATTCTTTTTTTCTTTTTCTTCTTTTTTTTTTTTTTTTTTTTTTTTTGCTGAGGCAATGGGGTTAAGTGACTTGCCCAGAGTCATACAGCTAGGATGAGTTAAGTGTCTGAGGTTGAATTTGAACTTAGGTCCTCCTGACTTCAGGGCTGGTGCTCTAACCACTGCACCACCTAGCTGCCCCAAGGAGCTTACATTCTACTGGGAGGAAACAATGGGTAGCTATAAAATATTAAATAAATGCACAGTTACTTGGGTGCAATTAGGATCAGTTCATGGTAACTCCCCTTTCCCTTCCCCCCCAAGTCAAAGTGACTCCTGAACTCAGAGTAGAAGGGAGCTTATGGTCAGGAAAAACAACTATCCTAAGGTGGATGGGCCACCCCTGATGCTCTTATAAATCTCTGCCCAAGCCCTTGAGGAATTGGGTTCCGGGTCTGGCTTAGCTTTGATGGCCTCCAAGGTCCCTCCAGACTGCAGATTACAGGGATTCTCTGTTCCTGGCTTTGGGCAGGGGATTTAACCTCTCCAGGCTGAAGCTTCCCCATCTGTGAAAGGGACTGTGAAAGATTCTTGCCTCAGATCTTTCATAGGATTGTGGGGGGAACAAGGGGCACCCCAGCAAACCCAAAATCTTCCAGAGAAAGGAGGGTCAGTAGTGTTCTGCTCCCTGGAGTCTGTGGCCAGGTCCTTTGGGCAGAGCTGAATCAGCCTGGGTGGGGGAGAGCTTATCTCCTTTCCTCCAGGCCCAGAACTGCCTCAGGTCCAGGTAATCCCATCAGCCTTCACTTTATCTCTTCTGAATCCTGGGCTCTTCCAGGCCACTTCCCATAGCAATGGCTCAGAGATGGCTGCCTGGGGCCTTTCCTCTCCAGATGTTCCAGTTCTGCTGGTCATCTGGACTCCCGTGCCCGTGGGCAGTGAACGGTCTCCCAAAGCTCTTGTTTGGCCTGGAAGACCCCTTGGCTTTGTATTGAATTTGTAAACTTTGCCTTTCCTTCCTTGATAGAGTAAGAATGGCTAATACCCTGATAACAATCGCAGATAACATTTATATGGCACTTTAAAGCTTGTAAAATGCTTACCTCTAGAATCTCATTTGAACCTCACAACTCTGGAAGCCAGTCTTATCGTGATCCCCCTTTTGCCTTTGAAGAAACCGAGTCAGATGCTTCTTCCCCCTCTCCCACTGGTGAAATCCTCCTAGAGCTGCCATTTTGAGCAAAGATCTACAGAAACCACTCATTATTCTCTGGTTGTGGTATTACCATCGACCATCGTGTTGTAGCGTATTCCCTGCTCTGCTCCCCTCATCCTCCTTCCCAGCGCCCCTTTATGTCTTCTCTTCCCCCATTAGATGTCATCTCCTTGTGAAGTGACCAGAACCAGAAGAACACTGTCCCCAGCAACAGCGGCACTGGGTTGGACCCTAGGACAGATTAACTCTTTTCAGCCAGACGGTGATCCCAGACAAATCCAACGGACATGGATCCTCATCCAGAGTGACAACTATGGAGACTGAATGCGGATCCAAGCAGGCTGTTTTCACTCTTGTGGTTGTTTTTTTTATCTCGTGCTTGTCCCCTTTTGTTCTGACTTTTCTTTCACAACTTGACTAACATGGAAATATGCTTAAAATGATTTTATATATCAGATTATACCTTCGAGCAACTTATATCCTATCAATTTATATTATATTATTATATTTTATTTGTTTTATTTTTTACATATTTTATTTATATTATATATATTAAAATGATATCCTATCATTTTAAAAGATAAACACAATATGTCTAATATGTTTTATATATCAAATTGCTTACCCTCTTGGAGAGAGGAGAGGGAAAGGGGAAAAAAATCAGAACCCAAAATCTTACAAAAATGAATGTTTTAAACTCTCTTTACATGTAATTGGAAAAAAATCAAATACAATTAAGAGGGGGGTGAGGGGTGAGGGAAGAATAAGAGCTTCTTGAGGGAAATAATTATCATTTTTTGTATCTTACCACCATACCTGGCATACAGTAAGCACTTAATAAGTGCTTTTTTTGCCTTGTTGACCTTCTGACTCTATGACCCTCGGCATCTTACATATATTATCTTCCTTGATCCTCGCAGTAGCCCTGGGAGGTTCTGTCTGGATTTCTCATGTGATACTCCGGGGTCTTCACACGTACGTAGCAGGCGACTCCCCCGAGCCCATTTGCTCTGCTGGGTCAAATGGTCATCAACAAACCCAGCAGGATTCTTCTCCTTTTCTCAGGCAACTGTGTGACTAGAATATTTCTGCAGACCCCATGCAGCCATCTTCAGGGCATCTTTCCAGTCAGGATGGGGGCCCGGTAATCCCATCAAGGCTGCCCTTGCTGCTCAGAGGGCATGACAGGTGACAGCTGTATACATCAACTCCCCATCTCTGTGATGCTTCGGACTAGAATTCCCTGTCTTGGCCGCCCCCTCCTCCATGGGCTGCCTCCCCATTGGATTGGAAACTCCCGAGGGCAGTTTAACTCTATATTCCCAGCAGCTGACCTGGTATATAGCAAGCTCTCCCCAAATGTTTTTCCATTCGTATATTTGTAGAACTCACTCAATTACTCATTCGTGTGCTCGACTTCCGAGAGTTGTCCACGTTCCTTTCTCCTGTCTTTACCTAACCTGCTTTTGGTCGCATAAGTCAGAGAATTGAGGGATCATGGGGACCTTGGAAGGGACCGCCGAGGCCTTCTGGTCCAACCCCTGATTTTACAGATGAGGAAACTGAGACCCAAAGAGGTCTCCCAGGAATTACTTCTAATTTAGCCAAACAGAACGAGTCCACTTCCCAATGACTGCCTTTCTAAAATTAAGTGATCAATTGAAACTATTTGTGAAGAATACATCAAGCCCAGTTGAGGGATACAAATGGAAAAAGGATCTGTTTCTTTCTTCTCTCCCCCTCCCCCTCCTCCCTTCTCACTCCTCCCTTCTTCCCTCCCCTTTTCCACGGAGCAGGAGGAGCTCTTTCTGAGCTATTCCCTTTGTCTCCCTTTGGCCCCATCTTCTCTGGGCCCTCCCCACCCAACCCCCAGCTCCAGACTCACTAGGCAGGGATGATATTATCATTTAAGTTGAAAAGCATAATGTCAAGGGGATAACTAGCAGCTACTTTAGCAAGAAAGTCGGGATAAAGAAGAAATAAGAGATTTCTAGATTTGGGGGGAGGGGACACCCAGTTCTTGATGGGAAGGAATTATGATCCTAGTAGAACCAGGATCTAGGTAAGTGACTCAGTAGAAAGTGGAGGAGAGGACAAAAGCTTCTGGCCATTCTACTCCCATGCTTCCGGCTAATTTTCTGTAACAGATGGGAAGACTGATTTTGGCAATTCCCAGAGTGGAAGAGGCTGAGAGTCCAGGAAAGTCATGATGATGCGCCTTGGAGAGGAGAGGTTTCGGGCCGGGAGTTGACATTCTGGGCCAGGTTCCAGACTTTGATTGGCTGAACTTATTAAACTGAGGCTGATGGCATCTTCAAAGGGCTTTAATAAGCCTTGACCTCTCCCTCTCTCATAATGTGACTCCTTCCTGGATGCTTCCAGTGACAGACAATTCTCTAAGGAGAGAGACCTCCACCTACTCTCTCCAAGGTCAGAGTGTGTCCCCTTGAAAAGAGGTCTCCATGGATCCAATTCCGTTCCAATTGATCAGTGATGAACAGAACCAGCCCCACCCAGTGAAAGAACACTGGGAAACGAGTGTGGATTGCCTGCATTTTTGTTTTTTTCCCAGGTTATTTTTACCTTCTTTCTAAATCCAATTTTTCTTGTGCAACAAGAGAACTGTATAAATATGTACACATATATTATATTTAAGATATACTTTAACATATTTAACATGTATGGGACTACCTGTCAGCTAGGGGAGGAGGTGGGAGGAAGGAAGGGAAAAGTTGGAACAGAAGCATTTGCAAGGGTCAGTGTTGAAAATTTACCCAGGCATATGTTCTGTCAATAAAAAGCTATAAAAAAAAGAAAGAATAGATATTTAAAAAAGAAAGAAAAGAGGTCTCCGTGTTTTGTTTCTGGTCTCCATGTTTTGTTTCTGGTCTCCTTGTTTTGTTTCTGGTCTCCTATATATTTGTCCTCTTGGTTTCAATGGAAGAATTGGAGGCTGTGGCTAATGGTCATAAAGTTGTAACTGAGCTGCCCAGGAAAGCAGGAGTTGAGTCCACGCTGGGGTTTTTAGCCAGCCATTCCCAAAGGGATGAGTAATGAACAGTACCAAGTAAAAACTGCTCATTCTGAAGTCATTCTCACCAGAGACTAAGGTGGAGCAGGGGAGAATAGACAGCCCACTTCAAGTCTTAGAGGGGAAATGTTTCTAGTTTTATTTTTTCTACATCATTGAAGAAAACATCCCTTTGTCAAAGTAACCATCATTGAGAGAATTCAGCGTTACCATTGGCCGTTCACGGTGGAGGGAGCACAACCTGCTGAGGCTCAAGCTGGGAGCATTGGAGAAGATGCCCCAAACTCCTCAGGAGGGGCCAAGAATCCTCAAGTATTGATGTAGCCATCAAGGAAGAGGCTGTGGGGAGGGGGGGAGGGGGGACTAATCTTGATGGAAAACAAAACTACCAAAGATTATTTTTTTAAACATGGGCTGAACATACTCTCTTCGGCTAAAAAGTGTCTCACAGCCCAGGGCTTCCCCCAGGACTCTGGGCTCACACGGATTGGGTCTGATCCGTCCTAAAGCAGATCCCTCAGGAAGGCCAGTTTCTTGTTTTGGCTCTGGGCTCCCTCCTGGAGTTAATCCAGAAAGATATTTTATCTACATCGGAGGTATAGATATATGCCCATTGGGGCACCCAAACCCTCAGGGTATTCAAGATAAAGTATGGATGATGAGGATGGGGAACAGTTGATTTCACCCTACAGAGAATCGACAAACAGACACTGAAAACTTTCATCCAGCCCATCATCTCCTGGCCTCTCCCCTAAGGCAATAGAACTTGGGCCATTCTGGGGAGCTCCCTCCTTCACACAGCTCTCACACAGCCCCCAAACTGTTCAATGTTCGGTCGTCTCTGTCGTTTCTGACTCTCTTGGATCCTATTTGAGGTTTTCTTCACAAAGAGACGGGAGTGGTTTCCCATTTCCTTCAGCTCATTTTACAGATGAGGAAACTGAGACAAACAAGGTGAAGTGACTTGCCCAGGATCACACAGCTAGGAAGCATCTGCACTAGGGTGTTCCTGACTCCAAACCTGTTGCTCCACCCATCATCCCAGACTGTAGTACCGCCCTTTGGTCTGTTATTTGTCCTAAATTTTCCAAAAGGACCTTGTCATCAGGGAGGTGACATACAAGTAATGGGATTTAAGTGAGGCTGGGCAGGGTCACCTGCTTGACTTTGCCATCCAGAACCAGCTGGGCCCAGTGGCCAGAGACAGGTCGGGACACTGGAGACGCAGTGGGAGACCTCAGCCTTTTTAGCTGCTTCTTTAAACGGTCTCAGTTTGACTGGGGCAACACTCACTCAGGGCTTGAGCTAAGAATGGCTTCTTTCACCTGCTCAAAAAAAAAAAAATCAGTCTGGAAGTGGAAGACCCTCTGGTCAAAACAGAAACCGTTGCTATTTACCTTCAGTCTGAGTCAGGCACTGGTTGGTTGCTGCCCTTTGTTTTTGAAGAGGACCAGAACGAGGGGGTGGTGGAGTCCAGTTAGTGGGTCCGAGCCAACCAGTTTGAGCCGGGAATGCCCTGCCACGGGGCAGACACAGATAGTCCCTGTGAACACTCGGGGTCGAGGCCCGAACGACGTCCCTAGTGATTCCTGTCAGGGGCCTTGTTGGCCCATCAGTAAGAGTCATAGTGATTTGGATTGAAAGCTGGCCCTGCAGAAAGAAATCCAGCCCCAAAACTCTCAGATGCTGAGAGGCCTCGGGAATCAAAAAAGAAATGTTCATTCTTTGGGGCAGAGCACTCACAGGTAAGGGTATGATACCAGAAAAAAAGAGACAGAGACAAGAGAGAGAGAAACAGAGAGAGACAGAGACAGAGAGAAAGACAAAGACAGAGAAACAGAGACAGAGAGAGAGAGACAGAGATGAGAGAGAGACAGAGAGATGGAGACAGAGACAGAGAGAGACCAGAGAGAGAAAAACAGAGACAGAGAGAAAGACAGAGAGAGAAACAGAGAGAGACAGAGACAGAGAGAGACAGAGAAACAGAGACAGAGAGAGAAAGACAGAGAGATGGAGACAGAGACAGAAACCAGAGAGAGAGAGAAAAACAAAGAGAGACAGAGAGAGAAAAGCAGAGACAGAGAGAAAGACAGAGAGAGAGGAAGGAGGGAGGGAGGGAGAGAGGGAGAAAGGAAGGAAGAAAAGAAGGAAGGAAGGAAGGAAGGAAGGGAAAGAAGGAAGGAAGGAAGGAAGGAAGGAAGGAAAGAAGGAAGGAAGGAAAGAAGGGAGAGAGAAGAAAGGAGGAGCTTGGACAAACTACAGGAGATAGTGGAGAACAGAAGGGCCTAGCATCCTATGGTCCACAGGGTCAAAAACTGGACTGCTGCAATGTATACATACACAAGCATTGCCGCAATAGGCTTAGCTCTAAAACTACAAGGTTTGTGCAGTTTTCCGCGGCTCCTCCCCGCTGCCATCAGGCATTTCTGTGGCCCCCAGCCTCTGACCCCGGTGCCTTCACTCTCCCTCTGGATGCGAAGTAGCCCATCAGTAACAGGCACCATTTAATGCTCTCATCCTTAGCTTGCCATAAAAACTTTCCTGTCCCTTGTCCTTGTCCACTTATGTCATGAGCTAAACTCCTCCAACAGATGCCTTAAACTCAAGGTGTCCAAACCAGAAGGCCCTGTCCTTCCCCTGAAGTCTTCCCCCACTCCCACCTTCCCTGTTGTTATAGAGACTTCCTGGGTCCTCGGACTCACTCCCTAAGAATCGTCCTGGACTCCTTCCTCACTGTCTCACACACACACACACACCCGCCATAAGCAAGCAGTTCCCAAGGTCTGTTGATTTCTTTTCTTTTTTCTTTTTTTTTCTTTTTTTTGCTGAGGCAATTGGGGTTAAGTGACTTGCCCAGAGTCACTCAGCTAGGAACCATTAAGTGTCTGAAGTTGGATTTGAACTCAGGTCCTCCTGACTTCAGGGCTGGCGCTCTGCCCACTGCTTGATTTCACTTTTGTACCATCTCTTGTGGATCCTCTCTTCTCTCACCCTCCTCTGGTTTAGATCCCCCTTCAGAAGGTGAACCCATTTTGGAGCCCACTCAACAACCAGACCCTTCTCTTTTTTTCCCCAATTATTTTTTTCACTTACAAGTCATTTATTCTCCCTCTCCACCGCACCAAACCACGGGACCTAAGTCCCAAGGAACCTCTTGCAGATCATCGCTGGTTCCTCAAAATACCCGTGCTGCCAATAATAGTATAAATACGTCTGCATGGATTGGATTTCACATATATTTCTACCATGTTTAACATATATTGGATCTAGCAGAGGGTGTGGGGGAAGAGGGGAATTGGAGCACAAGGTTTTGCCAGGGCTAACGTTGAAAAATTGTCCGGGCACATGTTTTGAAAAATAAAAAGCTTTAATAAAAAAAAAAAAAAAGATTATGTGATGATAAATTCTGATATTCGTGGCTCTCTTGAACAATTAGGTAGCTCAGGCCAGTTCCGATTGTTCAGTGATGGGGAGAGCATCTGCACCCAGAGAGGACTGTGGGAACTGAGTGTGGACCACAACACAGCCTTCTCACTCTTTCGGTTGTTCTTTGCTTGCATTTTGTTTTCTTTCCCATTTTTTTCCTTTTGGGCCTGAATTTTCTTGTGCAGCAAGATATTTATAGAAATACGTATAGAGGAATTGCACATGTTTAACATATACTAGATCACTTGTCATCTAAGGGAGAAGGTGGGGGAAGGGAGGGGAAAATTTAGAATGCAGATTTTATAAGGATGAATGTTGAAAATTATCCATGTATATATTTTGAAAATAAAAAGCTTTAATTAAAAAAAGTGCCTGTGCTGCAATAACTTCAAAAGCCAGCCTAGATTCAGAGGTCTTCTGCACGTACGCGAGTCGTGCTCTCCCACAAGGACACAGTTCCCAGAGAGCTGGGGAACGGCCACAGATCTAAGTGTGAGAGTAGCCCACGTGGAGGGACATAAGGGCCAAAACGGCATACTCTGGAATTGTGGGATCTCCATGTCCTAGCCATGGAGAACTAGGAGGAGAAACCAGGGGGAAGGTCCCTGCCCTACTGCCCACAGTTCAATGGCTTCCACAGACCCGGCAGATGATGTAGCTGCAAACAAGCAGCGATCTCAGAGGCAGAGGAGGCTGACAACGGGAATGTTACCCCAGGAGGACTAGTCTCCTGACTACACACATTCTCTATTTTTCTTCCCTCCCCTCCCCAAAGGAGGTCTGTCCTTAGTTCTTAAAGAGGCCCATGAACACAGGGAAGAGCTGCCATGACTCGGAAGTAAATTGGATTGAAGTGAAGGAGGGTTGGGCAAGGTCACCTGCCTCATTTTCCCCTCCAAGGCTGTCTGGGTCCAGTGGCTAGAGATGGATCAGGAAATTGGACGTTGCCTGGATGTAGTGGCCATGCTAAGATCTCCTACAGGTGTGACTGAGGCAACGTCCATTCAGTGATAAGGCTGGGTAGTAATTGAGGCAATCTCCACTTTCACCTAGTTCCTCCTCCCCCCTCCAAAATAAAATCCAAATAAATAAATCTGGGAGGGGAAGACCCTCAGCATTTCTGGCCAAAGCAGAAAAGATGCTATTTAGATTCAATCTGAATCCATCAAGACCCAAACGATGACCAAATGGGGTTCAGCCTGGGTCCTATTGGTGGCCAATCAATGAGAATCAGAGTGGTTTGGGTTTAAAGCATGATCCTTAAGAAAGAAATGGAGCCAGTAAATCCCAAGGTATCTTGGGAGGGTTTAGAGATCAAAAGGGGGAGAGGGGAGCTTTATTATTTTTATTTTTTGAAGGGGGAGCTTTAAAGAGCATCTGTAGGTAAAGGTAGGGTATATGCTACCCTATGTGGACAGAGGGAGAGAATAGAAGGAGGCAAGGAGGAAGGGAACAGGTAGGCTCATACAATTCCCAAGGGGTGCTGGAAATTGTTCAGCGGAACCCTAACAGGAATCCCTTAAAATGTCCGTAACAATACCCAGTCTCTTCTTAAAGACCTTGAATAATCATGGATACAACTTCCATGAAGTTTTAAGATTTACCGGAAGTTTTACAAAAGTAAAGTCACTTGTGAACCGATCCAACCCTTCTGGAGAGCAATTTGGAACTATGCCCAAAAGGCTATGCCCAGTGATGGAGCCGTGTGCCCCCAGAGAGCCTGTGGGGACCAAGGGGGGATCGCAACACTGTATTTTCACCTTTGTTTGCTTTTTGATCCTTTTTTGATCTGATTTTTCTTGTGCAACAAGATAATTGTGGAAATATCACTAAGAAGAACAGCACATGGTTAACCTTTATTGGATTACTTGCTGTCTAGGGGACGGGGTGGAAGGAAAGGAAGCAGAAAAAAGAATGGAACACAAGGTTTTGCCAGGGGATGTTGAAAACTATCTTTACAAGTATTTTGAAGATAAAAAGTTATAATTAAAATAAATCAAGGCTCACCCCCAAGGTCTGTGGCTAGGAGACTCTTTCCTGTCTGGGAAAGGTCAGTGCCAAATCTGTGTGACGAATGCATGAGAACAAGAGGAAAGAGAAATCCAGGCCCTTCAGCTTCAGTAACTACAGCTTTTCTGCCTTCTCACTTCCAGAGAAAAGACCTCACTTTAGGTAACCAAAAAAAAGAAGTGAAGAAGCTGAAACGAGACATGAGAGAAGGGGGAGTCACCTTTGGTTGGGTAAGATCTGGCTCTTTTTCTCTCTCCATTCCCACACCCTAATCTCCTATCTCTGTCTCCCATTTCTCTGTCTCTCTGTCTCTGTCTCTGTTTCTCTCCCTCCCCTTTTCTCTCTATCTCTGTGTCTGGCTCTGTTTCTCTTTCTATTCTCCTACCTGAATCTCCTATCTCTGTCTCTGTAGGACAGAGATTTCTGTTTCTCTCTATCTCTGTTTTTCCCTCCATTCCCCACCCTACTGTCCTCTCTCTCTCTCTGTCTCTGTTTTTCTCTCTCCCCTTTTTTCTCTCTGTGTCTCATCCCCTCCCATCTCTCTGTCTCTTTCTGTCTCTCTCCCCTTCTATGTCTCTGTCTTTGTCTATCTCATAAAAAACAAATGATCTCACCAAGAACTAGCTCACTGAGTGCAGGAGAGATTTCTCTTTCGTTCTGGCTAGAATGGGGACCCCCAAAGGTGGCCTTTTATTTCCTATTATGAAGTGCGAGTCCCTGCCCTGGTTTCCCATTAGTTGGATGTTCCATGACATGAGCCTCCATCCCTCACTCCATAGCAGGTCCCTTCCCCAAAGGAGCTTCCTTTCCCTCCCCCTTGATTAGTCCTTGTTGTCCCTGTGGGTTTCAGTTTTCTAATTTCTCTGAATTTTTCTGATTATTAAATTTCTCCAACGTGATTTTCAGAACAGGAAAGCCGGGCGCCCGTCGTCTCTCACACTGTTTCCATCTCCCTCGTGTTGTCACTTTGCTCTCGTGGGGGAGCTCCTTTACTTTAGACGCTCTAGGTGCGTTCTCCTCTGCAGACTTTCTCCGGTTTCTCTTGCTATTGACTTGGATGAGTGGATTATTATTATTATTATTATTATTATTTTGCTGTGTATGTTCATTGTGGACTGGTGTTTGGTGGGAAGGGAAGCGAGTCTTGGATAAAAAGGTTAGAAACCTTTTTCCCTCTAATGACTAGTGATGGTCAGAAGTTTGTTTGAACTTTAAAAAAAGATCACATCCTCTGGACCAACTAATCAGTGCATTTTGTTGTTCAGTCATCTGATTCTTCCTGAGCCTATCTGGGGTTTTCTTAGCAAAGATACTAGAGAGGGTTTCCCGTTTCCTTCTGGAGAGAAAACTGAGGCAAACAAGGGGAAGTGACTTGCCCAGGGTCACCCGGCTATAGTAAGTGTCTGAGGGCAGATTAGAACTTGGCAAAAGGCATCTTCCTGACTTCTGGCCTGGTACCAGGACTGTTTTGCTTGGCTCAGTGAAAGGAACGGGTACAATTCTAGCCACTCTGAGGAGAGCAGAGCAGTTGCCTCCTACTCCAACCTTCTCCTTTTTCTCCTGGGAGGAAATGGAGTCTCCCTTGAAGCTGGGGCCAGGGAGAAGAGAATAGAGACATATATGTCCTGTCTGTCCCTGAGCCCCCTGGACCTTCTTTATATGTTTATGACCTCATTTATCCCTTAACAAAATCTTGTGCAATGGGCGCTCTTGATTCATCCACTACATGGAGAAGACACTGAGACATGATGCGACTTGCCTGTGGAGCCACAAAGTGACCCGGGGAGAATCCGAACTCGACTCTTTCCAGAGCTTTAGATCCTGATCGTTCTGCCTGCGTTAGTCCCCGGATTAATGGTGCCTCCCTCCCTCGCAGGCTTGGGCATAGGAACCAGCAAAGGGCCCGATGATCCCTTTCACATTTCCAGAACACTGTGGGGCCTTCTCCCCGATGTTCCTCCCATGGAGTCCCTCTCTCGCTATACTTTGCTGATCTCTCTCGGGGTGAGCTTGTAGGGGGGGTCCCCCATTTCCCTCGTGGAAGACTCTAAGTGTAAATCTCAAGCACAGTGAAAGCAAGGAAGGTCCCCTCTACCTCCTTCCCAAAGCAAGATCCCTAAGTGGGTTCTTGGAGATGGGTTGGGTGACAGGTACAGCAGAAGACACTCTGCTAGACCCGCTGGACGGCCACCCCACGTCCAAGGGAGGGCAATTCAAGCATCTCAGAAGGCACGGACACAGTCGCCCATGGAAGGAACTAAACTTGGATATCTTGGTGAAAGCCCTAGTTCTCCTGCAGAGTCCCGTGTGGCCCCCCCAGACCCCCAGTGCTACCCTGTGCTCCAGCTCTCCTGGGAAGCAAACAGGTGCCTGAGCTGGGGCAGGCCGGGCCCTGGGGCAGCTGCACTGGCAGCAGGAGCCGCTTCTGTAGCTCCCAGCCCACAGACGATGGGAGAATCGGCCTTTGGTCAGAAGGAGACTGCAGAGGAGCGTTTGGTGGCCCGGGGTTCAGGGCTTTGCCCCATTGCCCGGATGAAGTCGGGAGAAATAGCACTAAGGGCTTTAGGGAGGCCCTGGTCACAGTTCCAGCCAAGAGAAGAATGGTGGGATAGGGACCCTGGTCTCAGCTCCAAGATGGAGGTTACACTAGCAATCGCAGCTGGAGGAGAGCCGGGGACCCAATCACAGTCCAGGGGCCGGGAATCGGGCCGGCATCCGTGGTTACAGGGGAACACAATCCCTTCCTAGGTAAAGACTGGATCACAGGCCTCACTTTGACCTACATGTGCAAAATGTTATCAGCTCTTTTTGTAGTGACGAGGAACTGGAAACTGAGTAGAGTTCCTTCAGGTGGAGAATAGTTGAATAAATTGTGGTATATGAATGTTATGGAATACCATGTTCTATAAGAAATTATGAGCAGGATGATCTTAGAGAAGCCTGGAGAGACCGACATGAACTGATGCTGAAGTGAAATGAGCAGAACCAGGACATCATTGTACATGGCAACAAGAAGATTATGCGATGATCAAAAGACTTTTGAGAAGGGACAAAGTGAAAAGAGAGAGAGAAGGATAAACGTGGGGAAAAAATAAGATGAAGGAAAATATATAATTTCTAATCGTATCTATAGGAAAATTTTTATAGCAAATTTCTCTGATAAAGGCCTCATTTTTCAAATCTAGAGGACAGAGTCAAATTTATAATATAGATTGTTACCCAGTTGAGAAATGATCAAAGGATATGAAGGAGTAGTTTTCAAAAGAAGAAATCAAAACTATCATCATATGAAAAAATGCTCTAAGTCTCTAGTGATTAGAGAAATGAAAATTAAATTAACTCTGAGGTACCACCTCCCACCATTCAGATTGACTAATCCTACAGAAATAGATCATAAATGTTAGAGAAAATGTGGCAAAATTGGTACACTCATGCATTGTTGGTGGAGTTGTGAATGGGTCTAACTTCTAGAAAGCAATTTGGAATTATGCCCCAAACTGCATGCCCTTTGACCCATTAATGCCACTACTAGCTCTGTATCCCAAGTTGATTTAAAAGAAGAAAGACCTATGTGTACAAAAATATTAAAGCAGCTCTTTCTGTGATGGAAAAGAAGTGGAATTTTCAGGGATATCCATTCATTGGAGAATGACTGAAGAAGCTGTGATATGTGATTGTGATGGGATACTGTTGTGCTATAAGAAATGACACGCAGGATGCTTTCAAAAAACCATGAAAGATTTCTAAGAACTGATACAAAGTGAAGTGAACAGAACCAGGAGAACAGTCCTCACAGAAATACAACATGGTACAATGATCTTAACTATTCTCAGTGATATAATAATTCAAGAGAATTTGGAAGGACTTATCATGAAAAATATTGAGGATCAGCAGAGAAAGAACTGATGGAGTATGAATACAAACTGAAGCCAAAAAATGTTTTACTTTCTTTACTTTTCTCAGGTTTGGTAAACTCGCCCCAAAAACGACTAATATGAAAATATGTTTTGCATGACGGCACATATATAATCTCCATCAGATTGCCAGCCTTCTTAACGAAGGGACAGAGGAGAGGGAGAAAATCTGAAATAAAATGTTAAAAAAAAAATTTCAAGTTAAAAATTATTTTTACATTTAGTTAGAAAAAATTAGTTTTTTTTTTTTTTTTAAAGAACATTTGATTACTTCTGAATGAAGGAGTTATAGAAGAAGTCAAATAAGAAGATATTGGGGGCCATTTTGTTATGTTTTGATGATCTTAAAAGAGGAAAGAAAAGAGAGAAATGATGCATTAGAGCAAAAAGAAAAGAGAGAGGAACTTCTTTCTACTTCATATCTCAAATAACTAGGGTACATAAATAGAAGTCTATATAAAAATGAGAAAGAGACTTGGGGGACCAAGCAGCATTTGAACTGGGCAAAGGGTAGAAGCTACAAACATATAATAAATTTGTAGAAATCTTATTAGTTCAACAGAAAAACAGGAGGGAACAAAGAAAGAGGAAAGGAGAGAATAAGAGGGAGGGCAAATTCAGAGGGATCAGTTATAAACAAACCAACCCTAATATTAGAGGGGAAGGTGGGATCATAAAGATGGTTTTAAAATAAAACACACACACATGATGGAAATTGTGTCACACACTCAGACACACACACACTCATATACACACACAGCCTTTACTAAAAAGTAAGGAGTTAGAACCAATCATTGAGGTCCAGGTGAAGGTAAGAGAAAAAGAGCAGAACTACACTAACTGCATGAAGCATAGCCCACCAAGGCTGATCACACTTTTGTCCCACAAGCCTCTTCTTTGATTATTTCCTAAAGAGAAATCAAATCTTTGACAATGAAAAGATCCAATTCAGTTCCAATTGATCAATGATGGGCAGAATCAGCTACACGCAGAGAAAGAACACTGGGAAATGAGTGTGGACTACTTGCATTTTTGTTTTTCTTCCCAGGTTATTTTTACCTTCTAAATCCTATTTTTCTTGTGCAACAAGAGAAGTGTTTGGTTCTGCACACATAGATTGTATTTAAGATATACTTTAACATGTTTAACATGTATGAGACTGCCTGCCATCTAGGGGAAGGGGGAAGGGGAGGAAGAGGAAAAGTCAGAACAGAAGTGAGTGCAAGGGAGAATGTTGTAAAATTACCCATGCCTATGTTCTGTCAAGAAAAAGCTATAATTAAAAAAGAGAGAGAGAGAGAGAAATCAAGAACCAGGCAGGATCACAAGGAGGGTGTCTTCCCTTGCACTTGAATTGGATTTAAGTGAGGCAGAGCTGTACAAAGCAGCCTTACTTTCTCCCTCAAGTCATTAAAGTCTATGGGCAAGACAAAAGTCAAGATGACTGATGATGGCCCAGGAGGAAATGAGTGACTTTGGTCTTCCTAGTTCTGGTCTTTCTCCGGTTATCTGAGGAAACACCCATTCAATGGGCGGGGGCTAAGTAAAACAAAGGATTTACCATCACAAAAGTATCGATCAAGACTTAGTTTCTGGCTGAGACGGAAAACAATCGCTATTTACACTCATCTTAAGCCATCAAAACCTAAAGAATGAGTCACCAAGACTTGGTCTGGTGATATTATTGATAATTCAATGAGAGCCAGAGTGATTTGGGTTTAAAAGGATAGTTCAGTAGCTTTATTTGAAACCCAATGAGCTTTTTTAAAGCCTTTTTCCAGAGCTATAGTTCAAGAAATCATAAATGAAAATTGCATGGGACAAAAGGTAAATTGTCCCAGTTTTCAAATAATAATATGTAAATATTATTATCAAATTATCGATATTATCAAATAATAAATATGTAAATAAATAAAAATCCAAATTTTACAAATCTAGCTCCTCAAACTCCAAAAGAGCTTATAGAATACAAGCAACCAAAATTTATATTGCTATGGACAGAGAGCCCACATGTAAGGATAGAATGCCCCAAGTGAAGTACGGGACAATATGTAACAAAGGAAAGAAAGAAGAAAACAGTTACACAAACATTCTCCTAAAAACTTGGTTCATTCCTTCACACAAATACACCCAGTTACTATGGAAGGAGTTGATTTAAAATGGGACTATACGATGCATGAGGCTTATCTCTAAGAAATCTCTGTGCAAAGGTTTATATTACACCACTTGCTCTGGGAGACCTCATGCAGAATCCTTTGTTTTGGTTGTTATTTATGATTCTTTTTTTTATTTTGTGAGACAATTAGGGTTAAGTGACTTGCCCAAGGTCACACAGATAGACGTTAAGTGTTGGAGATCACACTTGAACTCAGGTCCTCCTGACTTCAACACTGGTGCTCGATCTACTGCACCACCTAGCAGCCTCCGTTATTTATTCTTGAAGAGGATCAGGGACATCAAAAGAGTGTTATCTTAATTTGAATGTAAATTGAATTTAAGTCACTCCATCTAGAATTTAATTAGGCTTTATCTAGAGTGTAATGCAAATAAAGGGGAAAGAATTGCTCCATGTAAATATGACATTGCTATCTAATATGAAAAATGCCATCTAGGTAGCATTGAAGTCCCATTTGTGGAATGGGTAGATCTGATCGGTGTGCCCTGTGTGTGGCTCAGAAATGGGGAGGGGGTCACCATTAGAAAAAAAAGCTGGAGGATCTCTGGGAGCAAAGCAAAAGTTTATTGTACCTTCTCTGGAGAACTGGGTGTCCCACTGTGGAGCAGGAAATGGAAGGGAGAAGGCACCTTCTGGGACAGGTTTGACACTGAAATAGTCCCTAAGGCAAGTAGCCCTCCCACCACTGACCCTCATCCTCATTGGCTGAGGCTCTTACAGTCTAATCTCAAGAACTACCCAAGAAATTGAACTTGACCAATAAGTACGATCAAAATGGGGAGAAAATGATGTCATGGGAGGATAGCAGGAAGGGGAATTAAGTACTCAGACTCTGAAGTAGATGAAGCCTTACTCTATTTTCACAACTTGAAGAGAATAACTTGAAAAGAACAAAGACAATATAGTATGAAGATCATAAATGAAGTGTGGACAAGTCTCTATATTTTTATTATTCTTTATCATTATTTATTTATTTGTTATTCTTTAGGAAGTGTGAGAAGCGAGCTAGCTCTGAGAGAGGAACCCAGCTCTTGAGAGACAATTCTTCCAAGCTTCTCGGGGGCCAGGGATTCCTTTTTCCTCTTCCCCACCCCCACCATTGGCTATGTCATCCTGCAGTAGAGGCACTAAAATAGTAAGGGGAGATCCCACATCCAGTGGGGAGCTGGCCCAGCAAGTAAAAAGCAGGCGATAGCTCTGAGTTTTAGCTTCGTCGAAAGCCAGCTGTAATTTGTTTTTTTTTTTTAATACCTTTTTATTTACAAGTTATATGCATGGGTGATTTTTCAGCATTGACAATTGCCAAAGCTTTTGTTCCAATTTTTCCCCTCCTTCCCCCCACCCCCTCCCCCAGATGGCAGGATGACCAATACATGTTAAATATATTAAAGTATAAATTAAATACAATATAAGTATACATGTTCTAACAGTTATTTTGCTGTGCAAAAAGAATCGGACTCTGAAATAGTGTCCAATGAGCCTGTGAAGGAAATCCAAAATGCAGGCAGACAAAAATAGAGGGACTGGGAATTTTATGTAATGGTTTATGTAATTTTTTTTTTTTTTTTTGCTGAGGCAATTGGGGTTAAGTGGCTCGCCCAGGGTCACACAGCCAGGAAGTGTTAAGTGTCTGAGAGCACATTTGAACTCAGGTCCTCTTGATGGCAGGGCTGGTGCTCTGTCCACTGGGCCACCTAGCTGCCCGCAGGTCTATATTTTAAGCTGTGATCCAAAAATCAAGTGACTTCTCTAGGAATAAACAAGCTTAATTTTTGGAATGAAATAATCCCTCCTCTCACAAAGCTTATCTCCTGCAATTTGGAACTATGCTCAAAAAGCTATCAAACTGCATACCCTTTGACCCAGCACTGTTACTATTGGCCTTATATCTTAAAGAGATCTTAAAGAAGGGAAAGGCATCCATATGTGCACCAATGTTTGTGGCAGCCCTTTGTGTAGTGGCCAGAAACTGGAAACTGAGTGGATGTCCATCAGTTGGAGAATGGCTGAAAAAATTGTGGTATATGAATATTATGGAATATTATTGTTCGGTAAGAAAGGACCAGCAGGGGGATTTCAGAAAGGCCTGGAGAGACTGACACGAACTGATGCTGAGGGAAATGAGCTGGACCAGGAGGTTATTATATACGTCAACAACAATACTATATAATGATCAATTCTGATGGACGTGGCCCTCTTCAACAATGAGATGAACCAAATCAGCTCCAATAGAGCAGTAATAAACTGAACCAGCTACGCCCAGAGAAAAATCTCTGGAAGATGACTATGAACCATTACATAGAATTCCCAATCCCTATATTTATGCCCACCTGCATTTTTGATTTCCTTCACAGGCTAATTGTACACTATTTCAGAGTCTGATTCTTTTGTACAGCAAAATAATGGTTTGGACATGTATATATATATATATATATATATATATATTGTATTTAACTTATAATTTAACATATTTTTTTCTTTTTTTTTTTAAATAATTATAACTTTTTATTGCCAGAACCCATGCCTGGGTAATTTTTTACATTATCCCCTGCACTCACTTCTGTTCTGACTTTTCCCCTTCTCCCTCCACCTCCTCCCCCAGATGGCAAGCAGTCCTATGCATGTTAAATATGTCACAGTATTTCCTATATACAATCTCTGTATGCAGAACCGAACAGTTCTCTTGTTGCACAGGAAGAGTTGGATTCAGAATTTGGAAAGAAAAACCAAAATGCAAACAGTTTACATTCATTTCCCAGTGTTCTTTCTTTGGGTGTAGCTGCTTCTGTCCAGCATTGATCAGTTGAAACTGAGTTAGATCTCTTTGTCAACAAAATCCACTTTTGTCAAAATACATTCTCATACGGTATCATTGTTGCCGTGGATAATGATCTCCTGGTTCTGCTTATTTCACTCAGCATCAATTCATGTAAGTCTCTCCAGGCCTTTCTGAAATCATCCTGCCGATCATTTCTTACAGAACAATAATATTCCATAACATTTATATACCCCAATTTACCCAACCATTCTTCAATTGATGGGCATCCATTCATTTTCCAGTTTCTAGCCACTACAAAGAGGGACTGTCACAAACATTTTGGCACATACGGGTCCCTTTCCCTTCTTTAGTATCTCTTGGGGCTATAAGCCCAGTATACTTTAACATATTTAACATGTATTGGTCAGGGGAAGGGGTTGGGGAAAGGAGGGGAAAAGTTGGAATAAAAGGATTTGAAACTGCCAATGCTGAAAAATTACCTATGTATATATCTTGTAAATAAAAAGCTATGATAGAAAAAAATTAACTAAAAAATAAACAAACAAAAAACTTATCTCCTAGTGGGAAAATCAATAATCATATATGTTAGTATATTCAATATAGATGCGAAGAGAACAGACACAAATAAGCACAAAGTAGTTAAAGACAAGGTATTTTGGGAGAGGGGAGTGGAGCCGGTGGAAGGGGGGATTAAGAAAGGCTTCCTGTTGAGAGTGCTGCTTGAATGGCGTCTCTAGAGAAGAGAAGGATTCTGAGGGGTTTAAATGAGGAGGGAGTGCATTTCTAGCATGGGGATACAACTTGCAAAGACACAGAATCTGGGGTCGTGTTATTAAGGCCTTTAAAAATGAGGAGGAGGAATTTCTATTTCATCCTAGGGGCAAGAAGGGGCAGCTTGAATTTATTAAGTAGAGGAATGACATGGTGAGATCTGTACTTAAGATTTGCACTTTTTTTCTTGGCAGGAACATGTCATAAAAGACTGGAGTCAAAAGTTTTGGACGCTGAGTTAGAGATGTCTAAAGATATTCTTTACTGACCACAATGCAATAAAAATTGTATTCAATAAAAGGACTTTGAAGAAGGGATCAGAAATTAAAGACTTAATGACAGTATTAAACAACTGGTGGTTCAAAGAACAAATTATAGAAAGAGTAGATTATTTTGTCAAAGAAAATATCCACATTCAGACAACAACTAAAACTTAGGGGGTATACCTAAAACTGTCTTTAAGGGAAGATTTATAATACTAAAAACTTCCTTCAATAAAAGCAAAAAAGAAAAAAAGAGAGAAAAAATAAATCATTGCTTTGAGCATGCCATTAAAAAACTAGAAAAGCAACAAATCAAAAACTCTCAACTAAAGCCCAAAGGATGACTTCTCAAAATCAAAGAAAAAATTTACAAAATTGAAATAAAAAAGTTGATAAGTAAAACTAGTTTAAAAATAATAATAAATAATTAGTATGATTTATCTTTAAAGGGAGAGAAAAAACATTTTTTAATTTTAAAAAAAAAGTTTACAATAAACGATAAAATAATAAACGATACTACCAAAACTTATTTTGTCCAATTATCTGCCAGAAATGGATAACTTTGATGAAATGGATAAATGCTTTCAGAAATACAAAATACCCAGATTGGCAGAAAAAATAGATTGTATAAATAAATTAATTACCAGGGAAAAAGAGAAATCAAAGAAGCTATAAATGAACTTCCAAAGCGGGAAAGGGAGGGAAAGGAAACAATTCCAAGATTAGATGGACTTATGAGCAAGTTCTGCCAAACATTTATTCCAATATTATGTAAAATGGCTACAAAAATAGAAGGAATCCTTCAAAACTCCTAACAACCAAATATGGTCTTGATACTTAAACTAGCATCATATGGCCAGATGACACACCTCCCTCAAGAAATGGGCCTAGACTCTTGGTCTTTACATTTATTCTTTCCAGAAACTGACCTTTGAGTTGAAAAAAGGGGGACAGGGGAATCCAAGAGTCAAAATCTAAGTTGGGTTTTACAGCCAGCATATCGTGGAAACCCCAAGGAGAAAGGAACGATCTCTTGGAGACAACGGAAGAACCCATCTGGTATCACGCCAAACTAGACACAAGCTTGGCGAGACTACTGCTACACAGTAAATTAAATTTTGCTCCCTCTCTCCAGGAAGTTGAGGTAGACACTTTATGAAAGCTGCCCAATGTTAAATGGTTGATAGAACTGAGGTGCTAGTTATTGGCCCTTAGCAGTGATGGGAACATAGGTAATTGGGTCTTGAATTGATGCTGATGGATAGAAGATCCTTACACTATTTAGTCTGGAACCCAGAGAGGTGATATTACAGACCTGGCCCTGAAACTGTGGGTCCAGAGCAAATTTATAACACATGGATACTTATCAAGGATAAAAAGATAGCCAAAGCTGATGGAGTTGAAGACTAAGAGTTCTGGCTACACAGCCAGGTAAAAATAGGTCCTTGAAACCACAAAGCCAGCCAACCAGAACCAGTTAAAGAGTGTCTTCACATATCCCATAGTCTTTCCAAGGCTTCCCTTATAATCATCATGATTCTCCCAGAAGACATCAAGCCACCATCCTCCACATTGAAATCCTCCACCTGAGCAAGCTGATGAGGTTGGTTATTGTCCTTCATTCTTTTTTTTTTTTTTAATTCCCTGAGAACACCAGGGTTATGTGACTTACCCAGGATCAGACAGCCAGGAAGTGTTAAGTGTCTGAGGTCAAATTTGAACTCAGATCCTCCTGATTTCAGGGCTGGTGCTCTATCCACTGAACCACCTAGCTGCCTCTTGTCTTTCATTCTTGAAGAGGACCTAAATGGCATCACTATGTTAGATTGGAAATTACAGTGTGTCCCACTGAGGCTGATCTGACCAATAAAAACTCCCTATGAATATTTGGGATGCTTCTCTAACTGCCCCTCTTGCTAATTCAATTCTACTTTGCTCATAGAACAAAACCCCTTCTCTGAAGAGGATACAGTATTCTGGGAGTACCAGCGTCTCCCATGTCATGCAATCAATTCTGAAGTTCTTAAGAGAGACCTTGAGAGTGTCCTTGTGTCGCTTCTTCTGACCACCTTGTGAGTGCTTGCCCTGTGGGAGCCCTCCATAAAATAATCTTTTAGGGAAGCGTACATTTGACATCCAAACAATGTGGCCAACCCAACGGAGTGGTGCTCTCTGCGGTAGGTGGGAATGCTGGGCAGTTTAGTCCAAAAAAGGATCTCCGGGTCTGGAATCATCCTGCCAGGGGGTCAGGGAACCAGTAAGGTTCTCAGTTGAGAGGGGAAGTGGGGAAGACTTGCCAGGAGACATGAGGAAGGATGAAAAGGGATGGGAAGATGTGATGGTGAGTGAATCGAATAGGACTTTAAAGTATTGCCTTGTTTAAGCGGCTAGATGGTGCAGTGGATAGACCTCCAGCTTCAAATCCAACCTCATACACCTAACACTTACTAGCTCTATGACCCTGGCGGGTCACTTAACCCCAATTGCCTTGGAAAAAACAAACAAACAAAAAACAAACAAAATGAATGACTTGGAGTGAATAGATTATAAAAAACAAAAACGGGATTGCCTTGTTACAAGGATGGTCCAGACAAAATTATGTAATGTAAATGCTGATGTCATATACCCACTTCCCAAGGACGTTGTGAGGATCAACAGTATCTGGCAACATAAATTCTTATTTTTCTTCCCTTTTTCCCTTTATTTCATATGATTTTCACAAAAATCTTAAAAAGCAGATTTATTTTTTTCTTCCCTCTTCCCCTTTATTTCATGATTTTCACAAAAATTTTAAGCAAATGTTATTATTATCTCACTTTTACAGATGAGAAAAAATAAGCCTGAGGGAGGTTAAAGGACTTGTCCAGGGTAACACAGCTAGTAAGTATTTGAGGCAGAGTTTGAACTCAGGTCTTCCTGACTCAGTTCAGGATTCTAACCAACCCTTCAGGTTTCATCTGCTCTTTCCCTTTGTATGTGTCTCCAGAATATCTGCTTCTGCCTTTCCTTCCATAAATATAGCCCTGACTGATATAGCCAAGATTAGAAAGAAAGCTGGGAAGCAATTTCTACAGCTAGTATGCCAGATAAAGGCCTCAGATATAGAGAAGTGAGCCAAATTTATTAAAATATAAGAGATTCCCAATTGAGATATGGTCAAAGACTAAGAATAGGCATTTTTTCCTGAAGAAGAAATCAAAGCTATCTATAATCATATGAAAAAATGTTCTAAATTACTATTAATTAGAGAAATATAAATTAGAACAGCTCTCAGGTACCACCTCTCACTTATCAGATTGGCTAGTATGGCAGAAAAGGAAAATGATAAATGCTGGAGAGGATGTGGGCAAATTGGGACAATAGTACTCCGTTGCTGGAGTTGTGAACTGATTGGACTATTCTTCTGCCCAAAGAACTAAAAAAACTCTGCAGACCCTTTGATCCGGCAACATCACTACTAGGTCTGTATCTCAAAGAGATCAAAAAGATTTTATTTGTAGAAAAAATGTTTATAGCAGCTCTTTAAAAAAAAAAAAAGTATATTTATTTTTAACACACATTTTGTGAATCATGTTGGGAGAGAAAAATCAGAGCAAATGGGAAAAACTATGGGAGAGAATTTAAAAAAATAGAAAAAAGAAGGGAACCTAGCATGTGCTGATTTGCATTCAGTCTCCTTAGATCTTTTTTCTGGATGCAGACGGCATTTTCTGTCCAGTCCATCGGGACTGCTTTGGGTCACCGACCTACTAAGAACCCGGCCTTTCATGGTGGATCATCCCACAATCTTGCAGTTACTGTCCGAAATCCAGTGATCCAGGACAGCTCCAAAGGCCTCGCCATGAAGAGCGCTGCTGAGCTTCGAGCAGGACCTGACCGTGTCTGACCAGGGAACAAGGCCCGCTGCTTCTGCTTTGGGTGGATCCTTCATCCACGACCCAGAAACCCGCTTTAGATGATTTTTTGTACCTATAACCTCTATCAAATTGCTTTCCTTCTCAGGGTGGGGATAAGGAAGGAGAAGGAAAAATGGGAATTTAAAAATGTTAAAATAAATGTTAAAAGTTTTACTTTCTGTGTGTGCGTGTGTGTTTTCTGTTGGTCGGTTTCTTCGTTGACGATGCAGAAACCCGTTTTAGATGCTTTTATAAGTATAAACTTTTATCAAACTGCTTTCCTTCTCAGGGAGGAAGAGAAGGAAAAAGAGGAAAAAATGGGAATTTAAATGTTTTTTAAATGCATGTTAAAAGTTTTGCTTTCTGTGTGCGCGTGTTTCCTATTGGTCATTCTCTTCATTGACGACACAGATACGGCTTAGATGACTTTATACCTATAACCGCTATCAACTTGCTTTCCTTCTCAGGGCGGGGATAAGGAAAAAGGGGGGAAATGGGAATTCCAACGTTTTTAAACGAGAGCTAAAAACCGTCTTTCTATGTAACCGGGGGTGGGGAGAGGGGCGACAAAACCCCATTAAGCCAGAAGGCCGAGCCCGGGCCTGGGGCCCTCAGCCCTCTCATCCCGGGGCGGAGTCGGCCCTGCTGCAGGTGAGCCCCGGCCCCTCCCGCGGACCCGCCCCCAGCGGAGAGCCTGGGGGGGGGGGGGGGGGGGGAGGGGACGCCGCTCCGCTCTCCCGGATGAGGAGGCCCAGGGGGGAGGGGGAGGAGGGAAATGAGGAAGAAAAGCGCCTCCCCGCCTGGCTGCCCTTCCCCCACAGCGGCGCTGGCGGGCCGAGGGCCGGGCGGGAATCCTGGGCCTCGCCCCCCCCCCCCCCCCCCCCCCACAGGCTTTATCTGGATGACGGGGAATCCTCTCCGAGGCGGGGCCGCCCAGCGTGTCTGGGGGCCGGGGTCCGGGGGCGCCTCGTGGCCCCCTGGGCCCAGCCGGCAGAGCCTCCCGGGGCAGGCCGGGAGGGGGGGCGCTGGGCCGAGGGTCCCCCTGGGAAATGGGGGCCCCTCCATCTGGACCCGGGGCCTTCTCCCTTAGACCAGTGATTCCATTTGTGTCCCCCCTAAAACACAGGGAGGCCGCGCTCTCCTCTCCCCCCTCCCAGGCCTGATGCTCGTTCTCCTGCTCCCGGTTTCAGTTGCATTGCAAGTGTTTTCCTTCCTGCTCCTTTAAAGGAGGCCCAGCGGGCCCGACTTGGATCCCCAGGGGGAGATCCATCCCACGCGGCTGCGAGTGGAAGGAGCCGGGAATCGGGCAAGGGGCAAGGACTGGAAATCCGCCCCTGTCCTGTTGGTGTGAGCCCCGCCTCCTCGGCTGTGAAACGGGCACATTAATCCCACCCCACGCAGGCGGAAGCTTTATTGTAAGAGCGCGCATTAGTGAGTCGTCCAGTTACCCCCTTGGAGCATCAGATAGCCCGCAGTGCTCTCCCTGATACTTTAACCAGGGAAGAAGATTTTTATTTTCTTTCTTTATTTTTGCTGAGGTCATTGGGGTTAAGCGACTTGCCCAGGGTCACACAGCCAGGAAGTGCTAAGTGTCTGAGACCACATTTGAACTCGGGTCCTCCTGACTTCGGGGCCGGTGCTCTGTCCACTGCGCCCCCTGGCGGCCCCTTATTTTTATTTTGTAGAGATTTTTATGAAATCAAACTAGCAAACTAAGACTTTACATGAAGTAGGGTAAGTCCTTGGTCAATTCACAAGTCCTTAAAGGTCGTTTTGATGGAATTCTAGTGGAAATCCCCTTTTGGTCAACTCAGGTCCTTTGTGAAAGAATTTCAGGGGAAGAGTTTTAGGTGGCAAAAATGGAAGTTTATTGTTGGATGAGGAGCCAGCTTTGCTAGAAAAACGGACTTCTTTCTTTGGTGGCAAAGTCCCGTTAGGGAAACGGAGGCTGGCACTGAGAACGCCTTCTCGGCGGGCAGGGTCCTGCAGCTGTACCAAAGAGGCACAACATGCTGCTTTTGACCTTCTGCAAAGAAAGGAGTAAACAGAAACCTATTATACCAGCAGACCTTGGAGGGAAAGGGGTGCAGTTTGTGCTGATCAGACCAGGATCTCCCAAAGGATCTTTGAATGCTTTCTCAGCCTGAATCTGAATGGGCATCTGGCCATCCATGGAGGTGATTTGCCTTATCCACGAGTCTGGGAGGGTCAGGAACTAAAGGGGACAGATTTCCAGAGTGTTCATTTCAAAAGGGAACACACTTTCACACCCCCATCGGTTTTGTGGAGGTTCAGAAGGGACCCTGAAAAGTTGCCGTCACAGACCGGTGTCTCCAGGTGGCCCAAAAAGAATTTGCAGACTAGAACCCATATTCAAATCTAAGGGCAAAGTTTATTGTAATTGTAACGCCCAATTCTTTTGGCTTTGATTGGCCCACTTTGATTGGCGTTGCAATTACATAACTTGCAAATTCTTTTGAGATACAAGTCATTAGTCTGTGACCCCCAATTTTGGGGGTCCCTTCTGAACCTCAACATTTTGGCACAATGACGTGCCATTGGATTGGGTGAGGAGACTTGCTCATGCCCAATGGGGCTGATATAAAGACTTGTGAGCTTTGGAGGGCTGGAGGATTTAGATTTTTTCATCAGTATGTTGAGGGATGAGAAATGAGGGGCGAGAAATACCCTGACAGCGATGGAGTCCCCAGGCTGGTGTCCCAGGTTTTTGTGAAAGAAATTGAGATCTCCAAGCGAGGTTTTTGGGGGCAAAAAAAAAAAGGGATTATTACACTGTGAAGCCATTCAGTGGGCCAGTTCCCTGTAGGAATTAGCAAAGGTTGGGATACAGGCTTTTGATTATATTTAGGTTTCTATGACTGGGGCTAAGGGGGATCTCCAGATGAATTAAGGGACTAATCAACAGGCGGTAATTATGCCCCAGGCCAAGATCTCCAAATGAATTGTAGGTGGGGATTGTGAGCTTTCCCCTGGGAATCAAGTAGGAGCATGGGGATGCTCCCAAAAGTTGGGAGGGGTTGAGAATTAGGGTTTTTCCAACCCAGGTCCATCCTCCCCAAAGATTAGGGGAACACAGTTCCTATTGCATCAAATATCCTCTCATTGTACCCAGAACAGGAGTAACTACATCAGGAGCTAAGGACCACTAGACTCACTGAGGAAAGGCAGCTTCAAGACTCTTTAAGGAACCTAGAGGAAAACTTAGATCATACCTCAGGGGAACTTGATGGTATTCTCACAAAGGAGAAAAAAATACCTCCAAAAACACTTAAGCTCATTTTCTTTTGGGTGTATTAGTGGGAGAATGTGTCACAGAATTTGGGGACATTTTAAAAAATTAAAGCTTTCTATTTTCAAAATATATGAATGGATAATTTTTCAACATTGACCCTTGCAAAACCTTGTGTTCCAAATTTTCCCCTCCTTCCCCTATCCCCTCCCTAGATGGGAAGTAATCCAATATATTTAAACATGTTAAAAATATATGTTAAATCCAATATTTGTATACAAATTTTTATTTATACAATTTACTTATTTATTTGTTTATACAATTATCTTGCATAAGAAAGGTCAGATCAAAAAGGAAAAAAAATAAAGAAAACAAAATGCAAGCAAATAACAACAAAAAGAGTAAAAATGCTACGTTATGCTCCACACTCAGTTCCCACGGTCCTCTCTGGGTGAAGATGGCTCTGTGAATCACAAGACCATTGGAACTGGTCTGAATCACCTCATTGTTGTCCATCAGAATTGATTGTGGTATAATCTTGTTGCTGTATACAATGATCTCCTGGTTCTACTCATTTCACTTCACATCAGTTCATGTTGGTCTCTCCAGGCTTCTCTGAATCTGCTGATCATGTCTTATAGAACCATAATATTCCATTATATTCATACTGACATGAGTGAACTCTAAAATTCTGTAAAATCACAAACACCGTGTTCCCTTTGATTTGCAAAAAACCCCAGACTCCAAATGCTTTCACATCCTTTCAGAGGGAAATAAGGAAAACCATCCAAGGGAAAACTCCTAATTGGTCTTTTAGGAAATCACATCCTCAGGATAAATTTCATATTCCATTGAGAAATCCTGGATTTACCCATAAAATAGGTCTTTAATGACCTTTTCTTTGCAGATGTCTCCACTGAGAAATAGGCCCACTAAGAGAAGGCCTCCGTATAATAATAAAAACCTCCTATTTTTGTCAGACTTTGGGGTTAGCGAATTCTTTCTCTTCCAAGCTAAAGACATCTTACCCATTCACACACCTCATCAATACCAGGACTAATTCAGTTATTCAACTGATGGGCATCAGGGGCATGTTTTGTACCAACTCTTCCTTTCATAGAATTTTAAAACATACATCTGTGTAAAGCCAATTGAGTCCTCTGACCAATTGATGGCAACCAGTACATTAGTGGGGGCTCATGCTCACTAGCCCTGGAGGAGCATTCCACCTCACCCCCACCGAACCTTTCCAAGTTAGCCTTAGAGCCCCTATGGGGATGTAGAAGTTGCCTGCCTGGTGCTTGTGGAGACTGGGAGAGTGGAACCAGAGCTTGTACCATGTCATTATGATTGGCACCTATTAAAAGTCTTATTTCATTCCTCCCTTCTCTGAATCATCCTGCTAAGTGCGTAGGAAAAGCGTCTTGTGTCTGAGAAGAAGTGATTCTGAGGACTCCTTAGAATCAGGAGAACAGCTCCCAAGTCTGCCTTATAGGCTCCTAGGATGATTTTGGATAAGTCACTTCACCCGTCTGCTCGGTCTTCTCAGCTATAAAAAAGGAGGGAAGATGGAACAAAGTGGTCTCTAAGTGGTCTCTGAGCTTTAGCTCAGATCTATGATTGGAGGAATCATCCAGAAGAGATGCTGTGGCTGCTGTACAGATGTCCAGACTCGGCGGACGGGGCAATCTGGGGGGAAGGCACAAGTACATGAGGGTGCCCTTTGGGTATGAATGTGCTTCTGGGTAATTGCAGATGCTCCGGCCATCTCTGCATAAATGTGGGTGTGTATCTCTGTATGTCTGAGATATACTCTCAGGCAGCTAGGTGATCAGTGGTTAGAGTACCAACAATGGAGTCAAGACAACTTGAATTCAAATCTCGCCTCAGTCTCTCACTAGCCATATGACCCTGGGCAAGTCACTTAAGCCTATTTACCTCATTTTCCTCATCTGTAAAATGAGCTGGAGAAGGAAATGGCCAACCATTCCTGTAATATTCTTCTCCAAAATGTAATCTTCTCTTGTTGGGGTTTCCTTGGGGGTCTCTGGAGGCAGCCTTAGTTTCAGTTCAGTAATCACCCCAATGCAGCCAGGGGTTAAAGTCCAAATCCTTTATTGTCTCCTTCCAAGTCTTGTCTCCTTTACTTGGGGCTCGGCTAATTTTCTGGAGGCCTTCCGGATCTTGGTTTCAGTGTTCTCCCCAGGACAGCCTGCCACCTCTTCTCTGTCTGCCTTAGTTCTGCCCAACTGCCTTCTCTGGCTTCTGAATCTCCTCCACTGAATCCTGGTTGAGGCTCCTCGCTTGTATATGCTCCCTTAAAGGTGTGAATCTTGTGGAACTATAGTAAGTACTAAGTAAATGTACTGAACTAAAGAATTGTAAAGCACCAGGCTAAACAACTATTGTCTCTATCAATTCTACTGACTTAGTACCTTGTTTCAAGTTCTGGCCCATAACACCTTCCGGTCTCTTTGCCAAGAGAACCCCCAACCACAAATACCTGCATTCAGGTAATAGCATCATTGATTTAGAAAGGCTTGAGGGGATCCAATTCAACTCCTTCCTTTTACAGACTGATTAAATAGCATTAATTACCTGTGGCACCATTCACACCCAGATCAGTGCAACAAATATTTATTAAATTTACTAAATGGATCAGATACTCTCGTCAGCTACTGAGGATGATGAAGACAATAAGAGAAAATATCTGTTGCCCTTGATAGCTTGGATCTTACTGGAAAGATAAAGACATTTAGCATCCTCTGTCTAACCTCAACCCATCCCCCCAGCTACTCCCCAGTTGCCCCTGCTCGGGTGGCAAAGTCCAGGAGAGAGCCCTTCCAGTATCACCTTAGATAGGACCCCACGGGAGCACTCCCCGTTAACAACCAGCAGGAGCCAAGTCCCTTTTAGCAAAGGGATTTACTAAGAAGATATACCAAGAAATGTTATTGTTCAGTCACAGCCCAACTCTTCATTAGCCCATGGACATAGACACCAGGCCCTTCCATCCTCCACTGCCTTTCAAAGTGTCCAGGTTCCCATTTGTTGCTTCTGGGACACTCTCCATCTCCTCCCCTGCCGTCCCTTTCTCCTTTGGCCTTCAATCTTGCCCAACACCGGGCTCTTTCCCAGTGAGTCCCATCTGATCATGATGCGGTCAAAGTTCCGACGTTTCGGCTTCAGGATTTGCCCTTCCGATGGATGCTCTGAAACATTTTAGCCTCCTTGTGGCACAAAGACTTTCAGAAGCCCTGGCCCCACTACAATGCTCAGCTTTCCTTATGATCCAACTCTCACAGCCGCTCGTGACTGGGGAAAGCCGGGCCTTGGAGCCTCTGGCCCTTTGTGGGCAGGGTGATGTCTCTGCTCTTTGGGATGCTGTCCAGCTTTGTCCGGCTTTCCCGCTGAGGAGCGAGCATCTTTTAACGTCATGGCTGCACTCCCGGTCTGCAGTGATCTTTGAGCCCAAGAACATAAAATCCCACCCCGCTTCCATTTCTCCTCCTGCTTGCCAGGAAGTGATGGGGCCAGTTGCCAGGATGCTAGCGGGTTTTTAAAGCCAGCTTTTATTCTTTCCTCCTTCACCCTCATAGAGCGGCTTCTTAATCCCTTACGTAAGGAACACGATGCCACTTTTGAATCCCCTGAGATGGTTGATAGTTCTCCCAGCAACCTTCATTCTGCTTTGGGAGCTACCCGCATTTCACATGGTCTATTCTGCATATAAGCTAAACAGGGTGACAACATATACAGCCTCGTCGTAGCCTTTTCCCAATACGAAACCAATCGGTTGTAGAAGCCGAGAACAGCATTTCTACAAAGGGTTCCCCTGAAAGTCTGGGGTGCGTGTTTCCGCAGATAGACACCGGCTGGGGGCGGGGGTGGACACTGACTATCTATGGAACAACATTTTTGAGGTCCGCCATCCTCCCTCGGGTCCTTGTGAAGTTTCTCACGGAGGGAGCTCTGGGCGGGGCGCCCAGACCAGCCCTTCTCCCCGCTGTCTGTCCCCCTCCCCCAGCCGCTCTCGGGGTCACTGTCCCCCTCCCCCAGCCGCCCTCGGGGTCACTGAGTGCCCGCTGGGGGAGGGAGATGTTACCTCCCGGGGTCCCGCCCCCAGAGAGTCTGAGAGCCAGGTTGGGAGGGGGAGGGGAGCGGAACTGAGAGGAAAGCTGCCCTCCTTCCTTCTCCACCTCCAGCAGTTCCCTCCCCACATTTCGCTCCGAGTCCCTGAGACTCTCCCCGGGGGCGGCTCCGGGCCAAAGGTTTCCCCAGCCAATCACAAGCCGCCTTCCAGGGCCTGGCGGTCCCCTTCTGCCTCCAGGTGCCCAGCGGCGCGATGCTGGTGAAGGCTCAGCCCCAACTCCCTGGGGAAGGAGGAGCGCCGTGATCTGTTTCCTGTACCAGCGCTTCCTCCGCCGCTCTTTTGTGATTCTTTGGGATTTGACTTTTAGCAGCGCTTTGTTTCCCGCTGACTCTAGAGGGCTTTAGATCCATTCAGAGTTTCTGAGTTAGCCTTTTCCCCTCCCTAAGCAGCTAAGATGTGACCGGTAGCTTCCTTAAGCCCAAACAAGCAGCCAAGCAAGGACCCGAGCCCTGGTTGGCGGAACTTGCCGACTGCTAAGGTATGAACGGCTGCGCCAAGAATGGGACCAGCGGCTCTCGGGAGCCGGAAGGAAGCGGCTCCGGCGGACTCTGCGAAGGAGGAGGCGCGCCGACAACGGCAGAAGCCCGCGGCGCCGCCGCCGCCGCTCTGGAGAAGCCCAGAGTGCGCCAGGAAGAAAGGGCAGGTCCCAACGGGAGCGAGCGCGCGCTCGCACATGCGCGGTTGGGCCGCGCGGCGAGCGCGGCAGCAGTGCGCATGCCCAGGGCATCTGCGCTGGGTCGGGCGCAAGTCACCGCTCGTGTGTCATGGGTGGTCATTGTGTGTGTGCACATGTGCCTGGGTGGCGGGGTAGCTGATGTGTGCGCATTTGCATATGCGTGCGTGCAGGCACGTGTGCTTGGGGGTCGAGGGAGGGGACTTCAGGGAAACAGACGAGCTCTAGGACCCAGCGGCTGCTCGAGGGCAGTTTACGAGGAGGGGGCGGGAGCGGAGGAATAGGGGGCGTGGCTTTCCCTCCCCTCCTTCGCTCTTTCCCAGCAGCCCCAGGTCTCCTTCCTTTCTCGCGAGGCTTGCCCGGGGCTCCGACTGCGCCTGCGCCTGCTCCTGCGCCTGCGCGGAGCGGCGTGCAGTCTCGCGGCCCGTGCTCGCTCGGGCCTTAGGTAGCGGCGGCGGCAGCAGAAGCTGCAGCAGGTGAAGTCGGGAGAGCGGACCGGGCCGGGCAGGGCGGGGCAGGGTCGAGAGCGGCGGCACCATGAGCGGCACCTTAGCCAAGATCGCCGAGATCGAAGCCGAGGTAATGGCGCGCCTTCTGCGGGCGGGGCGGGGCGGGGGGGAAACTGAGGCGCGGGCGGGGGGGGGGGGGGCCTGGCGCCCCCCTCCGGGGTCCCGGGGCGTCGGGTCCCGGAGCCTGGCTCTGCTGGGGGCCCCTTGGGGCCGGTCTCCTCCTGGCGAGGCCTTCGAGCCCCAAGTTCTGTTTGGGGTGCGGGGGAGGCCCGCAGTGGGGAGGGGGGACAGTGACCCCGAGGGCGGCTGGGGGAGAGGGGCAGTGACCCCGAGGGCGGCTGGGGGAGGGGGGACAGTGACCCCGAGAGCGGCTGGGGGAGGGGGGACAGTGACCCCGAGGGCGGCTGGGGGGGGGGGACAGTGACCCCGAGAGCGGTGCGATGGGGGGATGACAGGGACCCTTGTAGCAGCTGGGGGAGGGGGGACAGTGACCCCGAGGGCGGCTGGGGGAGGGGGGACAGTGACCCCGAGGGCGGCTGGAGGAGGGGGACAGTGACCCCGAGAGCAGTGCGATGGGGGGATGACAGGGACCCTTGTAGCAGCTGGGGGAGAGGGGACAGCGACAGCTCGGGGCGGCCCCCATGACAGGCCACCGGTGTGACAGGCGTCCCTGCAGCCCTGCCAGGGGAGTCCCCAGACCAGATGTCCCCGCAAAGCCCCCGAGTGGGCTCCGCCTTCCCTTCCCTGTGAGGGGGTGTCCTGGTGCTGGGTGCGTCTGAGGGCCGAGCCTGCTGCCCATGGCCAGTGCCTGAAGGACTGTCACGTGGCAGACCTTGGAGCCGTGGGAGCGACTGGTCCCGGTGCCGGGCTGCAGGGCCGGCCTTCCTGCTCCCCCTTCCGGGCTCCCCCTTCCTGCTCCCCCTTCCTGCTCCCCCTTCTTGCTCCCCCTTCTTGCTCCCCCTTCCGGGCTCCCCCTTCCTGCTCCCCCTTCCGGCCCCGCCGCGGGAAGGCTGACCGTGACTCTCTCCCGCAGATGGCTCGGACGCAGAAGAACAAGGCCACGGCGCACCACCTGGGGCTCCTGAAGGCGCGGCTGGCCAAGCTGCGGAGGGAGCTCATCACCCCGAAGGGCGGAGGCGGCGGCGGCCCCGGGGAAGGTCAGTGGCCCCGGGAGGGGGTGCGGGGGCTGGGCAGTGACCTGTACGCCCACCGTCAGCATGGGGAGGTGTCACCATGGGGAGGTGTCACCATGGGGAGGTGGCAGCGGCCCAGGGCCTTGCAGGGGCACGGGGGGGGGGGGCGCGCTGTGCACGGTTTTTTGACCTTTGAAAGGGGTCTTCGTGCTCAGAAAATGTATCCGCCAGAATTTGGTGGCTGGAAAGCCATTAATGGGGGGAAGCAGCTGTTTGGCCAAGATGCCTCTATCCCAGAGAAGGTGCCGGTGGGGCGAGGTCAGAGGAAGCGCGACTTGAACTCGCTTCCCCGTCCGGCCCCGTTTGGGTGTCCGGCGGCCGGAGGCCCTTCCTTCCCGGCCATCGCTGACCCATCGCCTTCCTTTGGTGCTTGTCCGACTTTAGGGTTCGACGTGGCCAAGACCGGCGACGCCCGCATTGGGTTTGTGGGATTTCCGTCCGTGGGAAAGTCGACGCTGCTGAGTAACTTGGCCGGGGTGTACTCTGAAGTGGCCGCCTATGAGTTCACCACCCTGACCACCGTGCCCGGAGTCATCAGGTACAAGGGCGCCAAGATCCAGGTGAGCTGGCGAGCCGTGGCCAGAAGCCGGGGTCCAGGCTCGCTTCTGCCCGGCCCTCAACCCCTCGGGAGCCTTTGCCCGCCTAAAATCGAGAACATGCAGGGCCGCCTCCCAGGACTGATCGCGGATGGGGGGGAGCAGTGCTGATGGGGCGGCAGGTAGTCAGCGAGGCCTCTAGGGCCATATTTGGGGCTTGGGTCAAGGGACAGAGCAGAGACGCGGGAAGGAAGCTGCTCCCACAAGCCCGCCGTGGCTAGCAGCAGGTGAGCGGGGTGGGGGAGGTCGCTGAGACGGCCAGCACTGCCAGCGGGGCAGGGCAGAGGCAGAAGGGGGCCCGAGCTGGCCTAAGGCAAAGGGCTCATCTGTCTTAGCTGGCCCCAGTCGGAGACCCACCTTTAGAGCCCAGCAGCCAACGAGATGCCAGGGAAAGCTCACACTCAGCCTTTTCCAGATCTAGACTGGACTCAATTCAACCTCCTCGTTTGGTCCCTTGTGCATGAAGCAGCTTGGTCGCCCTAAGTTCCCGCATTAATGGCCGTGTTCAGTTCAGTGAACGTTCATTAAGCCCTTGCTGTGTGCCAGGCTCCAGAAAGCAGGGCAAAAAAGAGAGCAAGGCCCCGTGCCCTTGGGGAGCTTACCTTCTGCCCAGATGCAGCTGTACCCAGCTAAGGCCCACAGCGATTTGGGGAGGAAGGGGGGAGCGAGTGTGGGCAGCCAGGAGGGGGAAGGCTCCCATGGAAGTCGTGCTTTGCCGGGGAGTTTTTGGATTGGCCAGCAGGCATTTGAGGTACCTTGTAGGAGGGAATAAACTGAGGGGCTGCGCTCGCACTCCAGGGGCCCTCGGGAAGGATTGGCTCTCAAAAATGAACCTTGAAGGATCCTGGGCTTCCAAGAAGCATCAGGAAACCTGGACCTAGAGGGCCTCTGGGCCCTGGAATGACCCATGGAGGGGGCTGAAAGTAGGCCCCAGGTATGGGGTGGGCAGTGTGGTGTGATCAGCCTGGAGCCAGGAAGAGAACAGCTCTAAACTCTAAACCACAGAACCTGCATTTGGTCCTAAATTAGGGGCTGGGGAGCCCCAGAACTTAGGGAGACTCCAAGGCAGCTTCATGGAGCTGGCTTGGAGGGGCAAAAAAAACTGCCGGAAGACCAGTGAAAGCTCTGGAAGCTGGGAGAGAAGCATTTTGCAGGCCAGGATCCATTGACTGTGGCTGGGAGAGGTGGAAATTATGGGGGGGAACAACTCAGGAACTAGCCCCTGACAGGTGTGGGGATCCTGCAGAGAGGAAGAGTTCTGGTGGGCCCGGGTGTAGCATAAGGACCTAGGGCACAGGCCCATCGTGGCCCGTTAGGAAGTTTGCCAAGAGATGACACCAGATCGTGGGGCTCTAATTGTAGCTTGGAGACTTGGCTACCTCCCCAGCCCTGCCGCCCTGGGGCCTCTTTTTGCTGAGGTCAGCATGGGACCAAACGAGGAGGTTGAATTGAGTCCAGTCTAGATCTGGAAAAGGCTGAGTGTGAGCTTTCCCTGCCATCTCGTTGGCTGCTGGGCTCTAAAGGTGGGTCTCCGACTGGGGCCAGCTAAGACAGATGAGCCCTTTGCCTTAGGCCAGCTCGGGGTGCCCTCAAGGCAGAGAATGAAGGGAAAAACTCTGCCCAGCCTGCCCACCCCCATTGGCTGCCCAGACCGTTTGGTGATGGCAGCAAATGCCCCTCTGTCCTTTTGTACCTGGTGCCCCTGGGCATCTTAGTAGTAGTGAAAGCTAGCGCAGGAGCACTGTGGCTGCGGAGGGCAAGGGTCAGGGGGCCACCAGTCATCTTTAGGGGGTACTTGTCTTCTTAAGGGATGGGAGGAGAAAATTTGAAGTTTTTTTCCCCAAGACAGTTGGGTTAGGGTGATTTGCCCAGGGTCACACAACCAGGAAGTGTTAATTGTCTGAGGTCAGATTTGAACTCTGGTCCTCCTGACTTCAGGGCTGGTGCTCTATCCATTGTGCCACCTAGTTGCCCCAACCTTGTTTTAAGAATGTTAAATCTCTTTTACCTGTAATTGGGAAATCTTTAGCAAAATAAGAGTAGATTAAGGAAAAGAAATAACGCTCTGAGCCTGAGGGCTGAAGGCCCTTTCTGAGCCTCCCCCAACCCTGGCAGAAAGGCGTTGCCAGCTTCCCTCCATCTCACAGCGACAGAGCTGAGCCTCCAGGGTCTGTGGCTTGGGCAGGTCCCTGGAGCTCAGGAGCAACGGCTGCAGGCTCCGATTCCCCTCCATCCGAATCTAGTCCTTGCCTCTGGACCTTTCAGGACCATGAGGTGCCAGCCAGGCTGGGAGCCAGGTGCTTCGCCTGCAGCTGCTGGAGGTTTGGGGGGGGTGGGGGGTGGGAGGGTGGGGGGGGTGAGAGGGTGGGGGGGAGGAAGCAGGTCTGGGATTTGTGAGTAAGCCTCACGTCCATTCCAAAAGGCAGAGACAGCAAGTCACCTCAAAGGTTTCAGTACATAGCAGAAGGTGCCAGGGTACAATGGGAGATGCCAGGGCACAGCAGGAGGAGCCAGTACACAGTGGGAGGAGCTGGTGCACAATGGGAGGAGCTGGCACACAGTGGGAGGAGCTGGTGCACAATGGGAGGGGCCGGTGCACAGTGGGAGGAGCTGGTGCACAATGGGAGGAGCCGGTACTCAGTGGGAGGAGCGGGTACTCAGTGGGAGGAGCTGGTGCACAGTGGGAGGAGCTGGTGCACAATGGGAGGAGCCAGTACACAGTGGGAGGAGCTACACAGGGTTGAGCTTGCTGCTGGCCCCCAGCCTTCCTGATTGAGCTCAGCATCATTCTCTGAGGCCATTTCTGCATCCCCTCCCCTCAAATCAGTCAGGTGTCAGTGTGTGGGGGCAGTTCTCAGAGAAGAACGAGCCACGTTTTTTACCTGTGGTTTTTCAGTGATATTTTTGGCCCATTATTTGCTTCCAGAGAAAACGTTCCACAGACCCCCTCATGGTATGTCCTCCTGACGCTAACAGAAGGAAGGACACGTGGGTGCTCTTGTGCTGGGCATGACATGCTGCCCCTCCCGCCCTGTTGCCCCTTAGCCTCGCTCGCATGTCTCGCTGCGTGCCCGCACGGCGCGTGCTCCTGCTGTTGCTCTGCTTCAGCTCCCACTTCACTATTCAGCTCAGCCATTCGCAGCCCTGGGCACGTGCCTTGTTTCCAGCTTTTGGAGCTCAGAAGTAGCCCTGGCAAAGGGACCCGATCCCCTCCCCCTCCCGGAAATTGTAGGACTCACTTGTCCACTGTTCCCTCCGTCCGTTCATTTGATTTTCCCTCCTCCTCCTGCCGCAGCTCCTGGATCTCCCTGGAATCATTGAAGGTGCCAAAGACGGGAAGGGGAGAGGCCGGCAGGTCATCGCAGGTGGGTGCCAGGATGGCCCAGAGGTGTGTTTGGGTCTGGCTCATCCTTGGGTCAGAAGATGTGGCTGGTGTGGAGGAAGAGTGCACTCCCTGTGGTCAGGTGACCCAGGCACGCCATCAGTTGGCACTGGGCCTGGGGCAGGTTTGCTAGAGCCCTGGGCATCAGCTGGGCCCTGGGCCCTGCCCCGGAGGGACCCCTTCCCAAAGGAAAGGGTCCCTGCCAGGCCTGTAGGGTCCTAGTGCGGACCCAGAGGATGTGCAGCCAGCGCGGCTTGGGAGGGGCCAAGGCCAGTTCTCTTCTGCGCTGTCACTTCCCTCCTTCTCCTTGTTGACCTTGGAGGGTGGGGTGCCTGGGTCCCTGTCTGTGGTCCTGGGCCCGCAGGGCCGGGCTAACCGCGGGCTCCCCTTGCGCCCTTTAGTGGCCCGAACCTGCAACCTGATTCTGATTGTCCTGGACGTGCTGAAGCCCCTGGGCCATAAGAAGATCATAGAGAACGAGCTCGAAGGCTTTGGGATCCGCTTAAACAGCAAGCCCCCCAACATCGGCTTTAAGAAGAAGGACAAAGGGGGCATCAACCTCACAGCTACGGTGAGTCTCCGGGCCGGGCCCTTGTCGCGTGGCCAGCCCCGCCTTCGAGCGGCCCCTGAGGCTCCGCGGCCTGGCTTCCCCCTGCCCGCGGCTCCCTGCACTGAGTGCCGGGCACAGGCTCCGGTCTGAGCCCCTGCGACAGAGTCGGTTGGTTGGGTCTCTCTCCCTGGTGCCTGACACACAGTAGGTATTCGGCTCGTGCTTTTGCATCGAAGTCACCACGGTTCGGGTCTGGTGAGGGAGCCGGCCCCGGGCCAGCCCCTGCCTGTCTGATGGGGCCCTTTCAGCACAGGTTGGCATGTTGACCTTGGCAAAGCCACAAGTTACAGTAAACACCAGAGCAGTGACTTGCCAGGGTGGGGCCTTGGGCTCAGTTCTCAGGGTGAGGGGGAGTGAGGAGCACCTATAAATAAGGGCCAGGCCGCCCTCCCCACTCTAGGGGTGCCCCAAGAGCGACAGCCTGAGCTGGGTTTGGGGGCCCTCAGATCCCAGACAGTGCCCTAGGAGGCCCAAGGGGCACACAGTTTGCGGTTGGCTGGATCTGAGGGGGATTTGTGGGAGCTGGCGCTGGGGGGACCAGCAGTCTGGTCTTGGGCACTCACGGATCCTGGTGGGTTTGTCCTGATTTTTGAATCCCATTAATTTCCAAGTAGATCCTTGCCTTAGAGGAGGAATTGGCAGCTGTGGGGGATGGTCCCCAAGGAAGGGGGGAGGCCAGGCCTGCCTTCCACAGTGGGGGAGGGGGGCCCTGTGCGTGTGCATATGCACAGTTCTGGTCTCTTCACTCACAGCCCACATGGATGTTTGTTGTCACTGTTTCTTCCAGTTCTCCGCTGTGTCCCCTCCCCCGCAAGCTTGTACCCCACTTATTTAGCTGTTCCCCAGGGGATGAGCACCCCCTTTGGGCCGGTTCTTGGCTGCCCCCAGCGTGGTTTTTGGCAGGCTGAGCGGGGGGCTTGTGTGTGCATGCTTCTCCCTGCCTTGATGTCGGTGCCAAGTGGGCATCTCTGGGTCCGGGAGCTCTCCTGCGTGGGCGGCCCATGGAGGGCCTGGTTGCCTGTGCGCTTGTGTCCAAAGTTCGGCCAGCACAGACTTAGCCCCGTACTGTGTGTGCCGCATCCTGCCCACTGTTGGCACTGGCCCTTTCCCCGTCCTAGAAGTTCTTATGGTCGGTCCCAGTCAATGAGGCTCTGGGGAGTCTGTTGGCTCCTTGGCCCTGGAGCCGCCTCTAAGTTTCCCGTGTTCATACCGACTCCCTCCTTCTTGGCTCTTGGGCTCATATCCGAGGTCGTGGGTGCAAAGTCTTTTCCCCACTGACGTTGCTCATTTTGATTTTGTTCCTGCGATGGCTTTCCCAGCGGCTGCAGCCCAACAACGGGTTTTCTCTTTTGGGATGTTTTTGTCCCTTGGTTTGATCAAGAATCCCACCCCAGCCACAGTGGTGAAAGGCACTGTTGTCCATTTTTTTTCTCATTTCCTAAATGACGCAGTTTCTGATTTTGTGGCAGCTTTTTACAGCTTTTTAAAGAATCCCCTACGTGGATACACATATATATTTCCTGGAGTGGGAAACTTAAAAACACAGCCCGTGCCGTGGCTCATTTTTCCATAATTGGCCTGAATGTTATTTTTTAGAAGGGTTAATGATTTCATTTTTCACCAGTTAATTTGCTTTTTTTGCTCCTATAAAAACAGACACAAAGCCCCAAGTGCTGCTGGGAATTTTTTGGTGCATGTGGGAAAGCAATTAATTTTTTTAATTAACAAATCCTTATTTTCTCTCTCTCCCATCTTCTTTTCTCTGCTGAAAAACAAAACAAGAAAAACCAAGTCCTTGGAACCAGTGTGCTCAGTCACATGAAACCATATTTGTTCCCATATTTGTCACAAAAAATGCAGCTCTTTTGTGGCAGGAAATGGACCTGAGCTTTCAGCTGAGAGTCAGGCTGCAGGCTGTGTGGGAGGACCCAGGGATGGGGACGGGGGGGAGGGAGGGAGGCAGACAGAGGGAGAGTCCCTGGAGGTGGGGAGGGCGCAGCTCAGCCTCTGCTCCATGCCCTCTGCTTTATTCAGTGCCCTCAGAGTGAGCTTGATGCTGAGACGGTGAAGAGCATCCTGGCGGAATACAAAATCCACAACGCCGACGTAACCTTGCGCAGTGACGCCACCGCGGACGACCTCATTGACGTGGTGGAGGGCAACAGGTACCGGCCGGGGGGCTTGGGTCCTTTAGAAAAGAGAGCTGGAAGCTACTTTCGGATTGGAAGGGGTTTCTGTAGTGGAAAAGCCCCCTTGCAAGGTTTTTATCCCTATTGTGGGCACAGAATCCAGAGATGGCAGCTTGTGCGAGGTTAAAGGACGACTCTGGGGCTGACTGGCTGAGTCCCAACCCGGGGGGTGCCGGAAGGAGCTGGAGGGACCCGCTGGGAGCTGGGGGGAGCCGGGGGGAGCTGGAGGCCTGCTGCCTCTCGGAGGAGCTTCTGGGGCGGCCGACCTCTGCTGCTCACTTAGGACAGTCAGCTTCGCCTTCTGTGCAGCCTTTGTGCTCAGCCCAGAGTGAGCCAGATCTCCCCGATCTCTGGCCTTTGTGCCCATGAGCCACAGCCCTCCCGTGCCCCTGTGCCTTCTTTTCTCCACCCCTCACCCTTCCCCCTGGCCCACTCTCGGGGTCGCCATTAGCTTGGCTCCTGTGGCTGCTCTCTGGCTCAGGAGTGAGGGGGCCCAAATGGAGGCTGATGGGGCAGAGAATAGGACCCAGCCCAGGGTCTCCCTGGCTTTTCTGGCTCTTCCCAATGCTGATTGCGCTTTCCAGACACTGTCCTTGGCCACAGCCATGTTTTGTGCTCTTTGCATTGTTCTTGTGAACCAGCTGTAAGATCTTTACCAGATGTCGTCTAGAGCCCTTGGGCCCAGGGCTCCAGTTCCTCAAGGTCCAAAATGGTCTTGTTGAGGTGGAGCATTGGGCCACCTCTGGTAGGACAGGCCGTGATTGGGGCAAGGCCCAGACGGGCGGTCTGGAGGACATCTGGCCTTTAGTGCCTCACAGAGCTTGCGCCAGCAGGGCCGGGCAGCCCGAAAAGCCAGCGGTTCTGTGGGTCCCCTAGAGAGAGGCAGGTCCCGTAGGATTCCTGCCTTGTTTGGCCCCATCTGGAACGGCTGAGTGACCCCATTTTAGAACAGGCCCCCGGGGAGGCCCCAGCACAGGCAGGGGCCATTCAGTCTGAGGTCAGGATGGTTTCTTCAGGAGAATGAGAGGCTTGGTGCGGAAGGAGCTTCGGGCTCAGACTGGGGGGGACACGGAGGCATTTAGGCCCGGTGTCAGGGAGATGTTATGAGGCCGCATTGTGAGGGACACTGGAGGTCTTTAAGCAGAGGCAGGTTAGGGTGTTGTAGGAGGGACGGGAGATTAAGTGTCCTGGGTCCCCCCAGCACTTAGAGCCTGAGATTCTCCATCGGGGGGGGGGGGGGTCCCTCACCAAGGGGATCACTGGCTCGGTCCTCTGTCCCCTCCCTCCAGCACCTGACCACAGGTCCCCCTAGCCTAGGACAGGCACCATTTGTGCTCCTAGTCTGGGGGCATCCCTGTGGGAACCCCAGGACCGGGGTGACATGCTCGGGGCTCTTCAGAGTGAGAGATCACAGTTACCACATCAGGCATTCCCCGGGCACACTTGCCTGGGTTGGCTCCAGCCAGCCTTGGAAGGCGGCTCTTGGGCAATCCCTCTGCCCGTCTTGAGCACCTACTGTGTGCCAGGCCCTGATGTTCTATTGCCTCCCCGCCTCAGGGTCTACATCCCCTGCATCTATGTGCTGAACAAGATCGACCAGATCTCCATCGAGGAGCTCGACATCATCTACAAGGTGCCCCACTGCGTGCCCATCTCTGCCCACCACCGCTGGAACTTCGACGACCTGCTCGAGCGCATCTGGGACTACCTGCGACTCGTGAGAATGTGAGTCTCCCCGGGTGGGTGGGGCCGCGCGGAGCGGGGGGAGCCCCTGAGGGCCCGGGGCCGCCCGGCTCACCGCTCTCCTGTGTCCTAGCTACACCAAGCCCAAGGGGCAGCTGCCAGACTACACCTCCCCCGTGGTGCTGCCCGACTCCCGGACCACCGTGGAGGACTTCTGCATGAAGATCCACAAGAACCTCATCAAAGAATTCAAGTAGTGAGTCCTGGGTATGGGGGGCTGGTGGCGGACCAGGCTTGGGTCCCTGGAAGACAGCAGAGAGCGGCCCCAGGCTGGGCAGGGAGACTGCATGGGTGCTCGCAGATGTGGGAGGGCCAGGGGAAGGGGAGGAGACCCTTAGGGACTTTGTCCCTCCTCTCTCCACTTGACTCCCCGAGCGTGGGCAGAGGGAGAGGGCCTCCCTGACTGCATAAGCCCACCTTCCCCTCCTGTGCCACTGAGACCTTGGCCCTGAAGGCCACACCACCCATGGCATGACCTTCCCAAGGCCCATACCGGGGGGTGCCCGTAGCTTGTAGATCTGGGGCCAGAGGAGCCCCTGGGCCCTCTCCCACCCCACTCTGGGCCCTCCCCCTCCCTGGGCCACCTTTCCACAAAGGGGTCTCTCAGGCTTCCGTCCATCGCCAGGGCGCCTTGCAGGGGGGATGGCGTCCCCTTCTGGGCCTGGGGGGAGCCTTCCTCTGCTGACCCTCTGCTCTCTCCCCCAGTGCCCTGGTCTGGGGTCTGTCTGTGAAGCACAACCCCCAGAAAGTGGGGAAGGACCACACGCTAGAAGATGAGGATGTCATTCAGATCGTCAAGAAGTAAGGGGGTTGCTGCCCCTGACCAGAGCCTGGTGCACCTTCCCCCTGCCCGGGGCCGTCCTGGGCCCCAGCCGCTGCCAAGAAGGGCCCCCTTCCTCCCCACCGTCACCCGCTGTATATTGAACTACATAAAGAGCCCAGCTGGCTGGCAGGCTGCCGTTGTGTCTGTGTGGGTGGCCTTGGGGGCTCTGGGCTGGGGCACATGGGAGCTGGGGGTAGAAGTGGGGGCTCGGAACAGCCTGCAGGGGCACCTGGCCAGGAGCGGAAGCCAGACCTTGGCTGCGGCAATCATGACTGGTGGCTGCCCCCTTCCCCCGGTCAGTTCTTGTCCAGTTTGGCCCGGGCGCTGTCGAGAGCTGGGACTGAGCTTGCTGACTGGTGGCCAAGGAGCAGCAAGGGCATCGAGCCGCCTGGCACCCCTGAGCTCTCACGGGAGCCCTTGCTCGTGGGTTTGGGGCGGGCAGCGTGATCACGGGCCACAGGCCACGAGAACCTGCCTGGACTTTTTCCTCCTCTGTCCCCTTTTGCTTTTTCCTGGGTGAACATTGGTTTGTTTTTATCTGGGACGAGCCTCCCGGTGGCTCCCCGGAGCAGTAGCACTAATGTGGTGGTCAACCCCGCGCCTGGAGTGAGGGGTCTGGCGGCCAAAGGCTTGCATCAGCAGCCCTGTTCCCAAAAGGCCGTCGGAAGGAAGTAGCACAAATGTCGCGCTCTGCCACCATGGAGCATCTGGGCAGGTGGAGACCTCTGGGGGCAGGTGGGTGCTAGGAAGAAGAGCCAGCCCTGGGCAGCTTGCCTCTGGGGGTCCGAGGACCTGAATGGGTGACGCCTTTCTTAGCCCACTGGGGTGATTGACTGCTGCCTCCCACGCCAACCCTTTGGTGCATGGAATATGATTGGTCCAGAGAGAGGCTGGACATCTGAAGCAACAGGCGATGTGGGGAGGAGGGAACTCCACAAAGGGGCAACCCTTAGACCAGAGGAGTCGGAATGGAAGTTGGGCTCGGAGGGAATTGTGGGATTCTGGGAGAACCTTGGGGATGGTCCAAGCCCTTGGCTGGGTCAGGGACAGTTCATGTGGCATTGAGGTTTTGCCACTTTCTGCATTGTTGAGACCTTTTTTTCTTAGGGATCCTAGGAGGGGGGAAGGGCATAAAGTGTGGGGGGCCTGGTTGTGGTAAATGCTTTAGAGAGGTTGGGGGTAGTGGGCATGGATGGGAGCAGGAAGGACCACGAGAAAAAGTCGCCTTAAAGGGAAGAGCCACGATCAAATGAAGCCAGATTAAAAGGTGTGGGAAGCAGTGACCCCGGGCCCATAGGGAGAGCAAGTCAGTGCTGGGAGAGCGCCCAGGGCTCTGATCACACTGCGGGGGCCCGGAGGATGCCCTGGGGTCCTGGCCAGATTAGGACTCCCCTCTCGAGCAGGGGCTGAGGTTGGCTAGACCCCCTCAGTGTCCTGCTCAGGCCAGGGGGCTCTCGGGCCTGGCATGGGGATTGGGGAATCCCTGTCACCATTGCTCTGTGACATTTCCAGAGTCTTTAGGCCACTTGGTATATATGTCTGTTGGCACACACACACACACACCCCTCCCCATTGGACTTGGGCTGCCCAGTGTTAATCTCCAGAATTAGCCCTATCCCATAATTCATGGCAGAATGCTGCTGTTCAAAGGGCCAGGTCGGTTCTGTACTTGTTCTGTTGTGTCCAATTCTGACCCCACTGGGGGATTTCTCAGCAGAGATAGCAGAACTTCTCCAGCTCATTTTCCAGAGGAGGAAACCGAGGCAAACAGGGTGACATGACTCACCCAGGTTCACACAACTAATGAGTGAGACTGGGTTTGAGTTCAGATCTTGGCTGCGAGACCAGCACTCCGGGGTTAGGGGCTGGGGATGGCTGATCCCTGCTCAGTTCCTGCTGTTCTTTTGTTCCTCCACTTCTCTGCGGTGGCCGTCCAGACCAGGTATCCATGGAGTGATGCAGCTGACCATTGGACAGACGTGTAGTCTGGGCCCTTCCTCCTGGAGGGTGTCCCGTGGGCCTAAAGGGCCGATGCTGTGGTCCCAACTGTGGCCGAGACCATGGGGACGAGCTCACCATCCAGGATGGCGGCAGGCGCTCGATGAGCGTCCATCTTGCTGGATCTTCCTCAGTCAAGCGATGAGCAAACAGCGACCTGGTCTTACCGGGCCGGGAGATGGCCGTGGGCCGTGGTTTTCTTAGAGAACAGCAGGATGGTCTGGTCTTCCTTCTGTTGACAATGTGACTGCAGGGGTCATAGAAGCTCGACCCAGACCTGCCTGAGCCCTTCTAGGTTCCCCAAGGAGACTGATGTGTCTCGAAACCGTTTCCCAGAAAGGACCGAACACGCACTGGGGCAGTCTGCTCTCTGGGCCCTGAGCTGCTCTCGTCTTGGGGCTCACTTTTGGAAACCTTTGCATCCTGCAGCCCAAACTGTGTGTGGTCCGGCCCACGGGGCCTTCCTGGCCTCATCCGCTTAATTACCTTCTGTTTTCATCTCCCGCGGACTCAGTTCGGGAGGTCAGATGTTTTTGGTCACCATCGGAAGGCCAGCAGAGGCTCCATTTTCATCTAAAATGGTCTTTGGAGAATCAGACAAAGCTCAGGCCAAGCTTTCCACGGCTTCCTTTTCTCTCCTGGGCAACTTGGTGAAGCGCCAGGGCCGGGATCTCTGCTCTGCGACGATTTCCAGATGAGACTCGGTCCAGTCCAAGTCCTTTGCTAAAACAGTGGCAGCCGCTTACCTCATCCTCAGGGTGCGAGGGCCGGTTGGCGATTCCCGGGGCTGGACGCTCGGCCCATCTCGCAAACGCCAGCAATGACACTTGGCTCCTTTTCCTTGGAGCGTCGTGGTGGGGAATGAGCGTGGCAGACGTTCCAGTGTCATTATTTCAAAGGAAACGAGGAAGGAGGAGCAGCAAGAGGCTGGTTGGAGCCGGAGGAGAGGGAGCAGGGAGCCAGGGGAGTGCGGCACGGCCAGGGCTGCCGGCAGCCACGCCGAAGGCTCAGGGCTCTCCCTGGGTATGAGAAGTCGTCCTCTGCTTGTCCCCGGCCCCGAAGGGGCCCGAGAAATCCTAGCGTCGGAGGGGGGGGGTGGGGGTGGGGTGGTTCTGGCCGGGTCTCCCCAGCCAGGGAGCAGCAGCCGGGGGGAAGTTGCGAGCTCCCTGCCACAAGACCCTGGAGGGGAGCACCGCGGAGGGTTAGTTCTCAGGGCTGGTCTTGCTCCACCGTTGCCAGGGAGACAGGTGGACAACAGGTCCGAGGGAGCAGGCTGGAGAGGCCTGCCCTCCCCTCCCCCTGCCAGTGCCTTCCCCTCCCCCTGCCAGTGCCCTCTCCTCCCCTCATGCTTTCCCCTTCCCCCATTCCCTCCCTCCCCCTGCCTCTGCCCTTCCCCCCAGGCCCCGGGGAGCTGAGATCTGGCCCTTGGTGGAGAAGCCGAACAGACTTGGCTGGTCCTGCCCGGGCCTCGCTCAGTGAGGATTCACTAAAGGCTCCCGATTCTCAGGAGGGACCTGAGGCCTGGGGGGGAGGGGGGGAAGAATGGCCCGGGGGGCGTCCCTCCGGACCCCCAGTGTTGGCTGCGTCCCGCGTGGGCTCGGGGCCAGGCTAAGGGAGGGTTCCGTGCCCCAGGGCGCAGGGGAAGGAAGCCCTGCGGTGAGTTATTAGTGTCAGAATGAACTTCACGGGCCTCTCGTCCCGTTCTCCCAACAACCCTGAGAGCCGGTGAGGCCTGGGCCGGGGATCCCGAGGAGGGCGGGGGGAGTCGGGAAGCGTCCGAGGGGGGCTGACGGGCAGGGCCCGGGGCTGCCTCCGTAACCGGGCATGTCTAACGGGACGTGTCTGGGGACCCAAGATCTGTAAGAAGCACACAGCAGGCGCCACATAAGCGCTTATTCCAACTTCCCCGCCGATTCCCCCTCCCAGGGACGGGGCAGGAAATGGGACAGAGGCGACAAGACTCCCTTGGGAGGATCGGGGAGATTCTCGGTCACCAGGCGGAGCCCTGGAAGATTTATCACTAATCCCCCCGAGGCCTCAGGCCACACCCCCCGCCTCGGGGCCGCCCAGCTTGGGGGGGGGGGGGGCTGTCGGCACAGGGGCCCCCCCAGCCAGGGATGTGCGGCCCTCCCCGCGCTGGCGCGGCCCTCCCTGGGGGACAGGAAAGCCGCGCCAGGGGCCATGGCAGCCCCGCCCCCGCCCCCCGCCCATCACAGATGTGCAGAACAAAGCCTTCGGGCCTTCAGAGGGCCCGAGAGGCTGCCGGGAAAGCTCCCCCCGGCCGAAGGGCTCGCGCGCTGGGTCTCGCGCTAGCTCTGGGCGCGAACGCGCGGGCCGCGGAAGGTCGGGCGGCCGGGGAGCGCGCCGGGCTTTGTGGCCCGCTCCCCTCCGGCCTGGCAGTGCCCGGGGCCGGTCCGCGGCTGACAGGGGCGGGGCGCAGAGCCCCCCCTACTGGCGCCTCATCGGCGGCCTTTGTGTAGAAAGGCCACCCGCGAGGCCCGGGGGGGGACCCGCCGCCGAGCGACGGACAGGCCGCGGCCACTTCCTGCCTGGGCTCGAGACCCCGCGGGGGAGGGGGAGGGGGAGGGGGAGGGAAGGAGGACGGAGGGGGGGAGGAGAGGGCGGGAACGGCCTTTGCTAGGCAGGGCCCCCCCTCCCCCCTTCCTCCCTCCTAGAGATGCTTCCGAGAAAGCCGCGTCCCTCCCGCCGCCGGCCTCCTCTCTGGGAACCTCCCCCCGCCCCACCCCCACTAACTCGCCTCTCCGGGCCGGGGCCGGAAGCTCACCTGCCTGGCCCCCAGCCCGGCCTGGAAGCTCGGGTCTCCCCGGGGAGCCTGGATTGTTGGGAGGCCCGAGGCCGGAGGCCGCCCTGGCTCCCACTGAGCTCAGGCCACGGGAAGGAGGCCAGGCCGGGGCCAAAAGGTCAAACACAGGAGGAAGAAACGGGCAAGGGAGGGGAGCGGGGAAGCTTCCTGGGGAAGGGGGGGGGGGCTTAGGGGGCGCTGCCCGAAAGGGAACATTCCCGGCCCTTAAGGGCAAGCGGGATTTCCGATTCGCTCCTGGGGGTGAGGAGGGAGGCCCGTATGGGGATGACGGAGACCGGGCTTCGGGAAGGGGGAAGAAAGAGCCCGAAGGAAAGTGATGGTGCTGACTGTGTATGATGGGAGGAGGGACGAGGCAGGACAAGGAGCTGAAGGCGGGGCCGGGTAGTGAGCCTCGGCACCTAGAGCAGAGATTGAGGAAAGTTGAGAAAAATAAAACTTTTCTTTTGAAGGAAATTACACGTAAAAGGACATGTAAAAGCAGTTTTCGGAGCCGGCTTAAAACAGTTTTTGAGTTCCCAATTCTCTCCAAGCTTTCACCAAAAAGGCGAGCGATTCGATATGGATCATGCTCGGGCAGTCGTGCAAAACATTTCTATTTTAGTCATCTTGTGAAAGCAGAAAAAAAAGTTCTCAGCTAGTAGCCTTTTATTTGCAAACTGTATGTAAAAAGTTGCCAGCACTTCCCCCTGCAAAATCTTGCCATCCAACTTCTCCCTTCTCCTACTCCCTTCCCTGGACGGCAAATAATCCGATCTCTTACAGGTGTGTAGCTCTTCTAAATATCAGGCTGCCCGGGAAAATCAGATCAAAAAGGAAAAAAATGAGAAAAAGAAACTACAAAAAAGATGAAAAGACCGTGTTGGCAGGGCATGATGGAGGAAGATGGGGTGTGTGTGTGTGTGTGTGTGTGTGTCTTTGACCCAGCTGTTCTTTCTTCCAGGATTTTTTTGGGGTCTGAGATCAATTTGCATTTTTTTTTTTTTTTGCTTAGGGTTTTTGGGGTTAAGTGACTTGCCCAGGATCACACAGCTAGGAAGTGTTAAGTGTATGCTCCGGCCTGTGAGGGGCCACAAGCGCTCTTTATCCTGTGGCCGTGAGCACCGAGGTGCCCCTGCTCCTCCTGGTATCGAGCCCCAGGGCTGCACCCAGATCTGCACGTGGGCCCCGCAGAATCCTGCCTCCCAGGAAGGAATCCCTGTAATCCCATTCTGACCCCAGTCTGGTCCCTTTACCTCCTTTGGGCCCAGAGCTCTGGAGGTTCTGCCAATGATCCAGTTGCCCCAAGGCTGCCAGTCTTGCCGGCCCTGGATCGCACTCCCACTCTTGCCCCGACAGGACAGAACCTTTCTGCCAATCTCATTATCTTGGGCTGGAAAACTGCTTCGCCCCAACTTTGGTGGGTTCTGCTATTTTAGGATTCGTTTCGAGGTGCTATTTTAAAGCCGTCTGGAGGGGAACTTGGCAGCGCTCGAGCGAGTCTTGCCTTTTTTCTGCCATTTAGGCCGCGCTCTCCCTTTGAGGGGGTACCTTGGAGAGCAACAGGAATGTTAGGAGCAATGGAAGGTTGGGAAGGTGGAAATAATGAACATAATGGCAGATAAATGGATTGAAGATGTTTATGAGACGTTAAATTTAAGGGATTCATTGGAATTGCAAGACTGGCCGTCAAGAGAGAGGTTAGGGCTGGATAAGTCGATCAGCAGCATAGAGAGCAATTAAATCCACAGGGTCTGCTGAGATCATCAAGTCAAATAAGATAGGGGGAGAAGAACGGAATTCTAAGGGACACTTAGTGATCTGGATGAAGATCCAGCAAAGGAGACAGGAGGGAGGTGGGAGAGGAGGAGAAGAACCAGGAGGCAGGGAGTCCTGAAAACCCAGAGAGAAGATAAAGGACCAAGGAGAAGTCACCAATGGTGTTCCAAGCTGTAGATGGGCCAAGGAGGCCGAGGAAAGCACCGTAGATTTGTCGAGGAAGAGACCTTAACTCGGGGAGAGCCATTTCAGCTGAGTAAACTATAAACGAGAGAGTTTCTCGAGAGAGAGGCTCCTCGGAGACAGGCTTCCAGGAGGGCAGCCACGGAAGGGAGAGCTTTGGCTAATGGACGGTGGGCATAGGAGGAGCCAGTCGGGGTTTTTGAGGATGGGGGATGTTTGCAGGCAGACAAGGGAGAAGTGTGATGGAGGGAGGAGATGGGATGGAACAGTATCACTTGTGCAGGGAGAGGGGTTTTCTGGGTAAGGAGATGGACCACTTGTCACATTAGAGGGAAGTGAGAAGGTAACGGAAGGCACATAAGTGACGGGTGATGAACAAGAGAACAAAGAACCTCGTTTTTAAAAAATGAAATAGAAAGCAAGAAAGATGGTGGAATAAGACAGGAAATACTTCCATTAACAAGGCAAAACATCACCAGAAAGTGAACGTAGAGCGGCAGAAATAAACAGGAGTCGGGGTAACGCAGTTGCCTCCTTAAGACAATATGAGAGAACCTCGGGGAATATTCAGTCTCGAGGGGCCCTGGCTTGGCCAGACTGAGTGCAAACATCTCTTCTGGCAGACTGCTCTGAATCAATAAACCAGAAGGGGCAGCTGGGTTGGAGGCAGCCTTAGCTTCAGGAACTTTCATGTCACATGGTGGGAGTCCCATAGCTGAGTGGGGTGGGGGAAGACTGAAGGACCCTCTGCTATCTCTGGAGGCCAGGATGTCCAGCTGTGCTGGCCAGATGTAGCCCCAAGCTATGGCTGTGGCTCAGGAGGCAGCACATGCTCAGTGAGTGTGTAGTGGGAGCTCAGGGACCCTGATGGGTCTGGGCACTTGCAGGAGAATGGAGTCTCCGGTTGGTCCCAGAGGAAAGGGAAGAGCTGCAGTTTGTAGCCACAGGAGCGACTTCAGGGAGCAAGAACATCTGAAGGGCCTTGGCTGTGGCTCAGCGCAGAAAACAATGATTAAAAAATACCCAGAACTGACTGTAATAAAGAACCCACTAATAAATGAAGGAACGAATGAAAGAACCCACCCATAAATAGCAAACTGACTATAATAAGAATCCACTGATAAATGAAGGAACAAAAGAACAAATGAATGAAAGAATCCAATTATAAACAGCTACTATGAGGACAGAGAAGATCTGGTTTCATACTTGAGGGAAAGATAGTGAAGTTTTTAAAAGTCCCTCCTACTTCCAAAAATACAAAAAAAAGTCAAAGGGTCACAAGCTCGAAAAAAGTTCTTGAAAGAGTTTTAAAAGGACTTTAAAAATCAAATAAGAGAGACTGAGGGAAAAAAACATAAGACCAATTCAAGAAAATTATGAGAAGTCAATCAACTCGAAAAAGATCAAAAACCTTAAGAAAATAATTTCTTAAAATTAGAATTGGGCAAAGGGAATCTATAATATTACAAAACACCAAGAAATAATTTTTAAAAATCAAAAGAATGAAAAAATAGAGAATGTGAAACATCTCAGTAGAAAAATAATAGTTATGAGCACAGGTCAAGGAGAAACAAGACAAGAATTGTTGGACTATCTGAAAGTTATGATTTATGAAAGAGTCTAGATACAATATTATAAGTAATTGTTTAGGAAAATTGCCCTGAAGTTCTAGAACAAGAAAGTAAATTAGAAACAGAAAAAAAAAAAAAATCCATTGATAAACACCCGAGATTCCAAGACGAAAACCTTCAGGAACATTATAGTCAAGTTTCAAAATTCCTAGGTTAAGGAGAAAATACTCCCAGCGATAAGAAAAAAAAAAATACCAAGGAATTACATTTAGGATAATACAAGATCTAGCAGCTTTTACATTAAAAGACCAAAAAACTTGGGACATTTTATTTCTAAGAGCAAAGGAGCTGGGTTTGAAACCAAGAATAATTTTACCCAGCAAAGCTGAGTATAATTCTGAATGTGGGGAAAAAAAGGATATTTAATGATTTTCAGGTATTTGTCACGAAAACACCAGAGCTTGATGGAAAAATCAACATATAAAATGTAGGAGAAACAAACATTAAAGACTTAATTATAAGGGATTCGATAAAGGAAAATGTCGGAATGTTATTTTGAAAGACCATATATAGATAGAAGACTTGAGATTGAGTTGAGTATGATAGGATGATTCTAAAAAATTAAATTGGGCAGGGAGAGGTAAAATGGAGCAATTATTTCATACAACTGAGAGATGAGTGGGAAGAACTGTTATAGTGGAAATAGGGGAGGATGGAAAGCTGGTAGTTCTGGAACCTTATTCTCATCATAACTGGGTTTAAAAGGGAATAACATCTAGAAGGGTATGAAAGTCTTATAAAATTATAAAGAAATAAGAAGATAGGATAAAGGAGGGATTTTTAGCAAGTGACTTCTAGATCGAGAAGTGGGAACATGAGGGGAGAGGATAAGGGAGGGATTCTTTTTTTTTTTTTTTAATAATAGCTTTTATTTTCAAAATATATGAAGATAGTTTTCGACATTCACCCTTGCAAAATCTTGTATTTCATTTTTTTCTCCCTTCCTCTTCACCCCCCTTCTAGACAGCAAGTAATCCAATATATGTTAAACATGTATAACTATATATATTTCCATAATTATCATTCTGCACAAGAAAAATTGAGAAAGAAAACAAAAAATAAGCAAACAACAAAAAAGAAGTGAAAATACTATGTTGTGATCCACATTTAGTCCCCCACAATCTCTGAGTCCAGATGGCTCTATCACAAGTCTATGGATTCCATCACCTCACTGTTGAGAAGAACCCTGGCTATCACAGTTGATCACTATAATCCTGTTATTGCCATGTACAATGTTCTCTTGGTTCTGCTCGTTTCCCTCAGCATCAGTTCCTGTCAGTCTCTCCAGGCCTCTCTGAAATCCTCCTGCTGGTCATTTCTTACAGAACAATCATATTCCATAGCATTCATATACCAGAACTTATTCAGCCATTCCCCCAAGTAATGGGCATCCACCCAGTTTCTGGTTCCTTGCCACTACAAAAAGGGCTTCCACAAACATTCTTGCACATGAGCGTCCTTGAGGGATTCTTAAATGTTTGGTAGTTTAAGAAACAGGAGGAGATAAGGGGAAAGGAGAAGGGAAGAATTCTTATGAGGATCAGGAAGCTATTGGTTAGAAGTAAATCAGAAGGGTGAAGGGTAAGAGTAAAAAGAGAGGGTTGAGAAAGATGATAAAGAAAAATGGGGTGAAAGGACATATACAACCAGTAATTATAAACCCATAAAACAAAGAAATAGCAGAATGGATTAAAAAAAAAATCAGAATCTGATATATTGTTTACAAGAAACACATTTTAAAATGAAAGATACCCCCAGAATTAAAAAATAAAGGGGTGGAGTATAAAATTAATCTTCAACTGAGATTAAAAAAAAAAAAACCACAGGGATAGCAATCATGATCTCAAAGTTAAAGCTAAAAAGAGATAAAACAGAGAAGCTACTTTATGACAAAAGATACCATAGATAATGAAGCAATATCAATATTAGTATATCCATGTGCCACATCCTATAGCATCTACATTTGTAAAGGAAAATCTGAATGAATTACAGGTAGAAAATGATAGTAATACTATAATAGTGAGGGACCTTGAAACTTTCAGATTTAGATAAATCTAATCAAGAAAGATGAAAAAAGTTAAAAGAGGTGAACAGAATTTTAGATAAGCTAGATATGATAGCTATCAAAGAGAACTGAATGGGAATAGAGAGGAATATAGCTTTTCCTTAGTGATACATGGTATCTTCACAAAAACTGACCATATGTTAAAGCATAAAAACATTGTTATTAAATGTAGAAAAGCAGAAATATTAAATGTACCCTTTTCAGACCACAATGCAATAAAAATTATGTTCAATAAATGGCCATGGAAACACAGATTAAAAACTAACAGAGAATAAGACCTAAATTTTAAAAATGTGTGGGATACAGAATAAATTATAAAAATAACTTCATTAAAGAAAATGACAAGACAACATCAAAACTATGGAACACAGCAAAAGCAATAACCAGAGGAAATATATATCTCTAAATATTTCATATCAATAAAATAGTAAAAGAGAAGACCAGTGAATTTGAAAACTAGAAAAAGACATTTAAAAACTCCAATTAAACACTAAATTGTAAATCCTAAAAATTAAAGGTGAGATTAATAAAATTGAATATAAGAAAACCACTAAAATAATAAATAAAACTAGATGTTGGTTTTATGAAGTAGATAAACCATTGGTTAATGATAGAGAGCAAAGAAAACTAAATCACTCGTATTAAAAATGAAAGAAGTGAGTATACCACTAATGAAAATGAAATCAAAGAATCATAAGGAGTTATTTTGCCTAAATTATAGACCGATAAGTTTGACAATGTAAGTAAATGGAAGAATATTTCCAAAAATATAAACTTCCTAGAGGAAACAATTTCTAAATAAACCTATTTTAGAAAAACAGGCTTCCTAAGAAAAAAGCATCAGAACCAATAGGATTTACAGGTAAATTCTAGCAAACTTTTAAAGACTGACTCATTCCAATGTCAAATAAATTATGTGGAATAATAGGCAGAGGAGTTCTATTTTTATGCAACAAATATAATACTGACACCTAAACCAGGAAGAGAATAAGCAGAAATAAAATCATAAATCAGTTTCATGGATTAGAGAATATGGATGTAAACATCCTAAAGAAAATATTGGCTAGGAGACTACAACAACATATTACAAGGATCATACATTGTGACCAAGTAGGATTTGTATAGGAATGCAGGGATGGCTTAACATAAGGAAAACTATTAACACACTTATTTAGATCAATAAAATGTAACAATCATCTGATTATGTCAATAGAGTCCAGTTTTTAACATAATACAATACTTATTCCTATTTAAAAAAAAAAAAAAACACTTGCAAGCCCAGATATGAAAGAATTTTTTCCTTAAGATGAGTCTACCGAAAACTATCACCAAGTATTATTTTTACACAGATAAGCTAGAAAATTTTCCAATAAGAATGGGAGTGAAATAAAGATGCCCATTGCCACCATATTGTTCAACATTGTATTAGAAATGCTAGCAGTAGCAATACGAGAAGAAAAAAATGAAAGAATCAGAATGGATAATGAGGTATTTTTTTTCCTGAGGCAATTGGGATTAAGTGACTTGCCCAGGGTCACACAGCTAGGAAGTGTTTAAGTATCTGAGAGTAGATTTGAACTCAGGTCCTCTTGACTTCAAGGCTAGTACTCTATCCATTGCGCCACCTAGCTGCCTCGGTAATAAAATTTTTTATAGGTGATATAATGATACACTTTGAAAATTCTAATAATTCAACAAAAAGGTTAATGGAAATAATAATTTTAGCAAAGTAGTGGGATATAAAATAAACCTGCATAAATTATTAGCATTTCTATAAAATTCTGTAAGAAGAAATAATAAGAGATAACCCATTTAAAATAATTGTAGACAAAATGAAATATCTGGGAGAATCTCTTACAAAACAAATCCAGGAACTATGACTGTAACTATAAAATATTTTTACCCTCAAAAAATTAAATAACTGGAGAAATAGTAATTGTCTATACTTTAACATATTTAACATGTAGTGATCTACCTGCCATCTGGGGGAGGGGGTTGGGGGAAGGAAGGGAAAAGTTGGAACAAAAGGTTTTGCAAGGGTCAATGCTGAAAAATTACCCATGCTTATATCTTGTAAATAAAAAGCTATAATAATAATAAAAAAAGAAATAGTAATTGTTCATGGGAAGGTAGAGTCAAGATAACAGAAAAGATAATTTTACCTAAACCGATCTATTTATTCAATTCCATCCCAATTAAATTATCAAAAAAATTACTAAGCCATATAAAAAATAGTAAAATTCTTTGGAAAAACAAAAATTAGGAATATTAAATAATTTAATGAAAAAAAAAAAGAAGTTTAGTAGTAGCCAGATTCTTAAAGTATACTAAAATATAGTAATTATCAAAATTACCTGCCACTGGTTAAGAAGGAAAGACATGTTCAACCTATACTGGATCATTTGCCATCTGGGGGGGAGTGGGGGAAAGAAGGGAAACGAACACAAGGTTTTGCAAGGGTCAATGGTGAAAAATTATCCTTGCATATGTTTTGAAAATAAAAGCTTCAATAAAAAAAATACCTTATGTCATTTACCAAGATAAAGTCAAAATGGATGCATGATCTATATGTAAAGGGCCATATAAGAAAATTAAAAGAACATGGAATATATTACCTAAAAGAACAATTTATAAATAAACAAGAGAGAAAGCATTGTTAAGATATAAAATGGATAATTTCTATTACATTAACTTGAAAAGATTTTATACAAATAAAAACAATGTAACCAAGATTAGAAGGAAAATCAGGGGAAAATGTTTGTAGACAGTTTCTCAAAAGTCTTATATCTCAAATATATAAAGAATTTTGTCAAATTTATAAGAATACAAGTCATTCCCCAACGGATTAATAGTCAAAGGATATAAAAAGGTCATTTTTTGATGAAGAAATCAAAACTATAAATATATATAATTATATGAAAAAATACTTTAGATTATTGCTAATTAGAGAAATGCCAATTAAAACAATTTTAAGACATCATCTCACACCTAACATATTGGCTAAAATTATAGAAGGGGAAAGCAACAAATGTTGGAGGAGATATAGAAAAATTGGGAAACTCATTGGTGTTGGTGGAACTGTGAACTGAGCTGACTTTTTTGGAGAACAATCTGGAATTATGCCCAAAGAGTTATTAAACTGTATACCCTTTGACCTAGCTATAGCATTCTTAGGTCTGTTTCCCAAATTGATAAGGGAAAAAGGGAAAAAAAAACAAAAAACAAACAAACCTTTAAATGTTCTAAAATCTCTTGTGGTGGGAAAGAAAAGAAAATTGAGGAGATGCTCATGAATGGGTAACGGCTGAAAAAAAGACGTCTGTGTGATTGTCACGGAATACTACTGTGCTGTAAGGAACGAGCTCAATGATTTTAGAAAAACATGAAAAGACTTGCAGGAAATAATGAAAAATGAGCAGAACCAGCAGCAGACACAATAACAGGAATATTATTCTGAGAACAATTTTGAACAAACAAATCATTTTGAGTATTACATCAGCTACAAGGGACCTATGAAGGAAAATGCATTTGTTAAAGAAATGTTAAGGGATCCCTTGAACTTATCTTTTTGAGTTGCCACATTTTCTGGAAACACTGGACCCAGAGGATGTTGGAGAACCTGAATGTGTCAACAATGAAGTCTCACCCCCGCCCCTTCTCTAGCTGACATAATGTGCTGTTTGCATCCCAGGTACCAGTCAATCTGGACTAGAATGAGAAACTTTGGCCCTGTAAATAAGCAGACTATTCTATCTTCACAGGTTAATAGTTCCCAAGGGGAAAGAATAAGGTTTTTGCCATCACTTTGCTCCTCCACTTTTGGGAGGGGTTTTGTTCTTTTCCCACTTTTACTGCATCTTTCCCTCTACCTGAGCCACATCCTTTAGGGGGAGATTTTTGGTTTTTTCTCTCCTCCTTTGATAAGGGACTGGCATAAATGTACTATCATAACTATGCAAGCTTTTCTATGTATGTATGGATGGTGAGCTCTTTGGGTTCCACATGCATGTTCATTCCTCTTCTAATAAACCTAGTTTTCCCGAAGTTTTGTGAAGTTGGGATTGTCTCTTGACAATCTCCGTCCAAGGAAAGAACTGATAACCAGAAGTATGCATGGTATAATTTAAATACTTACATACATATATATTTGTCTGATGATGTCATTCTCTGGGGCAAATAGGGAGGACTGAAAAAAATATAAGTTTACACAGCAGAAAACAAAAAAAGTAGAAGGAAAAATAGAAAAGCGGGCTAGCTTTGAAAACGAGGTGTGGCATTTATTTCGTAGGGTGTTTTTGTTTTGTTTTGTTTTGAAGTAAACCATAGGAAATGAAAATTTGTGAATTTATTTTGGATCCTCTTTTTATGTTGTGCTCGTGGAATTTTTTTTTTTGGTCTTTTTGTATTTAAGTTCAAAATGAACTAAAACAATTTAAAAACGAAACATGAGGCAAAATTCTCAGTTGAAAGTTTGGTGGGAATGGGAGGTCTGAGGAAGAATGAAAATATTAGAAAGAGTGAGATAGCGAGTTAATTAGGGAGTTGTAACGGGGTTGCCTTGCAGCAATGAGGACTTAGTTGAGGCTATGTAACAAATCTGTAGGTGGATACAATCAGCAAGGTTTCCTAGCTTTCTCCAGCACATGTGTAGGTGCAAAGGTGACAGATGGCAGGAGGGATCCAAGGTCGAGAGGTGGCCGAGCAGGATCTGGGGGGCACCCAAGAGACGAGAATGTAGCTGACAAAAGACTTCAAACAGAACATCCTTTCCCAAATGCAGCCAAAACAGATTAAAATGTAACTGGGAAACGTTTAACACAATGAAAAAAATGACAGAACATGGATAAAACACGTGACTTTTTAAGCCAACTCGGGATCTGTGGGAATCTATGTTCCTTGGAAGCCCCTATTTGTATCTGTGTGGCCACAGTGCCCAGAGCACCAAACCTGGAGTCAAGGAGACTGGTTTCAGATGCTGTGACACTGGGCGAGCCCCCATCTCTGTGTGTACCTCGAGGGATGGAGGAGGTCCCAGGTAATGCTCAAGAAGAGCCCAGCAGGTAGGATGGCCGAGTGAATCTACTAGTATGGCAAGAGCTGGGAGGGAGACAGGGAGCCGAACTCAGGACTCATTGGAAAAACGCAGCAAGGGTCCTAGGGCAACAAGTGTGGAGCTGTTTTGATGGGGAAGCACCAAGTGAAGCTCAAAGCAGGAGGGGGAGTCAGGAAAGCACAGGAATGGAAGATAAAGAGAATTTCACGTCATCCTCTGCCATCAGTCAGGAGAAGGGGCCTGGAGGGAAGCCAGTGTTGGAAATCGCAGCCAAGGAGTTTGTTTCATCAGGAGAAAGTCCGAAGGTGGAAGGAGAGGGAGAAGGAAGAGGTGGAAGAGGAATGTTGGCACTTCACAGAGCACAGAGAAAGGGACACGTACCTTGAAATGGGACAACTGGAAGAGGTGGTGTGTAGGGGAATGTGAATCAAAGAATGGACCGACTTCAGTTGCAGAATGACTCTTATGGTCTTTTCCTTTTTGATCTGATTTTTCTCATATGTGACTAATATAGAAATATGATTGGAAGAATTGCACATTTAACCTACGTCAGATTGCTTGGAGAGGACAAAAGGAGGAGAAAAATATGGAACACAAGGCTTAGCAAAGATGAATTCAAAAACTGTGTGTGTATTTGGAAAAATAAAATTACACACAACACACACACACACACACCAATGGGTAGAGAACCAGATTTGAAGGACAGCAAAGCCTTCAGAATCATCAAGATTTTTTTTTTTTTGTTTGCTTGCTTTTTGTTATTTTTCCTCAATTTTTTCTTTCTGATCTGATTTTTCTTGTGCAACATAATTGTGGAAATACGTTTAGAAGAGCTGCTTATAAACATATATTGGATTACTTTCCTCTAGGGGAGGGGAAGGAGAAAAAGAAGAGAAAGGGTAGGGAAAAAGTTTGGAGCAAGGTTTTGCAGGGATGAATCTTGAAAACTTTTTGCATGTATTATTTTGAAAGTAAAAAGCCAATTTTTTTTTAAGTGCTGGGTATCAATTATTCATTCAACAACTAACTTCCTTTGCGACATCTCCCAGTGGGTGTCCCAAACAGAACTCATCATCTTCCCCACTGACTCCCCCCAATCCCCAAATCTAGGAGTCCCCCAGGACTCGACTCTCTCCCCCTTCCCTACCCCCACCTTTCTTCAAGCTGATGCCCAGGCCTGTCACTAACAGCTCTGTGCCATCCTTCCAATAATGCCTCCTTCTTTCCTCACCACACTCAAGCACTGCCAGTCTGCGCCCTGGGGCTCTCTGCCTCCACTCAGCCACCAACAAGATTTTCCTGAAGCTCAGTTCTGCTCATAGCACCCCTCACTCAAACTCTGGTGGCTCTCTGGCCTTCATAATCAAATACACAGTCCTCTGCTTGGCTTTCAAGCCCCTCCACAGGCTGCCTCCTCCTCTCTCTCCAGCCTTCTTACACCGCCCTCCCCACCTTTGACCCAGGCCTCCAAGACCCTCCACTGCTCATCTGCAGGCATTTCCCCTGGTTCTGGAAGGCTCCCCTTCCTTCACTTGACTGATCTCCCCAGCTTCCCTTAAATCCCAGCTAAAGTCCTGCGTTCTGCAGGAAACCTTACAGACACCAGTATCACACCAGTATCTTTCATTAATTACTCCTATCTATCCATATAGTTGGTAAATAATTTTGCCTTGTCCCTGCCCACTAAACTGCACTCTCCTTGGGGGCAGGGAACATTTTTGCCTCAATCTGCATCCCCAACATTTAGCACAGTGCCTGGCACACAGCAGGTGCTTAATAAATGCTTACTGATCAACTGAACAGAATCTACCAAATGTGGTCTAACTCGAGCAGAACAAAGACACCAAGAGCGTGAAACGAGCCACTGTAATTTTAGGGCTTGCTTTCTCTTAAAATCCCCAGATAGTCCCCACCTTCCTGTGCCTGGGAAGCCAATTTTTACAAGTGCAACCTTGCATCGAGCGCAACATTCTAGGTCCATCACAATCTTTTTGAATGAATCCATTCCATCATCTGTTTAGCAATCTCTTGCAGTTTTGCTTCCTCAGCAGATTCTCTCAGTTCCAAGACCAAGCTATACAGAGACCTGCAGCCCTCTACTAGAGATCTACTGTGAGGTAGCACCATGAGCATCGTTTGGACTTTAATCTCATCGGATTTGGCTCAAAGAGGGAATATCACATATATTTAGTTTGATAGTAGAAACTTGTCTCATCCTATAGGGAAGTTGGAGGGAAAAGGAAAGGAGGAGGCAAATAAAGGAGTAGAAGTAGAAGAGGAAAAGGGATGAAAAAAAGGAGGAAGGACTGGAAAAAGGGAGGGCAGACTGAGGGAGGTAGTGGTCAGAAGCAAAACACTAGGGGGAAGGGGGAAAGGCAAGAGAAAAGTGTAACTTGGGAAAAATAGGAAATACAGTTAGCAATTTTAAATGTGAATGTGAATGGAATGAACTCTCCTATAAAAAAGGAAGCAAATCGCAGAGTGCTTTAAAAGCCAGAATGCTACAATGTGGTGTTTACAAGAAACACATTTGAAGTAGAGAGATACAGAGTAAAGGTAAAAGGCTGGAGTGGAATCTATGATGCTTCGGTGGAAGTTTAAAAAAAAAAAAAAAAAGCAAAAGCAGGGATAGGATCCTGATCTCAGATCAGGCAAAAGCCAAGATAGATCTAATTAAAAGAGATAAGGAAGAAAACCACATCTTGCTAAAGGATACCATAGATAATGAAGTAATACCAATAGCAATACATGCACCAAGTGGTATAGCATCCAAATTTTAAAGGAGAAGTTAAGAGTTGCAAGAAGAAATAGAAAGGAAAACTATACTGCTGGGGCATCTCAACCTCCTTCTATCAGAACTAGATAAATTGAACCACAAAATAAACAAGGAAGAAATTAAGGAGGTAAATAGAACTTTAGAAAAGTTAGGTATAATGGACCTTTGGAGAAAACTGAATGGGAAAAGAAAAGAATATACTTTTTTCTCAGTGGCACATGAGCTTATGACGAGGGGGGCCCCGAAACTCTTTCTGACTTTGGGGGTGAGCCATGAGGTAAAGCACTTGAGAAGCTCCTTGAAGGAGAGGTTCTCCTTGAACCCTGCCTCTGTGAGAGACTCGCCCCAGAGAATCAAGATAAAGTGGTTTATCTTGGTGGGACTAGTTGAAGTAATCTCATTCAGCTGGAGATCTAGATTTTTATTGACCCCTACTGCAGGCTCAAAACCATTCCCAGTAAGTGTTCTCATTTGGGGAGGGGGGAAAGGCAGTGACAACATTGAGGGAATCTCACTGGGTTGAAACTTCTGTCTCACAATTCTCAGATGAAGAAATTGAAACTATTTCTAGTCATATGAAAAGATGCTCCAAGTCATTATTAATCAGAGAAATGCAAATTAAGATAACTCTAAGATACCACTACACATCTGTCAGATTGGCTAAGATGACAGGAAAAAATGATGATTGTTGGAGGGGATGCGGGAAAACTGGGACATTGATGCATTGTTGGTGGAGCTGTGAACGAATCCAACCATTTTGGAGAGTAGTTTGGAACTATGCTCAAAAAGTTATCAAACTGTGCATACCCTTTGATCCAGCAGTGTTTCTACTGGGCTTATATCCCAAAGAGATTATAAAGAAGGGAAAGATACCTGTATGTGCACGAATGTTTGTGGCAGCCCTTTTTGTAGTGGCTAGAAACTGGAAACTGAATGGATGCCCATCAGATGGAGAATGGCTGAATAAATTGTGGTATATGAATATTATGGAATATTACTGTTCTGTAAGAAATGACCAACAGGAGGATTTCAGAAAGGCCTGGAGAGACTTACACGAACTGATGCTGAGTGAAATGAGCAGGACCAGGAGATCATTATATACTTCAACAACAATACTATATGATGACCAGTTCTGATGGACCAGGCCATCCTCAGCAACGAGATCAACCAAATCATTTCCAATGGAGCAGTAATGAACTGAACCAGCTATGCCCAGAAAAAGAACTCTGGGAGATGACTAAAAACCATTACATTGAATTCCCAATCCCTATATTTATGCACACCTGCATTTTTGATTTCCTTCACAAGCTAATTGTACAATATTTCAGAGTCTGATTCTTTTTGTACAGCAAAATAACGTTTTGGTCATGTATACTTATTGTGTATCTAATTTATATTTTAATATATTTAACATCTACTGGTCATCCTGCCATCTGGGGGAGGGGGTGGGGGGTAAGAGGTGAAAAATTGGAACAAGAGGTTTGGCAATTGTTAATGCTGTAAAGTTACCCATGCATATATCCTGTAAATAAAAGGCTATTAAAAAAAAAACAAACAAACTTCTGTCTCAGATTTCCTTATAAAAAAGCGGTTGCTGTGACGTCAACCACGGTTGACTAATTCATAACCTCCATGCAAATGGAGCATCGATATTTTTCATGTCTCTTCCTACATGTTGGTCGAGGAATCTATGGATCCTACCTCTACAAAGACTCAGTCCTTGCAAAGGACTAACATATCAAGGAACTTCTCTCTCCCTGGCATAGTGGCAATGTCTGCCCGCTGAAATGATATTCTCTTTCAGCTTTACCCTTTCTATCTTTCTCACCTATTTCCCTAACAAGACTTTATACCTCTCCGTCGGGATTTCTCTGCTAGAAATGTTACTTCTCTGCCAGGACCTTGCCACCAAGGAATTCAGTCTTTCTATTCATGCACAGCAAAGGCTGACTTCCCAAAGCCAATAATAAACTTCTTTTACCAGTCTAGTTTTTTGGGTTCATAAATTCCCTTACAAAGGACCTCTGCAATGCCAGAAGGGAGTTCCCACAACTCCTTACCCTATGCCTAATCCTAGGGGGATTTAGAGAAGCCAAACCTCTTTATTTGGTTCCCTGAACCCCGAACCTGCCACTAACCTCATCATTTAACTCCCTGACCACCAGGAACCCTAAATCTTATCATTTTGGTTCCCTGACTGGGAACCCCAAAATCTAGACCTCATCACCTACACAAAAACTGACCATGTATTAGGGCATAAAAACTTCACAATCAAATGCAGAAAGATAGAAAAAGAAGATTCTTTTCACATTCATGATGCAATAAAAATTATGAGCAATAAAGAGCAAAAATTAATTGGAAACTAAATAATCTAATCCTAAAGAATGAGCAGATGGAACAACAAATCACAGAAACAATTGATAATTTCATCCAAGAGAATGACAATTACGAGATAACATACTAATATTTATGGGATGCAGCCAAAGCAGTTCTTAGGGTAAATTTTATATCTCTTGATGCTTACTTGAACAAAATAGAAAAAGAGAAGATCAATGAATTGGGCAACTAAAAAAGAACAAATTACCTCCCCCCCCCCAATTAAATACCAAGTTTAAAATTCTGAAAATAAAAGGAGAAATTAATAAAATTGAAATAAAACTATTGAATAAAGAAAACTAAGTTGGTTTTATGAAAAAAATCAGCCAAATGGATAATCCTCTAATTAATTTAATTAGAAAAAAGAAGAAAACCAAATCACCAGTACCAAAAATAAAAAGAATGAACTTACCTCCAAGGAAGAGGAAATTAAAGCAATAAATAGGAGCTTTTTTGCCCAACTGTATGCCAATAAATCTGATAATCTAAGTGAAATGGTTGAATATTTACAAAAAGTATAGATTGCTCACATTAACAGAGGAAGAAATAAATTAAATAATCCCATTTTAGAAAAAAGAAATTAAACAAGCTATTAATGAACCCCCTAAGAAAAAAGTCTTTAGGTTCAAGTGAATTCTATCAAACATTTAAAGAACAATTAATTCCCACACAATAAAAATTATTTGGAAAAATAGGGGGACAAAGAGTCCTACCAAATTGCTTTTATAACACAGATATGGTGCTGATACTTAAACTAGGAAAGGGCAAAACAAAGAAAGAAAATTATAGATTAATTTCCCTAATGAGTATTGATGCAAAAAATTTAAATACTAGCAAAGAGATTACAGCAAATTATAACCAAGATAATATACTATGGCCAAGTAGGATTTATACCAGGAATACACGGCTGGTTCAATATCAGGAAAGCTATTAGCATAATTGATTATATCAATAACCAAGCTAACAGAAATCACATGATTCTATCAATAGATGCAGAAAAAACATGACAAAATACAATACTCTTTCCTATTCAAAATAGGAGAGAGTATAGGAATAAATGAAGTTTTCCTTAAAATGATAAGTAGCATCTATCTAAAACTATCAGCAAGCATTGTATGTAATGGAGATAATCCACAAGCACTTCCAATAAGATCGGGGGCAAAACAAGGTTGCCCACTATCACCATTACTATTCAATATCATATTAGTAATGTTAGCTTCAGCAATAAAAGAAAAATACTTTTTTTGTTGTTTGCTTGCATTTTGTTTTCTCTCCTATTTTTTTCTCTTTTTGATCTGATTTTTCTTGTGCAACATGATAATTATATAAATATGTATAGAAGAATTACACATTTAACATATACTGGATTATCTGCTGTCTGGGAGAAGAGATGGTGGAAAAAAGAGGGAAAAAATGTGGAACACAAGGTTTCGCAAGGGTGAATGTTGAAAATTATCTATGCATATATTTTGTTTTTCTTTCTGCTGAGGCAATTGGGTTTAAGTGACTTGCCCAGGGTCACACAGCCAGGAAATGTTAAGTGTCTAAGGCCAGATTTGAATTCAGGTCCTCCTGATTTCAAGACTGGTGCTCTATCTACTATACCAGCTAGCTGCCCCCATGCATATAATTTTGAAAATAAAAAGCTTTAATAAAAAGAAATAAATTGAAGGAATTAAGAGTAGGTAATAAGAAAAACAAAATTATCACCCTTTGTAGATGATATGATGGCATACTCAGAGAATCCACTAAAAATCTACCAGAAACAATGAACTTTAGCAAAATTGCAGGACATAAAGTAAATTCACATAAATCAAGGGCATTTCTATGTTACTAACAAAATCTAGCAGCAAGAGATAGAAAGAGAAATGCCACTTCTAATTACTGTAGATAATATAAATTAATTGGGAGTCTATCTGCCAAGACAGAGCCAGGAACTATATGGACACAATTACAAAACATTTTTCACACAAATAAAGTTGAAGCTAAACAATTAGAATAATATCAAGTGCTCATGGGTAGGCTGAGCTAATAAAAATGACAATTCCACCTAAATTTATTTATTTATTCAGTGCTATACCAATCAAACTGCCAAGAAATTACTTTTTAGAGCTAGAAAACTTAATAAAATTCATCTGGAAGAACAAAAGGTTAAGAATTAAGAGAATTAAAAAAAAAAAAAGCAAACAAAGGTGATCTAGTTGTCCCAGATCTATATTATTATATTATATTATATTATAAAGCAGTGGTCATCAAAAAAAGTGGTACTGGATAAGAAATAGAGCAGTGGATCATTGGAATAGGTTAGGTTTACAAGATAGTCAATGACTACAGTAATCTAGTGTTTAATAAACCCAAAAACTCCAGATTTCTGGAATAAGAATTCACTATTTGACAAAAATTGCTGGGAAAATTGGAAAATAGCATGGCAGAAACTAGACAATGACCAACATCTAACTAAACCAAGATAAGGTTGAAATAGGTTCAAGATTTAGACATAAAGGGGGATGCTATAAGCAAATTAGGAGAACAAGGGATAGTCTACCTCTCAGATCTGTGAAGGAGAAATTTATGGCTAAAGAACCAGAAATCATCATAAAATGCAAAATGGATAATTTTGATTATATTAAATTAAAGTTTTTGTACAAACAAAAACAATGCAGCCAAGATTAGAAAGGAAAGAATACACTGGGGGGAAAATTTTTTACATTCAAGATTTCTGATAAAGACTTTATTTCTAAAATATATAGGAAATTGGTTCAAATTTATAATGCAAGCCATTCTCCAATTGATAAATGATTAAAGGATATGAACAATTTTTAGGTGAAGAAACTAAAACAATTTGTAGTCATACGAAAAAATGCTCTAAATCATTATTGATGCAAATTAAATTAATACAATTAATGCAAATTAAGACAACTTTGAGGTATCACTTCACACCTCTCAGATCGGCTAAGATGACAGGAAAAGATAATGACAAATGTTGGAGGGGATATGGGGAAAACTGGGACACTGATGCATTGCTGGTGGAGTTGTGAAGTGATCCAACCATTCTGGGAGCAATTTGGAGCTATGGCACAAGGGGCTATCAAAGCGTGCATACTGTGATCCCGGAGTGTCTCTATCCCAAATAGTGATCGTGTCTGTATCAGAAAGGTGTCATAAAAAGGAAAAGATCCACATGCGCAAAAATGTTTGTGGCAGCCCTTTTTGTAAACTGGAACCCGAGGGGGCGCCCATCAGTTGGAGAGCAACTGAACAAGTATGAATGTTATGGAATATTATTGTTCTGTGAGACTTATAGGAACTGACGCTAGAGGAGTGGAACTGAGAACATTGTAGACTGCAAGACTGATGATCAACTGTGATGGTTATTTTCAATAATGAGGTGATTCAGGTCAATTCCAATGGTCTTGATGGAGCCGTCTGCATCCCGAGAGAGGGGGACTGAATGTGGGTCACAACAGCAGTTTCACACCTTTAGTTGTCTGCTTTTTTTCTTCCCCCTTTTGACCTGATTTTCCTCATGTAGCAGGACAAATGTGGAAATAGGTTTAGAAGAACTGTACATTTAACCTAAAAACCTGAAAATATGAAGAATAAGGTACCACTAAGGACAATCTGAGCTGGACAGGACAGCCAGCTTCACACTCACCTTCTGCCCCAACTCCAACTCGGGTGCTGCCATGTTTTTTACAGTGTCCACAAGTGTGCGGAGAACCCCTGTCTGTCGAGGCAGGCTGGCGTTTGTAGCCTTCGGGGTAACCCGAGAGCCTGGCCAGAAGCAGACGGCCAACCCCAGGCCTCCTATGGGTCATTGCCTGAGCAATCACTTCACTCTCCCCTCAGCCTTCTCTAAGGTGATAGGCTTGGCCCAGGGGGTGGCTTGAACCCCTTCCCCCTCCCCAGCATTGATATCCTTGGGCTCAACCAATACCATATAAATGGACAGCCTGGTTTTGAACATTATACTTGGACTCCAGGGCCTCCAACACCCATCCATCCTCCCCATCTCGGGCCCTGCCTGTGGCTCTCCTTGGGCACCTGAGAAGCTTCCAAATTCCAGTCCTTTTTACCAAGTTTGGCCATCCCCCAACAGATCCCCTCCACCCCCTACTGCTCTTGTCATGGAGATCAGGCCCCCAGTGTCTCCTGGCTTAGGCCCTTCTGCTTGACCCACAGAGGAACCACCAATATAAGACTTCTCCACTTTCTGGGCACAGAGGGGCCCCCAGTGGCAGAAGAGGGAGGCAACAAAAGGGGGCAGCCCCCTCCCATCTATTCTGACGAGTACCAGACACCGCAGGCTGGTAGAATTGGCTTTATTTACAGACAGTGAGGAAAGGAGCAGTCTTACACACGAGCTTGGAGGCTGCACAGCACACGGCAAGGCCAGCAGCCCTCTCCTGCAGGGCACCGGCTCATTCTAATGCCTTCTGCAATATTCCCCAAGAGCCGCCGGAGAAGAGGAACAGCTCCTAGTCAGTCTGTACCGAGAGACTCCCAGGGAACAAGCCCCAGCCCACCCTCTGGTCACTGCACCTGGGAGCGGGGGGCAGGGCCAGGACAGCACTCAGTACAAAGTGAACCTCCAAAGACCCCCCCCCCCCCGGCCAGGCTCCGACCCCCTGAGAGGAGGTTTTTTTGGGGGTGAAAGAAAGGTTGTTCCCCTTCTCTCCACCCCCCTTCCTTGACACAACTGAGTCTACTGAGGAAGACTGGCAGGGCTCCCATGGGGCAGGGACTCCCACGGGAGGGGGAGGCTAACCCAAACAGGCTGGGGGGAGGAGGAGGGGCCAGGGGAACTTCATTCACTCCACTCACACACTTGGCATATGCAACTTTAATCAAACAAACACAAACAAAAAAAGGGAGGGAGGAAGAAGAGTCCCAGATGTACATTAAACGAAAAACTCCAAAGTGTAGACACAACTAAAGCTTCGCGGAGTCCGGCTACTTTTATGTACAGCTCCAGTTCCAAAAAAGCCATCCCAGGTATGTACAAAAGGGGTTTATACACAAGTCTGTACACGAGAGTCTATACATTTATTTCTGCAGAGCAACCCTCAGGCGTGACCTCTCGGGGAGGTCACCTGCACATCATTCATTCACATATCTTACAAAAAAACAAACCAAGACAAAAGGGCCCAGTGGGCTGGAGGCGCAGTTGGGCGTCCAGCCGCCGCTCGAGGCTCCGCTCCCCGGCCACGCGGGCTCGCCCAAGGTTCTCGGGGAGCGGGCCGGGCGCGCCCGGGCGTCGGCGTGTCCGTGGCCCCGGGCCCGGCTTCACTGCCTGTACTCCAGCTCATCCACGCTGATGACTTTGGAGGGCATCGAGGGCAGCGGCTGCTGCAGCACGTCCGAGCCGAACCACTTGGCCAGGCCCACGGGGGAGGCGCTCCTCTGGCTGGGTCGGGGCTCCAGCTGCGGGGGGATGTGGGGCAGGCCCGGCCGGCCCGGCAGGTTCTGGGGGGGCGTCTGAACACCAATGGCTGTTCCCTGCGAGCCGGAGCCTGGGGGGTGGAGGACTGAAGAGACAGAGAGATGGTTAGGGGCACCCTGCATGGGGGACAGACCTCAGACTGGCTCCAGAGAGGGCCAAGTCCAGGGGTGCACACCCTCCCCCAAGGACCCGGAGCAGCACCACCCGGTACTTCTGGAAGGGACTTAGCCCACAGTCCAGGGAGAACCCAGACATGACCTGCCCAGAGTTGCCCACCTCGCAGGATCAAGGCCGAGTAAACCCGGATGTGGTCACCCCCCAGCCCAGCACCCAGGACACCACAAAGACATCAAGGTGCCGGCTCCTCTGGAGAGCAGGTCCCCCGGTAGGCGCCAGGCCCAGCCCTGGGACGGCAGGCCGCCACAAGGAGCTCTGAGGGACCCCACACCAGGAATGTGCTGGAAAGGATCCCCAGAAAGGGGGCAACTGCTCCTAGTGACCTGGTATCAGTCCTCAGAGAACCGACCTAAAGCCCCCAGAAGCGTGGTGCTGGGGGGCTGTAAGCTGCAGGACCATGGGTGCCGAGAGCTGGAGAGGCCCCTGCAGACGGCCGGATGTCCGGCTCCTCGGGTCCTGGCACGTTCTCAGGCAGCCAACAATTGCGGCTCCCAAAGCCAGGTCTCTTGCTCCCCAATACTGACCCTGCCAGGGGGTTTCCCTCGGACCTACCTGACCGCTGCAGCTGCTGCTGCATCATTGCGAGCTGCAGAGGGGTCCCCGAGCGAGGGGTCAGGAGAGGGTGACTGGCCGCAGGGAGGGGATAAAAGGGCTGCCCGAGGAGAGGGCCGGAGATCCCCTGCAAGTGGGACAAGTCCATCCCAGGAGGAAGCATACCTGTCACAGAAAAGGACAAACGAAGGAGTAACTGACTCTGGGAACGCTCAGAGCCACAGCTGACAGCGCGGGTTAAGGGAGAGGCTAAGTCCCAAGCCCTGGGATCGGTGGCTGTTAGGAGAGAGCCCAGATTTGGTGCTGAAACCTCGACGTGGCCAGTGTCACAAGCTCAGATGTGCACGGGCTCCCTGGGCGATTAACTCGAACCCAGACTCTAGAGAGCCGGATCCTGGATCCCTGGATCCAGAGAGACCCCCCTCAGCCGAGGCCCAGCAGGTGAAGGGCCTGGGCACGGTGCCCCAGAGGGAGGAAACAGTTCTGCCAGCCAGGGCGAGGGAAGCTGCTGGGGCTTAGGGGTGTCACTGTCCCAGGGCCCAGCGCCCCCTGCAAAAGAGGCACTCACCAGCTTGAAGCAGAGATGGAAGGTGCTGAGGATGGATCCCCTGAGCAAGCATCCTCTGGACCAGTCCTGGGTGAAACTGATGAGCAGGCCGGACGATTGGAACGTGAGAGACGAGCGGGACCTGGTGGACAGGACGGAGGAAGGGGGCCCCGGGCACTGGGGAAGCCAGCGTGGGGGTCTTCCTGCCGGCTGCCTTAGGCCGGTAGTCCTGTTCTTTGGTGAAGCGGCTGGTCTGGGACAAGGGGGTGGAAGATGTCGAGCGCTGCAGCGTGGAGAGTTTGGGGTTCATGGGAGGGGACGTGTCGCGGTCTGGATTCGCCATGGAACTCAACAGAAGGTTCTCTGCAACAAAGCAACCAGTTTTCTCACCGCCCTGACCCAAGACCCCGCCAGGCATTTGCAGACCAGAGACCCTCTGATGAACACTGCCCCGCCCCCCCCCCCCCCCCCCATCTTACATTAGCTCAGTCTGAGGAAGGAGGCGAGATAAGAAGGCTCCTGGCTGGCAGACAGGAAACCTGTCCGAGGGATGCCCAATGGCCCAAGACTACCAGGGCCAATTCAGGCCTCCTGCCCTCCAGGCCAGTCTCTCTGCAGCCACAGGCAGCCCTGCCCCTTCCTCACCCCACCCCAAGTCACAAGCACAGGAAACGGAGAAGTGACGAGGGCTTCACCTCGGAACCAGCACCTGATGGGGCACCGAGGTCCTGGCCCTCCCTGCATGGGGTCAACAAGGGGCCCATGTGGGTCTCAGGGTCAGTGGGCAGCATTCCTTCCCCTGCTCTTCTCTTCACTCCCTTTCCCAAGGACCACTTCTCTCCCTGGGACAAAAGCCCATCAGGACAGACATTGCCCAGGGCCCTTCCCCGGCCAGGCCCCTTTTGGAAATGTACCCATCAGAGGAACAAGTTCTTCCACATAGGGTCCCTCCCCTTCCCTCTCAGGGCTGAGATGATCTCCCTCTTGCCAAGCCCCCGATGCTGGCAGGCTCTTCTCCCCCCCCCCCCCTCTCCTCTGGGTTCTACACAGCAGCCTCACCTGCATCATGCTGGCTCCCCCCAGTACTCTAAGGGATCCTGTCCCAATGATCAGCTGCAGGGATGGTCTGAATTGAGGTCGCCCCCAGTCTAACCACCCCTGCCTCCCCCACAGACACCCCAAGAGCTCTTCCCAATCTGAGAGGTTCAGTCCTCATGTTCTCTTGAGATAAAGTGTGGGGATTCTTTCTTCTCCCCACTTTTTAGGGGATCAGCTCATTCCCTGGGACTTACAAGCCCCTTCCTGACAAACAAGGAAGAGCTCGGGAGAAGCTGGGAATGTGGTACCGCCTCCTCCTGCAAACAAAGCCCCTCCCTGCGGTCAGGTCCAGCACCCGCCTCGCCTCCAAAACTGGGGGCCCAGCTTCTGACAAGCCTCCCAGCCTCCGCTCTGGCCTCCAGAGAATATTAGCACAAAAAGGGGCCTGCACTCCAGGCAGCAGCTTGGGGGCCGGTCACCCTGCAAGCCAAAGGTGATCTGCCCCTGCCCACCTGTCTCCTGGTCAGTCTGGAACTTCTCTGTTTACACCCAAAGACAAATTCAAGAGCCCACGGCCTGTCCTGGCTGGGCCCGGGGTAGGGGACTCTGCTCTGCACCGGAGGGCTGCCCAACACACTACAAGGACAGCAGCTGCAGGCGCTCCTCCCAGGAGGTCCTTGTTAGGCGGTCTCTGAGGCTACGGAGAGCGCCCGTCCTGGTCTATGGCATCTTCGCTGAAGGACATGGGCCCAGACACAGAGCCAGACATGTGCTCCCTGGCTTGGCTAGTGCAGTGCTCCCCAGCGAGCTCTGTGAGCACAAAGTCAGACTCCATGGCCAAAATGGTCTGGGAGGAAGCCGGAAAGTCTTCACTACCAATAAGGTCGGATCCCACTACGCCGCTAAGCTGGGAAACCGTCCCGAGTGGCTCGGCAGAGGCCTGGCTGCTTTGCCCCTCGACATGCTCCACACAGGGGCAACCCAGAAATTGGGCAGGCACATCCCCACGTTACTCCTGCTTACTGACCCTGACGGGACCAGGCTGGAGCATCAGACTCAGGTCAGAATCCTGCTTTGGCAAACAACCGTCAGGCACTCCAAAATTAGGGGTCACCCTGAATGGTGCTCAAGCTCTCCAATCTTGGCATTCTAGGCTTTGTTCTTTTTTAGAAAATCCCCAACAGGTTTGTGAGCAGAGGATTTCTCCACACCGGAGGGGTCATGGCAGAAGGAGCCCAGCTGTGGGGGGCATGAGCTTGGCTGCTGTTACATCCCTCCCGAGAAGCTGGGCTTTCTGCAGTGCAGAGCACCCTAAGGATCCCAAGACTAGACAACTGGAGCCGCCATTCAGGGTGCCCCCTCAACTTTGGAGTGCGTCCCCCAAAGGCTTCCAGATGGTCTTTCGCAGAAGCAGGATTCTGGCCTGGGTTGGATGCCCATGTGGGTCTCAGGGGCAGTGGGCAGCATTCCTTCCCCTGCTCTTCTCTTCACTCCCTTTCCCAAGGACCACTTCTCTCCCTGGGACAAAAGCCCATCAGGACAGACATTGCCCAGGGCCCTTCCCCGGCCAGGCCCCTTTTGGAAATGTACCCATCAGAGGAACAAGTTCTTCCACATAGGGTCCCTCCCCTTCCCTCTCAGGGCTGAGATGATCTCCCTCTTGCCAATGACATCAAGGACAAGTCTCAAGGCATCACGGGCCGACTTAAAAGAGTCTCTCCCAGCTCACCTGCGCCCAGCGATGCAGCGAGGGGCAGTGCCTGAGACAGGGCCCCCAGAGCCTCCTCTAGATGTCGCCCCGCCCCAGCAGCCCCTGCTCAGTACCTTCATTTGCCCTCTGGCCTTCCTCTTTCCCGTCACTGGCCGGCTTTCCAGAAATGGGGTCTTCTTTGCTCTTCTCTTTGCTTTCATACATCCTGCGTATCACTGAGGTAGGAGTGAAGGAAGGAGACAGCTGCAAACAAAAGCAACATCCGGCCTGTTAAACAACAGCCTGACCACCCGAACCCCGCGCCCGACCAACCAGACCACGGCCACTGTTCAGGCTCTGACCATGCGAGGCCCTGGCTGCCTACTCCCAAGCCATCTCCCCTCAGGGGAGCCCCCGGCCCAGACAGGCCATATTCGTGCTGTGTCCCAGTGTCCCTGCATCACAAATACCAATGCACGCTGCCCCAACACAGAGTGGGAAACCCGGGGGATAGAAGCACTTGCTGAAGGCCAATGTTAAAGGGGAGGGGGTGTCAGCCAGAAGACGCCCAAGCACAGGGGCGCCCAGGGCAGGCCCATCCCCAGGCCCCCTCCTTTTCCAGACCGCTCTGGGAGAGGCCCCTAGATCACTCCTATCTGCCCAACTCTGATGCTCGTCTCTTGAACCCTCAACCAAAACCGCTCCCAAATGGCCCAATGTTCCTTCAATGTCATCAGGCTGCTCTCAGATCTCCTGGACCAGCAGCTCCCCAGAACAGAGAGCGCCCTATTGAAACCACCCCCCATCACTCAATCTTGCCACCCACAGAGGTGGGGACGAGGTCTAATGCAGCCCACAAGAATTCTAAATTGGAGACCCGAGTCACAGGAGCGTCAGACCAGCCCCAGGAGGACGAGTGTCACTGCCATGAAGGGGTCACTCCAGGGATCATCTCCGGCCGCCCCCAAGGTGCTTCCTACCGGGCTTCCCTCACCCTCAGAAGGGCTGAAGTCTTCTCTCTACCTCCTCTAACCCCAATGCTGAGGACGGTTCTCCAGAGGCCCCAATCCAGGGCCAGGTAGGACAGCCCCGACTCTTCAGAGTTTACAAAGGGCTGTGGGGTCTTTTCTTTTTTTGCTGAGGCAATTGGGGTTAAGTGACTTGCCCAGGGTCACACAGCCAGGAAGTGCTAAGTGTCAGACCCTCCTGACTTCAGGGCTGGGGCTCTATCACTGCATCACCCAGCTGCCCCGTGGGGTCTTTTCAATACAGAAGGGAAAGCACAGGACAGGGCCAAGAGAAAACAGCCTCTGGGTATCGGAGCTGGCAAGAATGGTTCAGGCTGCACAAAACGCCCAAATCTCTTCCCACTTCCTCTCCTGTGTGGCCTCTGTGGCTGGGGCAGGGCCAACATGGACAAGAGCGGTTCTGGCTCCTTCAGAAGGCCCACCACTCACCATGCTCGTGACAGCGGCGGCGGGCGCAGGAGACGCAGAGTTTCCTCGATGCCCAGGGGCCGGCGATTTGGCTACACGCTGCTGCCTGTCAAGAGAGGTCAGTGAGAGCGAGTGCCTGTGGAGCCCCGCTCTCCCCCCATCCCGCCTCACACTGGGCAAAGGCACCACGCCGAATCCCAGGAGCAGCTGATGGAGGAGCTGAAGGCTCGGCAACGCCAGGCCCCATGCCCGCCCTGGAGGAGCTCGGCCCCGTGTAGCCCCCTGGCCCACGGGCTGACCAATCCTCCTGTCTCCCTTCTCCCGATGCTTGGCTCTGGGCCCGCAGGAGACCAAGAATTAGGACAGCCTGTGTCCTCACCCAGCCTTTACTTGCAGCCCAGCAACAGCTCCCCTCTATGCTCCCCCTTTTCTTCCCCCGCCCTGTCTCTGCTCCTTGCTCGTCCAGAGAGCGGTGTGCACAGGAGCTCCCAGCGAGATCCTCAAACACCTGGGAACAACATGGCTGCTACAGAGCTGCAAGCTCTTCCCTAGTCTTCTCTACTCTACAAAAATAGAACTCTAGACCTGCTCCACCCTCACTGGAGGGTTCACATCCCTCTCAATGGTCTGTCCACTCCTCAGCCTCCGTGGCTGGCTCATCAGGTCACCCCTATTCTGGGCGTCTCCCAAGAATCCATCCTCTGCCTTCTCTCGACATTCTCTTGGTGACGCCATCAGCTTCCCAGGTTTTCCTATCTCCCAAACGCTAACTCTGGCTCTCCCAGCACAGCCCCAATTTCTCTTGAGCCTCAAGGCCTGCTGTGTGCTCCACACTTCTCACCATGTCCAAACACACCGCATTTTTCTCCCCAAAGGCAGTGGCCATCTTCCCAGGCCCCTTGGGCGTTCCCATTTCTGCCTCTGCTTCTCCTACAGCAGCACCGCCTTAATTCAAGGGGATCCTCCTCATCTCTAGTCTTGGAGAGGGCATTGGCCTGGGGCTTACCACCCTGCTGCCCATTTCCCACACTTCCTTTTTAAGTGATTTTCCTGGGGCATCCCCACTGCTGCTCTCCTAAGAATTATAGACCTCCAGGAGTGGAGGACACCTCATTGTTGTACTCCTAGTGTTTGGCACATGGTGGCACTTAACATAATAAAATAAACACCTGCTGATGGGCCCAGAGTGGCCCCCACATCCAGAGAGTATTTTCTCCTCATCTCCACCTGCCAAAGCCTTTCTGGGGGAGACAGCCAGGACTCCACTCTCCATTTCTGCTCCTGGCCAGACCACCTGACCCTTCAGATTCCCTGGGTCCCCTTTAGAAGGAACGACCGTAGTGTGCAGGCTCCCCTGGTCTACACAAGACACGCCGAGCTCTGCTTCAGCCCCAGTTCTCTCCTCCACCCCTGCACTCCTAACCCTCGCTTGCTCTGACCCACGGGTCCCTTGTGTCTGCAACCCTTCTGCACCCAGACCTCCCTGGGCTCGCCGGCTGGCCCAGGCACGGCTCTAGTTCCCAGGGCCAAGTCACTGCCAAAGCCACAATTCAGAGCGCTAGAGAGCCAGACAATATCCCTAATGAGACCGAACACCTGCTTGTGCCAGAACCATCGAGGACAGAGCGCCCACAAGGGAGACTGACCACAGGTGCCCAGAGCGGCCCAGGGCTCCGGACCAGGTAAAGGCCTCAAGAGGGCCCAAAGTCCTCTTTCCCGGATTTCTCTGCTCTTCTCCACCACGGCACACCTCCAAGTTACAGGCGTCTCTGAGGGATCCATCCGAGGCCCTTTTCTGATCCCCCACCATACTGCTTTGTGGAGTGACCCCCTCAGCATCCATAGACTCCATTCTCTCTGCTGGGAGTCTCAGGCCTATCTAGGGTGGCAATTTTAAACTGGCAAGGCTTTAACAGCTGGAAGCCCCCAGTATAGTCAACTGAATCTTTGTCCTCGGCTTCCGTCTCATGGCACCCACCTTTCAGACACCCTACAGGCATATTCGGAGCAGAACTCTCTTCCCAACTTCCTCATCACAGCTACAGGCTCCTCAGTGCCATCCTTGACCCCTCTACAGCTTCAATGGCCCAGTCTGACCCTTGCTGCTGTCTCTCTTCTACCTCTCTCCGGACCCCAGGAGGGTCTTCAAGCCTGCCGTCCCATCCCCATGCTCTCTCCTATGCCGTCAACCTAGATTTGCCCTGTGACTGCTGCTGGCTCTCTCCTGCCTCCAGAGGAGGCAGAAGTCCCCTTCCGCAAACTCTCCCGTTCCCCTAAAGACCTGCGCCATTGCTGCGTCCATGGAGGAAAGAGTCTTCCCCCTCTGAGGCAGCTTTTCTGAGTCTCCCCAAGTGCAAGACTCTTCTCCCCAGACATGGCCTCTCACCTACTCTGTATCCCTCTTAAACATCCTTGCTTATGGACACATTTTGTCCCCTTTCCAATGGCAACTCCTGAGGGCAGAGCTCTCACTACTTTTGTAAGCCCCAGAACCAGCACCAGGAAGGGCTTGGTGCTTGCTGCCTTTTTGGGTGCCAGGCCTGGGGAGAGGTAAGGAAGGGGACAGGGCGTCCTCAGATGCCAGTTATTGGCCCTGCCTGCGAGTCATGCCAGACAAGGACAATCAATGAGCACAGCCTTCAATCCAAGAAAATAACTAGAGTTCCAGAAGCAGAGGGGGCCCAATGGCCTCCTGGGAGCGAGCAGCAGCCCCCCAATGTTCTGACCAGCTGGCACCTCACAGAGAACAAACTCCACAAGAAGTTATCTTTCCAGTCTGACTGCCGAGATTCCCACAACCATCTACTGAAGGACACAAGACAGCCCAGCAGCCGATGTTGGAGGCACCGGGGGCCATGACACCTGGAGCCTGGCACAATTTTTAAAAATTAAATCCAGAGGCTTTAAGAGGACCAAGGATGAAGGCAGCAGGTCCCAGGTCTGGCATTCCAGGTTTCTCCGAGCCTGGCCCTAACTTCTTCTCATCTGGTCTCCCACCCCTCAAATTTCAGCCAAACTAGATGATTCCTCCTCCTGAACTGATTTCCGAGCTCTCCCTATTTTTTCCCCTCATCTCTGCTTAGATTTCTCCCCCGCCCATGCCGACGCCACAAATCCTCTCTTAACTCCAAACTGTTGGCCAGAGCCCTGCATCCTTCCATTCATACTGGGGTCATCTACACACCTCCTTTGCCCCAGTACATTAGAAACACTGAAGTATGGAGACCACTGAAGTATGAAGTATGGAACTTACTCTGCCTCGGCCTCCCCCCCCCAATAGTAGCCCAAAGCTCTCCCAGATGACCTCTGTCTCCTCCAATTATGCAGCACTGTTTCCTATAGACTTATGTGTGGACCTTTTCCCACCAGAATGAGAGTTCCCTGAAGATGGGGATCCGGGAGCTCCCCAAGGATGGGGATCAGGACCGGGCAGGCTCTCTGAGGAGGGGACCAAGACGCTCCCCAAGGATGGGGACCTGAACCAAACAGGTTTCCCCTGAGGAGGGGACCAGGACCAGGGAGCTCCCTGAGGACAGGACCAGGGAGCTCCTGGGCTCCCTTTGTTAGCATGCCTAACCCTCAAATGCAAAATAAAAGCATCAGAGCCCCAAGTAGTCACAGGAGCCTGGTCAATGAGTATTCATTAATCACCTGGGTGCCAGGCCCTGGGACAAAGAATGACCCGACCCAACCCCTCCTCCCGGGGTTCCCTAATTTATTCATTCCAGGGCAAGCCCAACCACACACTTCTAAAAATCCCTTTTGTCCATCTGCGGTTTGCCAAAGCCAGGCTGGTAAAAGCTGGCTGCCTGCATGGCGAGCTCGTGGGGCAGGCCAAGCCCCTCCAGGGCAGGGGTGCTGGTCCCAGCTAGTTCATCTACAAGGGAGAGGCAGGGTCGGGGAAGGGGCGGGTCCCCCTCTAAAATCCCTCCCGCCGTGAGGATTAATCTGTCGACATTGTGAAAAGGGCTCCACAAAACGTTTTCTGAGGGAATGAACACAAAGCCCAAATAGCCATAATTCTCCCAAGTCTTTAAAGCTGGGGGACAGCCATTACAAGAACATCTGGATCTAGAACTAAACCCCCAACCCCTCCCCCCCCCCCCTCCCCTTTCACCAGGAGCTCGGCCTGACCTGGGCAGCAACAGGGCTCATTGATTTGCGCATTCCATGAAATGGGTCTCCAAGCAACTGCTGAGAACTGGGTCCAAAACCTGCAGAGAACGTGAGGAGCGAAGGGGATCAGATGAGAACATCTTGGCAAATATCTCACAGGGGTGGAACTGACCCCACGCCATCAGAATCTGTCCCAGCCAGTCCTTGCGTTTAAAACGGGACAGAGAACAATCTCCCGGGCCCAAACGGAAGGGTCCTGGCTGGACCCCTTTATCCAAGACTTCTCCTAAGTTTTGTGTGCCCTGGGGTAAACTATCTTTGCATGTATTTTGGAAAAAAAAAAGTTTCCAATCTAAACAAAGGCCTACTTACCAATGGGTGGTTCCTAGGGGCGTGTCTGCAGGGCTGCTCGGGTTGGAAACCCTGTAAATGGGAGGGGCAGGTCTCTGACCCCAACGGCTTCCCAGGCTTCCATAACCCTCAGGAGGTGAAAAAAGCTGGTTTTCACGGTGGACCCAAAACTCCTGGATGGAAGACTAAATAATGAAGCACTGCTTCTCTCCCCAATGGGACCCCCACTTCTCCCCCCCCCCCACCATTCTTAGCTGAAAGTACAAGGCATCCCCACTCTTGGGGAAAGACCAAGTAGCCTATGAATAAATAAACCTCCCGGTCCCAAAAAGTGCCGTGCACGCTGGCGCCTCTGGCGTTCCATCCCAGGCGGGGGGTCCCTGGGGCCCCCCTACTGACCAGGGAGGCGCCCAATGATGGAAATCCCTGCTCCCAAAAGGGCCCAAGTGGCAGGAGGGCACATCCGGAGCTGGCCCTGGGCCACCCCCAAGCTCAAGTTCCTGTCTCAGGCGCTTAGGATGATGGGAAAAGCCTTCACAAGCCAAACTCAAAGTTCATCCCCCGTTTAACCAGGAAGAGCAGCCCCAGGGGCCGACCATTACTAGAAAGGCATAAACTGAAACCAGAAGGAAAGGAGGATAGCTACCTGTAAGATGTTCTTAGGGAGAGGCTGCCCTGGGATCTCAGCGGGGGACATCAAATGGCTTTCAAGGTTTCGCTAAAGTCAGGGCGCATGAACCCTTGTACTATTTGGGAAAAGTCAAAGGTAGGAGAAGAAAAGGCCCGGTCCTCCCGCCCCCAACGCACACCGTCCACTTTCCTGGGTGTTTTCTGTTGGGGCCTAGCATCAGGGACCCCCAAAGGTGGAGGTGTCTTGTGCCCCCACCGGTCTGGCTCACCCTCTTCACACACCCTCACACCCCCCCACCTCTCCCCACACCCTCTCCCCCAACACACACCTCCCCCCCCTTTCTCTCTCCCCTCACACACCTCCTCCCCCCCACCTCCCTCTCCCCCCCCACACCCCTTTCTCCCCTCCCATCCCCTCTCCCCCCTCTCCCCCCCCCTCCCCCCCACTCCCCCTCTCCTCTCCCCTCCATCATACTCCACACACACACACCCTCCCCTCCACATCACCTCCCCTCCTCTCCCCCCTCACATCATACATCCACCACAACAAACCCCTCCCCTCACTACATTTGCACACACACACCTCTCCCCCTACCTGCACACACACACACCTCTCTCCCCCCATATAATTCCCACACAACCTTTTTCTCCCCTCACATCATATAAACACACACACACACTCTCCCCCTCCCATCCCCAACACACCTCCTCTCCCCTCCCAACCTTAACACACCCCTCTCCCCCTCACATACATACACACACCTCCCCTCACCAATTTACACCCCCCCTCCCCCTCCCAAAACACACACACACCTCCCCTCACTCTCCCCCCCCACACACTCTCTCCCCCTCATCCCACACACCTCTCTCCCCTACATCTCACCCCCCCCCTCCCCTCCCCCCCCCTCTCTCCCCCTCCCTCAACCCCCTCTCCCCTCAGGCCCCCCTCTCTCCCCTCACATTGCCCACACACCCCCTCTCTCCCCCCTCACAACCCTACACACACTCTCCCCTCACATACATAACACACACACCTCTCCCCTCAACCACACACACCCTCTCCCCCCCCAACACCCTTCCCACACACACTCCCTCTCCCCCTCACATACATACACACTCTCCCCCCCTCACACACACACCTCTCCCCCTCCCCATCACCAACACACACACACACTCTCCCCCTCACACCCACACACACACACTCTCTCCCCCTCACACACACACTCTCTCCCCCTCACACACACACACACACTCTCTCCCCCTCACCAACCCACACAACCTCTCTCCCCTCACATCCCACACACCTCTCCCCCTCACATACATACACACACTCTCTCCCCCTCACATACATACACACACACACTCTCTCCCCCTCACATACATACACACACACTCTCTCCCCCTCACATACATACACACACACACACTCTCTCCCCCTCACATCCCTAACACACCTCTCCCCCCTCCCACCCTTACCCCCCTCCCCCTCCCATACATACACCCACCCCTCCTCCCCCACAACAAACACCTCTCCCCCTCCTACATCAAAACCCCACACCCCTTCCCCCTCCCACACATAAACCTCCTCCCCTCAATCTCAAACAACACTTCCCCCCTACAAAAAGTCCCCTCCCAACAGCACACACTCCCCCCCAACAATGGCCCCTGCCTAGGCCCTGGGCAGTCCAGGGGGTCCTGCCTCACACCACCCCCCGGGGAGCCCTTCCCTGCCACATAACCTACTTCCCTGTTTCTGTGGCTCTCCAACTAAAACGACACTCCTGCAGTGGCGGGCTTTAAAAAGAAAGTGGGCTAACCAGGCCCAAAGGCTGGTCCTTGCAAAAACTCCGGGCTAAACACCTCTTTCCTGGAACATCAGGGGCCCTGCTCCTTTTCCTGAAATAGGCCCCCCTCCCAGGGGAAAGCCGTTCCCAAGGCTTTTCTGCCCCTTGGTCTTGCCCCCTTCTCCTCCAACAAGGCTTCCCCCAAACTCTCCTGGGTATTTTAAACTTTGCGTCCTGTTTTGACCCTCCCAAAAAGGGCAAAAAGGGAAGTTTTTAACCCCACCTTGTCCATTGGACATTGAAAATTTCTAACCAAAATTCTTCTTTGTCCCTTTTTTCCCCAATAAAAACCCACAGCTCTGGGTCCTTCCTTTTCTGTATTTACCCCAACTTTGGGGGAAAGAAGGAAAAGCCCGAGCCGGGGGTTGAGGGGTCCTGACCAACAACTTCTACCTCGGGCGGAAGCAAGAGCTTCCCGTGCCCACCCCCCACAGGTCTCAGCTGTCGTGGCCAGTTTTAAAGCTGGCGGCTTTTCCTGCTCTTTTAGGGACTTGGATTCAGACACAAATTATAGGGAATCACCAAGGAAGTCATTTTAACCCCAAAACCCTTGTCACAGTGACAATTCCAATCTGCATCCGCATACAAAATTTCTCTTGCTTGCACAGAGTTGAACCCCTGGAGATTATGTTGACTGTCTCTAAACAGCCCACCCAACTACAAGGAAGCAAACTGTGACCTGGAAGTTCCAAGAAGCTGTTTATTTCCCACCCTTTTCCCCAGCATCCTCCCCTTAGGCTGGGCTCAATCAGAACCCAGAGAATAGGCAAGCATGAACGAGGGCCGGGAGTGAGGAAGGCCTGACTTCAAATCCAGCCTCAGACAGATGGGCCAGCTGGGTGATCCTAGGCAAGCCTCTCAAAGCCTGTCTGTCTCCTCACTGGTGCAATGACTCCCCAGCTGCCTCCCAGAGTGGTTGAGAGGATCAAATGAGATAACAACAGTAAAATGCTTGGCACAGTGTCCGGCACATAGCAAACATTTAAAAAAAAAAAGTGATCCCCCTCCTCTGGAACGAGCCCTTCACACAGACAACATTAACTCATTTTCTGAACTGATACAAGATCCACATAATGGAAAACACCAAACCCAAATAGAATCCTGCAATGAGAATATGCAAACTCGGGACGTTTTCCCAGTACAGTTGGCCCAATAGTCTTTTTACAGCTCAAGAAAGACAGACCATTCTAATCGAACTGTCCCCAAAGCACATGGAGGCTGGAGGGGCCGGCTCCAGGGCCCCCCATATCTAACACGCTAGGAGGACCTGTGAATGTGTCTTGACAGACGTGGATTTCTGCTGTATACTTTATGATTCTGAGCAGGGGTCTCAAGGCTCACCAGCCTGCCCAGAATGGACAATGCCCGGGCAGGCCCCTAGGTCAGGTGGCTCCCAGTTCCACATACGTGACATTTGCCCGGTTTAAAGCCCTCAGCTCCCCCCAAAAACTGATAACCCCTGGGTCAGCACCCACCATCTGCACTTCTCTAAAAGTCACCAGCATGCCTCCCAGGTCCAAAACCTCTCAAGAAGAAAAAAAGGGGAGAGGGAAAGCCCCTGCCCCAGAAGCCTTCTAGCAGGAAGGCCGGCCATAAGGATGTCTCATTTACGGATACATATAAGCTCCTTCCCAGTCAAGCAGAAAAGTGAGAGAAAGTCTTTGAAGGAGGCCGATTATCTTCCTGCCCAAAGAGCCCAAAGCTGCTCTCCGTACCCGGCTTTCCCCACAATCTCTAACCAGCCACTGTCCCTCAGAGGAAGCCAGAATGCCAGGAAATCTACCCCGCTCACATTTCTGTCACCTACGTGTGGGGAGCTGAGACAGCTAGAAACATCTGCACCTGAGAGGGAAGGACGTGCCCCTTCCCAGGCCAACAGGCGAGTCCTCAGACACTTAGCAAGGACAGAAGCCAGAGGTTGCCCCCTCCTCCCCCCCTTTCCTGCCCTCAGAAGCCCCAAGGCCTGCTGCCAGGATACCTGCTTTTCTCAGGCAGTGAAGTGCAGTGGCAAGAGCCCAGTTCCTGCTGCTTCCTATCCAGGGGCCTCAGGCCAACCTTTTATCCTGCCGAGGCCTCGGTCTGTAAAGAAGGAAGCTGGCCGAGCTGGTCAACAGCCTGACAGCTATGATCTGGACCCTCTGATCCCAGGCTCTTGCCCCACCGTTCTGCCAGCTCTCTGCCCCCCCACATCCTCTGCTCAGAAGCAAATGGCTAAGTCACAGTTTCCACATCATCCCCCAAGAGGAATTCCAGTTTCACACTAAACTCCAAATAGCAGAAACATGCATGAACACACTTGTCACCAAGAAGGAATCCTCAAATTCTAACCCAAGGAGAACATTTAAGGCTTCAAGGACTGAGGCGGGGTTAGCCCGGCCTGCACAAGGAGAGGGAAAGCATTTAGACAGATTGGGAAAGGAGAGAAGGGGCAGCAAAGAAGTCGCCAGTATAAAACCCCACAGCCGACAAACTGAAGTCCATCTAAGTGCTTGTCAGACACGCCCTTCTTCCTCCAGAACCCCGGGACCCCCGTCAGCACAGGGGATGCTTCGGCCGTGCAGTGGCGGCGAGCCCACCAAGAACATCCACCGTACTCCAGATCCCAGGTTTTGAATGCATTTATTGAGGCTTGGGAAGGCGAGACGCGTGGCTTCCATGCACTACTTACATTGACTTTGGGCTGCGAAGGCAGAGTGCCACTCGCCTTCATGGTGCTCACTAGCTTGTTAAAGGCAGACATATCACCATCTTTGGCCAGCGGCCGGGAGCCAGCCACAGCCCCCAGGGCCTCCTCTGAGCGCTCGGCCAGGAAGGGCGGGCCATTCTTCCCTTGCTGGTCCACTCGCAGGCCTTTCAACCCTGCTTCCACCTCTTCCACTGAGAGTACGACCCCTGAATGTGCTGCAGAACAGAGAAAGAAAGTGTCCCTCAGGAAACACTAGCCCATTGGCAAAGTCAGAGGTTCCCCTCTCCCTTCCCTCAGAAACAAAGAGCACAGGAGGGCTGTCTTGGCTAAGGGATCAGGAAGCCCCACAGTGGGGATCTGTCATACACTTTTAGGGCCCCAGTGTCCTGACTCCCACTAGTTCTGAGCCTCAGTGACTTCCCGAGCACAAGCTCTCCTTCCCCTCAGGAGTATGGCCAGGCTTTGTCCGTCCCTGGTACTCTGCTTCCCTTCATTTAGACAAAGGGCCACAGGATGAGGGTCGGGTCTCAAGCTGCATATTCCCCTGGGGAGCTGGGATGCCCATAGAGCACTTCAGAGACTGTTTCACCAATGCCCTCCCTCAATCTTGACCCTCCTCCCCCCTCCAGGGAACTCACAGCTCTCTTTCAGCTTTTCCTTGTTGGCAGAAAGACTGGAGAGAAGCGGCTTTAGGTCCACTTTGGCCTTCTGGAGCATTTCTAGAATGTCTACTTTGTTTTCAGCATGGTCTTCCAATGGTATAGGAGCAAAGTAATTTCCTGAGTTCTGGCCCGGAGACAGAATTGCTTGTTCTAAACCTGGATCAACAAGGATAAGAAGAAATGGACCAATAGCACCATGGGGATAAACACCAGCATTTCATGGGGGTGGAGGGGAGAAGGCACTGGCTTGACAAGATGGAGAGGTAAGGGAGACTGCACTCCGCTAGCCAGTGGCAACCAAAGCAGGAGCCGAATGACCCTGGGCAGCAGTCACCAGCCCCAAAGACCAATACAAGCGTGGCCATGTGTCACGTTACCTGCAAGTTTCTCCAATTCTTCATGGGGCGTCGAGCCGAGGCTGCTGGAGCGACTTCCCGATCGACTGGGATTTGAAAACCACCTGCTAAATCTGCTGGCAGAGACGGAACCTTCTCCTAGAACATCTTCTATCATCTAAATAGGAGAATAACACTTTTAAAGAACCATCTCAGGAAAGGAAAGAACAGCGTGCTAGACTGAGATCAGAAAGGGAACTTACTTTGTACAGGACTCCAGAACTGAGGGATGGGAGCCGCTTTTGAACTTACTTTTCTTCCGCAGAAGCTGCCTCATTTCTGAGAAGCAACCACCTGGCCCACATTTGACCATTATCTCTTTACTCATATGAAGTCTCCACTTTATGCCATACTCCTTTTTGTCCATCCTCTGTCCCCCTGGGCGGCCCAAGCTCCACCTACATTTATCCTCGGGGAGGCTACTTATAAACACCAGGACAAAGACAGGGACAGGGGCATCCTCTGGGCAACCCCTCCTTCCTCTGATCACGGGACCATGGCTCTGACTGTGAGAGGCAGAAACAGGCCAGGAATACAAATGGGCCAATCAAGGTTGCACTATCAAAGCTTGACAACTTCATCCCAGCAGAGGAACCCATAGTTGACAGATGGGAAGGCTCCATTCCACTTAATTGTTTTAAGCAGACCAAGCCAGTACAGAGGAAACTTTTGCACAAGGACCCAAGATGCTAGGAAACGAATAACTGCTATTGCTCATGCTAAAAAACCTCATGTAAACCATGGCAGCAAATGGAAGCTGCTCCCTAGTAAAGGTCTGAAGAGTCTCAGCTGAGAAAACTGGAAAGCAGCAGCTATTACACTTTGCATTGCAATCATCTCCAAAGAAAAAAACTGAAGAAAAGCAGGAAGATGGAAGAAGCTGCCTTTCAAACCAATGATCATGGGGAGTGTTCTTCACAGGTAAAATAATTAACCATAAAAAAACCCTCAAAATTTGTGTAATAAGAAAAGCTTTTATATAAACAAAATAAATACGAATAGAATGACGGAGAAGCTTTCAAAATTAAACATCTGAGAGAGATCCACCAGACATGCAGAATTTATAAATAGAGCACCAACAGATAAATGGCCAAAGGCCATGAACAGCTCTCAGAACAAATGGTTGAGCCATCTAAGAAAACGCTACAAGTGCCTAATAAATTAGAGAGAAGAAAATAAGCCCAGAATTTCATCTCATAACCAAGGCAGTCCAAGATGATAAGACAGAAATGCTCAATGTAGGAGGGGCTATGGAAAAAAAAGAAACAAAGACATAATTGATGAAGATATGAATTTGGTCCGATCGTTTTGGAAACTAATTTGGAACGTGAGTAAAATAACTAAGCCATTCAGATCCCCTAAGCCAGCAATCCTACTGACCCCGCAAAGTCACTATAAAGGTCAGACAGAATAAAACATTCATGAGGCACATAAGATAGGGGGGAGAAGAAATGATAAACAGGAAAAGAAGGGCATTAACTGGGAAGATTATTGGACAGAACCAATGGTAGGCAGAGATCATGGATTATTGTACGAGCGACAAATATGAATTCCAAAAAACTTGGGACACATTTGTATGAACTGCTGAAAAAGAAAGAAAAATGAGGAGACTCCAGAACCCAAATCGATGCAGAAAACCAAGAATGGACTGCTCTGAGGCTACAGCCAACCACCAGATGCCCAGCAGGTTTCCTTAAGTCAGTATTTGTCACTAGAGAGAGTGGGGAGGAGGGAGCAAGTACTGGGAAACCACAGCACTGTGAAGGCTTAGCTAATCATAGTCAGACGCTAAGAGGGGAAAGGGCACCTTAATTTACCTTCTTCCCTTTAGAAACCAGTCCGGTGTTTTCTAGAAGTTGAACACAAAATGATTTTGTAATTTGGTCATAAGCTAATTCTTGAAAGTCACTTGCAGTTTTCAAACTGGCCTTTAACACCTATCTCTAAATTGAATGCTGGTTTATTTTTAACTTTAAAAAAAAAAAAAAAAAAAAAGAAGCTCCCATCTTAGGCAGATTTTCACCCTATTACTTAAGAGTAAACTGAACAATTATTCAGTTCTTGCTGCAGTTAGTCAGTGACCAATCAAATAAGGCCAGAAAGTCCATTTCCAGGCCCTGGATTATGTAAATTTGAATTAACAAAAGGGATTATAGAATTGTAGAATCCTCTTCCTTAAAATCTGTGAATTGTAGGATGTTAATTCAAGACATCTTCCCCCTTTTAATAAAAAGCAGAATTTTTTTTCTCAAAATTACTCTAAACAATTCAGATTTTGTTATCTATTTGTACAGATCTTATAACTTAAAAGATAAAAGATAAGTTCTGAACTAGAGCCTCTTAATTTGCAATGAAGGTCCAATATTGAAACTGTCAAGTTTTATAAGAAAAGTTTTCAAATAGTATGCAAATTCCAGGAGCTTCATCACAGGGCATGAAGGTAAAGATAACTTGGAGCCCCAGGGTGGCCCCAAATGTAGCAGCAGTAATCATTTATGGCGCCTTCTGACAACCCTGGGAGGGAAAAGAGGAAGGTGCAGTGGTTTAGCCAGGGTCACACAGTTAATAGCACTAACAGACTCTGTAGTTGGCTTAATTAGCTCATCTGATCCTTACATTAATGCTGGGAAGTCGGTGCCAGGAGTTCCCACTGATCAGCCGAGGGCACTGGTGCCAGAGGGTTCCCTGGGTCACCCTGTGCCAAGTGTATGAGGCAGCATTTGAACCCAGCTCTTCCTGACTCTAAGGTCTGACCTTCAAGTTTCTTTTGTCTCCAGATGGTTTTATTAATCCCAGAAACCCCCAGCAAGTCCTGAAGCATCAACCATAGCTGAAAACTGCCACAGGTCAGAAGGGAAGGAAGACGACCCAGGAGCACAACCCAGGCTATGAGACTCCCACCTAACCAGCAGTGGGCACCTGGAGCACATTCCAGCAGCAGCCGTTAGGCTGGGTGCGATGCCCAGGACTTCACGCCGCTTATTAAGAGGGGAGACTCCCCTTGATATTCCAAGGGCTGATCCTCCTGACGACTTGTTGGCGATGCCCTAGGGCTCTGGGCTTGGCTGGGGATGCCATGGCCGATGGCTGGTGAGCTGACGAGAACTCGACTGTTTTTAGTGGGGCATGGGAAAAGGAAGTCAAGACCAGGGGTTCTCATGGGCAGAAGCCCTTCTCCCCATCTGCTATCCCCTCCCATCTTTGCTCACAGACCTGGGACCAGCCTGCTTGAATCCCTATGCAGCTCTTCATCACAGCACTCTGACTCATGAGCTCCTGGAGGGTGGGACCCCAGCACCTCTCCCCCCACCAAGATGTTCACACACAGGGTGCTCATGGGAAAGGACGCCTGAACAGGAAGCTGGCTGAGAGCGCCCTTTTGGGCCCTGGGACTAACCACAAGGACATGCCCAGTATTACCAGAGCACACAGAACCTGTAAATCCCATCTGTAAAGTGGCCTTCGAGTACTGGATATAGTCATACACGTGTGTGACGGATACTATTGGGCCACAGGAAGGACGACCAAGGATACGGAGCACGGAGAGCCACCGGAACCACATGGGCAGGCAGAATCAGTTTGCCCCAAACCTACTGCGACACTAACAACCAAACAGAGCGCCAAAGAAACAAATGCAGACTTTCTCCCTCCCCCCACTTTCAGCTTCAGGGACTGGCTCATGGGGAGGTCTTCGGGGAGGGAGGCAATAGAGAAGCAGCTGACAGCCTTTCCTTCAACTCACACAGACCTTCCCTCCAAGGAGACCTAAGTTTGTGCATCATAGGAAGCCCCCCTTCTTCTCTCCCAGCCGCCTCAAGGGAGTTCTCACCCCAATGGGGATCTGGGTCCCCTCTGTCTGACCCTGCCGGCTCTAGGTAACGAGGCTCCAGGGAGAGTTCCCAGTTCAATCACCTGATGCACCTCTGGGGCCGATGGCCCAGACATGGCAGCGAACTCATGGGGACAGAGGGAGGGGATTCCTCCTTGGAGCTCCTGACTGCGTCCTTACATTCCCTTCTTTCTCGGCAGAAGGTGAGGGCCAAGGAGGCAAAGAGGGTGACTAATCTACCAAGGCTCATGAAGGGCAAATCCACATTGCTTTGCACTGGATGAGACACGACGTCACCATCCAAAACCAGTCTGGGATCCGAGAATCCGTAGATCCCAGTTGAGGCCACCCCATCTCCTCCTCCTCAAGGCCCAATTCCAACCTCAAACCGGCCATGACCAACTAAGGCAGACCGGCAGAGCCTCAGCACTGAAAACGCAATTCTAAGCCTGCAAGTCTCACAGGAAGTACAAACACTCCAAAAACCCCAATGAAGCAACAGCGTAACAAAACAAAAAACATCACAGAAGTGCGGGAGAGCAGGGGGACACTCTGCAAACATCAGTCCAGCGCTTCCCAAAAGGGGGCCGCCCTGGAGCACTCCCGGGCCCGGAATGCACCAATGGGACCCACAGGTGCTGGGGGAGGAGGGAGAGTCAAGCCAAAGACCATCCGTGTAATGTGTGCCGTCACCGGGGTAGACTCGAGCTGGCACCGACATCCCCAGGGCACCCCTGTGGGCAGCATGCACAACACCAGGGCTCCCAGGAAGGTTTGGGAAACGCTGCACTCGACAGACCACATCCATATTATCAAAAACATAGTGGACAAAGGCTCAAAGAGAAGGCGTTACCATGTGGTTGTAGCCACATGGGTGGGTTCACTCACCGAGGCCAGGCCTGGCACCTTATCAAGGTTAAAGAACTCATTAAAATCAAATTCTCCTGGCGACTGTTCAGGCAGCACTGCTTCCCTGGGCACTTCCTGATCTGCAGCGGGCTCCTGGGCAAGAATGACCTCCACTTCATCCTCTTCTGCAACGCCTCCATTGAATTCTGAAACTATTCCTTAAGGCAAAACCACGAGGACAAAAATCAGATCTAATCACTGTGAAGCAGCTTACTCAACATTCACAGCTTGGTCCTGCACAAGCAGAGCCAGACTGGGGCTGCAAGAGGCCCCCTCGGCCTCCAAAGCGGTCCGGGAGCATTCCCGGCCCCAGCGTGGAAGGCACTTACAGGCAGGTGGAAAGCAAACTCGGCTTTGTCTTCCCGCCATGGGCACGGCTACCACAAAGCTTTGATTCAAGATTTAGCAACCTAGGGACTCTACACCAAAGATGGCACCTAGGTCAAGTTCCAATAATAGTAAGTCTCATCTATACAAATTGAAGCAAGAATCCTAAGAAATCTGAGCTGCAATCTCTGGACTTCATTATAAATGGGTGTGTAGAAACACAAGCCAAAAATCAAGTCGCCCTTAGGTCAATGCAAGATCTAGCACTATCTCTACAAAGCTAGAAAAAATCCTGATATGGCATTGTTTAGACATCACTGTATACCTACACCTGCTTATAGATATTTGAGAATTATCCATCCAAGGCATTAAGTGCAGAAGGCTTCCTTCCCACACAGTACTCTTTGTATCTGACCCAGAGAGGTTTTTTGAGGGGAGGGAGAATAGGGAATGGAGGGCAGAGATTCGTTAACCCATCATTTCCAAATGAATCCTCAACGTCATTAGTGTATTAATCCCTTGGAAACAAGTCCTAGGGCCCTGCCTACAGAGGTACACCTTGTCAGAGGCACCACCTGGTCGGGCCTTCCCATCACACAACCAAAGTAAAAGCCATGCATCCCGGTCCCCTCATTGCCTCCTTCCCCTGACAGCTTCAGACTCCGGCCATCTGGATGAACTCTCTGCCCCTGGAAGTTGCCGTTGCCAAGGTAATTCACTTGCAATACTAAAAAAGCAGCTCACGTTTCCACAGCATGTTCAAAGTATTTTCCTCATTGTTCTTAGACATAAGAATCACACCCATCTCATGGGGAAACAGAGGCCCAGAGCAACGGTCCAGAAGAGCAGCTCTCAGCCTGGGGAAGGGGGAGTACAAACACCACCCCCTTTTAGGCTTGGGGTCCAGAGTTCATGGAATCATAGCCAGGGCTACTTGGATGGTCTTGGTGCCCAACTTCCCTCCCCCACTCAGGCTCAGGGACCCCAAAGCCCAGATCTTCCACCCCTCAATCCAAAGTTCCTCCTGCTGTCTGACACTTTGTCTTAACTGGCTCCCACACCAAACCTCACTCTCAGGAGGAGGCAGGTGGGCAGGTTGGGCTGGAATCTGTGGTGAACTTGTGTCAGACAAGGCCAGGGACCAATCCCCTCACTTCTTTGGACTGTGCAGGGGACAAAAATATGGCTGCCTTCGAGTTCTGTCAGAAAGCAGTAAAGGCCTCAAAAGAGCAGGCACTGATCTAGCAAAGGCTAAAGATAAACATTGACATCTTTCCTTCTTTTAAGAGATGGCGAGACGAAGATTTTATGGCCAAACAAAATTGGCTTTCTTGTGGTGGGGGTTAAACCTGCTGTTATTTAAAAAATAAAGTTAAAAAAGCCCCAGTAGTCTGGGTATGCATTCCCGGCCCAGCCGGATCCCGCCTAGAAAGCGAGCTGGCTGTGAAGTCCCACAGCACGGGAGTCGTCCCAAACATCAACAGCAAGCCTCGCACTGCTGGCTGTTTACATAGGGCGACCTGTGAAGGCCTGGAGGAAGCATGGGCCTGTCCCATGGGAGACAAGCAGCTCGAGTCTTAGAGAGCACAAGTGCCTGGAACAGTGTGGGCTAATGGCTCCTGTCACAACACTAACAATTAACCAAAAGGTGAAGCACAATCTCCTTATAAAAATAAATAAATGTCTCTAAGGCTCTGGGAGATGCTGGCAAGTCACTGCTAGTTTAGCCCCTTCCTAGCACTGAGGCATTAGTCTGAAAACACGAAGAGCACATTTAAAGTCTTACTTTAATGGAACTAATTTTCCTGGAAAGAATTAGTCATCAACGAAGGAGAACGAGAGCTAAGTATACGTTAGTAAGGAACGTTACTATGAAGGATCCAGAACGCCCAGAGTCACTTTTTCTCGTGGCAGCGGCTGCATATGTGCTTTTTCTTTAGCCCAAGTCTCTTACAGTCCAAATCCATCAGAAACCCCTCACCCCAAATGTTAAAACAGCACAACACACTAACGCACAAAAGCTAATGACTTGTGCGTGGAATCTGTGGGGGGCAACAGAAGAGCGGGTGCTGCAGAAGAGCCAGAGCTTTTCCTGAGAGAACTGGGCAAGGCTTAGAAGAGAGGAAGATCTGAAGACGGAGACGTGAGAACGTCAGAGGCAGAAGAACTGAGCTCTAACAACCAAGGGAGGGGAAGAACTCTGGGGAGTTTGTGAAGGGGCCACCTGCAGCCCCTCACCTGGGAATCCTCAATGCTCACACTTGGTGTCCAGCACCCAAAGGTGGCTCCTCCTCAAGAAGTCCCTTTGCTACCTGAGCGGTCATCCCTCCAACATCCCTCCAGGAGAGGCCACTGTGGCCCTCTCCTGCCCCAGAGGCTAAGCTCCTATCTTCAGAGCTCTCCCATCTCCCCAGCTGTGTCCTAAGGTCCCTCAGGATTGGGAAACGTCAGGGTTCCAATGAGTTAATGCTAAAGCTGGATGACTAGGGAACCCAGGGCAAGGAACAGAGCTACCGAAACTAAAGGTTCTCCCCATCCACCATTTTGAATCAACTGGACATAAAAACACTGGAAGAACATCAGGTTAGAATCATTTTGGTCCTAAGATAAAGAGACCACAGCAGCTCAGCCAGGGAACCAAACTACTGAGGAATGGGCTGCTTCTGCCCTTGAGAGACCCTTACCTGGGATACCAATTCTTATCTCTCAGCCAAAACTAACAAGTTTCATAGTTTTACAACTCTGTAAAATGAGGAATGGTTTCACAGATTCATGGATAGTGAAGAGTTTGGTCAAAGCAGCTACCCCCCTACCCCTACCACTCCCCCCAAAAAGGACCCACCACCATCCCTCTTTCCCATACTTAACCCTGCATCCAGACTAGCAAGGCAGGCAGGGGCTTGACTAGGTGTCCAGGGCCGTGCCAGCTCTCACGCACTCTGACTGTTCTCTAGCTCTAAATACCAACACGCTGGTTGGTCCAGAGGACAAGCAGCAGAGAGCTGATGGCAGGGCCTCCAGAGCTCACCTACCCACCACTCCCTTTTTGGGGGGAGACAAGTCAGACTCACAGTGCTACCCGATGGAAGAAGCCAGAGCTACCGCGGCCCCCTGAGGTGCTGCCTTAGTCAGGGACCCAGAACAAAGCAAGAACAAGATCATGGGAGACCCGGGACATGGTCCCTCACAAGCTAGCTTCCAGGGGCGCTGACCAGACTTCCCAGCTCCGAAGGCTCCCCCAAGGCCAACAACCTTCGAGGTCTGGTTCGGGAAAAGCAGGGCTAAGGCTCATACCAACAGAGCCGCCCTTCATGGGATGAAGACTTCACCGCTTTTCGCCCCACCATCCCCATAAAGGGGACAACACATCTATGTGCAGGCCCCTCCTGGCATCGGATAAGGCAACTGACCTTCCTTCACCGATGGTGCACGTCGTCTCGTTCTTTTTCGCCCTTTGTGATCTTCTTCCAGAATCTTGTCATCAAAGCCCGTGAGCTCAATGGTCTCAGACTGACTCGTGGGTCCGGCAGAAAACCATTCAGGCTCCTCTTCTGTATAGGAATCATTTCTTCTGCGCTCTCCAAAGACACGCTTGCTGTCTCCAAATTCTCTCTAAAAGAACGCAGAAAAGAACAGAGGCGTTACAAGGGGGCCCATAGGCAAGACTCATCTCTGCCCCTGCCAGCCACCCTGTGCCCATCCCGAGCAGTGCTATGACCCCAAATCTGGCACAGAGGCAACACAAGTGATTCCCGGGCACCAATGGAAAAGACGCACCCTGAAACGCTTATCCTTGTAGTCTCTCTCCCGGTCTCTCGAGTCTCGGCAGTCCCTCAAGTCTTTATCCCCACTGCGGTGGTCCTTATAAGAGATGATCCTTCCACTGCCAATCCTACGGCCTCCGATCATGCGGACGCCATCGCTGTCCTTCTCCAAGGGGCTCCCTGATCTCCGGGAGCTGACTGAGGTCGTGACATGACAGCCCCCTCCAAAACTGCGTCTCTGGGGACTTAGAACAACATCTAAATCATCTTCTTTTACCCGCTCTCTTGGATCTGTTATAAAAAAAAAAAAAAAAAGGCAGGGGGGAGGAACAACAACAGCATTACGTTCCTCTCTGTCCAAGGGCACTCTCTGTGGGGCCTTACAGAGCAAGCAAGGCTACTGTCAGTCAAAAAGGCAGGGATACTTTCTATTTTAAACAGAGAGAGGGCACGGGTTCTGCTTTTCTTCTCAAAAACATTCTTCAGAACAATTCATTTTCACAATTCCATGAAATCTGGACCATCAAGAAAACAACAAATACTGTGGCCCAATCATCAAGACTCCAGTCAATTCTAGCCTTTTCAGCATCCACTTTTCCTACAAGACACTTGCGTCAGCTCGCTAAGAAGAGCCTACTTGCTGTGGCCACGACTGTGAAGGCCCATCTCACGCTGAGCAAACCAAAATCCCTCAATAAACCACATCCTCTCTGTAAAATGTTCGGAAAGCAGAAAACTCACTTCTCAGGCAGAATGCCTGTGGAAGCCACCACTGCCCAAGCCCTAGTCCGTCGCTACCTGTAAATTCTGCTTCAAGCTACTGTTATCACAACCTCAGTGAAAGGGATTCCAAGGCAGACTAGACTGCTGGGGGAATTGGGAGTGAGGCTTGACTCTGCAGTACTCCTCCAGGAATGAGGCCGGACCCCGGCCTCCAAAGAGCTGAGCTTGGCCCAGAGGAGCTAAATGGACAGGATGGTTTCCCAATTGATGAAAATCTTTCCTAGGGGACCTACCATCTTCCCCAAGGGTCCTGTCCATTCCTATCAGGGGTCTGTGAACTTGGATGTTGAAAACCATTCCATCTTCATTTTTATTAACTTCGAGCATTTCCTCTGATTATCTGTTACTGTGACCCACAAACAAAGGGGTTCAAAGGCTTCAGGAGTCCTACATTAAAGAAAGCCCTGCTCCAACTAGTCGAAGGATCCATGATCTCACCAAGTCAGGCTCTCCCTCCCACAAGGCCTCTGCCCACTACCTCCTTGCCCATAGAGGCTTACCTGCTGCCTTCCGCATCAGGGGCCGCTCCAAGTCCAGCTCTTTCTTGAAGTTTTCTACCGGAGAGTTTCGCCCTGAGGTTGGGTAAAGGGACGCGTGCCACTTCTCAGGATCCCAGACGCCATCGCTGCAGGCCAAGGGAAAACACTCAAGTCATGATACTGAGGAAAGGCAGGCTGTCCACCCTGACTCCAGATTTGTGTGCAACCGAGGGATGGGCAGGGCAGCGGAACAAGTGCTAGCGCGGCCTCCCCTCAACACCTCTGCAGTCAGGGCTGTCTCAGTTGTCCCTGCCTTCCCACTGCCCAGTCAGAAGAGCACACACCTAAGGCTGCCCCTTCCTTCAAAGACCCTCCCCGGAAATCCCGCCTCTCCCCCTCCAGAGCTAGCCACAGCCCAGGACCCAGAGGCAGCCACCTAAGGACTAACAGTTGTTTGGGATTTTATTTCTCCTCCTCCTTTAGGAGGAAAGCCTGCCTCCTAACAACTAGTACCGAGTCCTAGAGCACACCAGAGTCCTGGCTCCGTGCTCTCATTAGAGATGTCTCCCAAGAATTCCAATCCCCTGCTAGGTGACCAAGTCATCTGTGATTGGTCTGTTGGAGGATTCCCTCCCAAATATATTTTTATTTTTACCTTTGAGGAAACTAACATTGACAGAGATTCAGTGCCTTGCCCAGAGCCAAGATGAGAAGGGTCTAAAGGCTAGATTTGAACTCAGGTCTCCCTAGTTCCAGACCCAGCATTCTGTTCATGAGGCAGCACCCAGCTGTTTAGCTCTAAATAGGGAGAGGCATTTTCACAGCCACCTAGCTTTTTCTGGAGACGGCAGTTGGGGCAAAGTGGAAAAATAAAAGTTTTCAATGGGGCCTGTCTATTACTGACGAGAAGTGCCTCAGACCCTTGAGAATCAGCCAAAGAAAGAAAGAAGGCACTTTCTAGCTGTTTTCTAAATGAAGGGAATAGGGGAAGAGGGGGAGGGGAGAGACAGTGAGGCACACAGAGGTCTCCCTACAGGAAACTGGGGAGAGGGTGAGCTATGGAAGCATTAGGCAAGTAACAGCCAACACAGGGAGACACAGTATTTGTGTATTACAACATAAAACACATGGCTGCATTCAAACAGTTCTAATATGATGCAGTGGCAGATAAAAGCTGTCTCAAAGCTGGCAAGAAAGAAATGAAAGAGACCTGGGGAGAGGGAGACAAGGACAGGGAGAGAGAGACACATACACACAGACAGGGAGAGCTAGACATGACCAGTGAGTGAGAGAGATAGACTAAGGAGGTTGGAGACCAAGTATCTGTTCTCAATAATTACAAAGATCTTTCTCATTATAATCCAAATATGGCAAACCTTCCTTTTTCCCCAAAATTAGAAATGTAGTTAATGCCAACATGTCAAACACAGCAAGAAAATCTCTCAAAGAGAGATAGTCAAATGGTAAACATACCTGTCATACTTTTCAGAAAGGCATGAAGGCCGCTGTTTAGAGTGAGGGCGCTCTTTAATGTCCAAAAGTTCCTCCTGAAAAGAGAATTAAACGTGCTGCTCTGAATCACGCTTACAAAGACATAGATCACCTAGTTATAGCTGCCTCATTCCTGAATATTACTCTTACACATATTAAAATCTAACCTATGAGACAGTCCAAATGGCATGAGGAAAGAAGCTGACTCTCAGAACAGCCAATCCATTTCTGATGAACACGTCTGTGCTTCCTCTATGCAGGGCAAAGATCATCTTTCAGTGACACAGAAACTATTAATGGCAAGAAAGCTCCACTACCAAAAATGCTAACACACCTTCAAGGCAGCCCCATTTGCAACAGTAAGGGAAGAAAACTGCATCCTATTTATTCACCAAAAGGCATTTTAGAAAAGAGCAGAAGGAACCCTAACAATTCCCAGAAAACAAAGGGATGCGTGCCACTGTCCAGGCACCTGAGACCCTCTCCTAAGTGGTAGTGTTTCACATGACCAAAGGCCACCCATTCTCTTTTGAGAGGGGACCCAAGAGTCCTCTGGGAGAATGCAGTCACTGCTTCCATTTCAGAGGTGCGGAAATCCTCCCTATGCAGGGTTTGGCAGGAGTAGACAGGGCTCGTCTCTCCCCTGTAAAACCAGCTAAGACCCAAGCAACAAAACCACCAGATCTGAGATCCAAGAAATCATTTCCCAAGAGAGCTCAGTGGAGGCTCAGCCTATTACAAACAAGGGCTAAGAGTCTCCCTTTGGTCAATCCCACCTCCTCGACTCCTGAGGCCCTTTGTGAGCACCTGCCTGCCTTTCTGTCCCTCGGACTCCAGAGCCCACGCTGGCAAGTCTCTAATGCCAAACTCAATTCCTTTCCAGATACTGCAGTAGCTCCCTATAAAATACGAGCTCTGATGTTTGGCCTTCAAAGCCCTTCTTGGCCAACCAGACCGGTCTACTTGCCAGTCCTCATAACAAGCTCTCCTCCCAGCTCTCATTTCAGTGCCTCTGCATGCCTCAACTTCCCAACTCCTGATGGCCATCTTTCCAGCCTAAAAAAGTTTAGTTATGGTATATAGGTTTTCACTTTTTCCCCCCTTTATGTATCCATACAACTGAATTTACTAAGCTCCTTGAAGACAGGACCTTAGGTTTCTGTCTTGGTACTTTCAACACATCTAGCACAGAATGGTACATGAACTAGACATTAATGAAATGCTTGTTGCTAATGACCTGACAAGAACATCCAGGGATTGGCTATTTAGGGTAATGAAAAGGGTGAAAAAAGCCTGCAACACGAAGATTCAAATTACCTGTTCACCTCTGGTGTTGAGCCCAGAGATTAAAAAAATATATATATTAAAACTTAAAACAAAAGTCCCATATCTTCTGTAGAACAAATCCAACACTGCAATAGTTCCTCATAAAACAGGGGAATAGGACAGGGCCGTCAGTTGTTTTCAATGCATTTAGTTTAATAACCAAAGAGCTTCACTCTAGGGTACCCAGATCTCAAATACAGGCAAGGCCAGGCTGCAGCAGTGCTATCTTGACCCAGCTCATCCCTAACCGAACATATTTGACCAAGTCTGCTTCAACCCTCTATAAGCCTCACAAGGAGGAGCTCATCCAATCCTCACACAGGATTCTGAGAACAGCAGTGACCCCCCCCCCCCCAAATCTGAGGATCACTACGCAAGGAAAAATGAAGCTGCCCTTTCCAGTTTTCTTTGGAGGAAGAATTCAGTCCTTCCAGTTAGGTATCTTCTGATTTTTGGTTGAGAAGACTACTTTCATCCTAAGCAGGAGTACTTTGTCCTTAAGAGCCCGGGAGAACTCAAACCCGCGCCAGGGCTCCCAAAAAGAAGCACGCTGCAGATGGGGTGTTTTAGCAGCACCAATCGTGCCGCTAGGGCAGCTGTGAGAAGGGCTTTCAAGGACACTGCAAAAAGGGGTCTATTTCTTGAGGCTGTCTCCATTCATAAAGATCTAGAAAGACAGAGCTACTGCTGAAAGAAAATGCCTAGCAGGCTGCTACCATTCTCTTCCCCCTAGTCCAACCTCCATTGAGTCCTACAGTGATTTTTCTAAAGCACAGGGTTTATATGTCACGCTCTCTACAATAAAAGTGGCTCCCTATCACTTCCAGGATCAAATATAAAATCAATTGGCGTTCCAAGTCCTACCTGATTTAGCCCCTATCCTATCTTCCTCCTCCCATTAACACTGGCCTCCACCTCCTGACTCCTAGCATTGACTCTGGCCAGCACCCATGCCTACAGTGCTTCCCCTTCCTTCAAGTCCCAGATGAGGTCCCATCTTCTATAGAAGGCTGCTGTCAACAGCCCTTAACTCTGGGACTTTCTCCCAATGACTCCCCTCCAGGTGATCCTTTCTGCAGATTGTCCACTCAGCTCTTTGCATACTGCCTCCCCATTTTCAAGGGCAAGAACCTTAAGGCTCTGTATCCTCCACACCTGCCACACAATAGGGACTTAAAAAATGTTTACTGACTAATGTTCCTTCAAACAATGACACCTCAGAAGTGAACATTAAATGCATTTTGTGGAATTCTAAGCACTTTCCTCACAACAACCCATGCAGGTCTTTGAGTCCAGGAGAATGCAAAGTTCTGCTAAGTCCAAGACAAACTGAAAAAGAAATGTGGCTCCTCTGCAGGCTTCTGGGGCGAGTCACCTCTGAGGAAAGGCTCTTCATGTTTTGCCTGACTTCACATGTATAATTGATGGCATAGCACCTGTCCTTTTAAGGGACTGGGGAACTGCAACAGGGAGGGGGAGATAATTCAGAAAACATTTTTTAAAAATAGGTGATAAAAATCCTAGAGGTTTTTTAATCAAGTCACTCAGTTGTTAATAAAAAAAGAGAATTGAAATGCAAGACAGATGAAGTAATTTCCAAGTGATGGATTTGGAAAGAAATATGAATATTGTTGTAAGCAAATACTATATGTATTTTTCAGCTTTCATTATTAAGGCTTCCAAAATACTTTATATGAACTAATTTGATTTGTGCAGAAACCCTGTGAAGTATATACTACAGGAATCATCTACATGTGACAGATGAAAAAAAAACAGGAACGGCGAAAAATGACTTAAGAGGGGTTTCCTGGCGGAAGTGTCAGAGGCAGGACTGAAACCAGGCCTCCCTCGCTTGCCCCACACCAAGTTGCCTCTATAAAGAGAAGTTCACAGATGATTTTAGAAATGAGAGTTTCATTATGGCTGCTCATTCTGGGGGGCTAGACCCTTACTGGAAAAGGGCTGGAAGGGACTTTGGAAAAGATGACCTAATATAATCCTCTCAATCTCAGTGAAAAAATATTAAGTTCTCCTGGGGGCAATGATGACCCAAAGTCAAGTGGCTAATAAACAGCTAAATTTTAGCTACAGGCTCTGCCCATGAAGGTGGACCAGAGGATCTTTGCTTTAAAGGTCAAAACCCTATCCTTGGAATGGGATTCTAAGAATCCCTGAGTTTCCTTAAAAAACTCAGCTCTAAAATAGAAAACTGATTACTTGAAATTGAAAAGTTTCTGTGCAAACAACATTAATGAATCTAGGAGAAGGAATTGGGGGGAGGGGGAGGTCTTTGTCTCAAACTCCTGGTGAAAATTTGGTATCCAAGATTATGTATAAACAACTAAGAAATCAACACACACACACACATTAAAAAACAAAATAGACTTTCCACAATAGATAAAATAGTCAAAGGATAGGAATAGTTTTCAAAAGAACTGCAAGATACTCAGAAGCACAAGGAAAAAGCTACAAATCACTAATAAAAGAGAAATGCAAATCAAAACAATCCTGGGCTTCCAACCCTCAAACCTTGCAAATTAGTAAAGATGCCAAAAAATAGCAAGTTAATGTTGGAGAAGCTATGAAGTGATGGGCACCTTAATATATACATTGTTAGTAGAGCTGTGAAACAGTGTAAGCATTCTAAAAAGCCATTTCAAATAATGCAAATAAGTAACTAAAATGTTTCTTTGACCAAAAGAATCTATTACTTGCCTTAAAGCTCAAGGAAGCCACTGTTAAAAAGTCTTCACAGACTCCAAAATATTGATAGCATTTTTTTTTGTGTGTCAGCGAAGACTTGGAAATAAAGTAAATGCCCATCGATTGGGAAATGACTAAACAAACTGTGGTGTAAGAATGTAATAGATCCTATGGTGCCGTAAGAAATGATGTATATACAGAGAAGCCTGGAAAGATCTGTATGAACAGTCAAGAAAACGATCTACACAGAGACAACACAGATAGACCTATGCACCAAAAGCTTAACGATAAATATAACAAAATGAAAAGAGATGAGAAGAGACCCCCCCGCCCCCTCCAACCTATCCCTTCATGGAAGTAGAAAGTCCATAGGTACACTGCACAGATGTTCAGACTTTATCTAACAATAAATTGTGCTGATGTTTTTTTTCCTCTAAAAAAAGAAAAAAAAAAGTCCAATTTATCATAAAGGATGGTTCTCTGAAAGGAGAAGGGATACATGGATTGCCAGGGAAATCAGAAATAGAAAAATTAAAAAAAAAAAAAAAAGATTAAGCTCAAGCATCACTCCCCTAGAAATGACTATAACTCAAATTATCCAGGAAAAAAATACTTTGTTCAAAAACAAAAAATAAAACAAGAAAAAACACAAAATCTTCTGGCAACATAATCTATGGACAGATTCATGACAAAAACACTGCCTCAACTTCCACTGAACAGTTTCTATTTACAGAGAAACGGATACCAAACGTTTTTTAAGACTATTCCTGTGACTCTTGGCTCCCAATACTGTCTTTTCACCCGTTCTTCACTATTAAAAAGAAGTTAAGAATGTTGCCATGCTGTAAATGAATATGGAGAACCCCGAAAAGTATGACCAAACTCATACAAACTGTTGCAGAGTAAAAATCAGGAAGACAATATATACAATAACGGAAATGGAAATGTTTTTAAAAGGGAGAGAAAATGAAGGCAATTTACATGGTATTTATTAAAATGATCAAATGGAACCAAAAGAATCGTGGCAAAGGGCTTTTATTAAGTACCTGCTATGAGGGCAGGCACTGTGCAAAGGCTGGGACCCAAAGTAAGAGTAGGACAAGGACAAAGGGCGCCTGCCCTCGAGGAGCTCCTCATCTCTGGGAGGAAAGAGCACAAGCAAACCAGTTCTGGGTGCGGCAAGCAGGAGGCACTCTCCCTCTCCCCAAGAGTCCTCCCTTCCCAGCAGAGCTGGCAGTCCTCGGGCGTGGACAGTGCCCGTCCTGTCTCGGTGTTGGTGGGGGGTCAGTTTCACTTGCCCTTTTAACAAAAGGGAGGCAGGGCAAGAGAAAAACCAAGGTGACACAAAAACAAGAGTCAAGAGACAAAATTTAAAGAGAAAATAGGGAAAAGTGGAAATCAATTGTTAGCGCTCGCCAACTGGTTTCACTTGAGGACATTTGCCCTGTATTCTCTTAGTGATTCTTCCCCAGGGAGAAGATAGCATGTGGAAAAGGCAAGGAGCTGCCCCAGAACCACAGCCAACATGCACTAGCTGGGGAACCCAGCAAGTAGTTTCCCCTCAAATTAACCTAAATGCAGAGGCTTTGAGAGGGTGCCACAGAGAGTAGGGCCTGGTGTCAGGAAGAGCTGGCTTCAAATCCAGCCTCCACTGCCACAAAGTAACCCTGTCATCCTCAAGGGTGGGGAATGGGGAATGGGGAATGGGGTACATCTCCTGCCTTCCCAGGGGAGGATCCCCTTCCACTACTTACAAAACCATCCCAAAGGAGTTAAGTGTAAAAGTATTACAGAAAAGCTTGCTGTCACTGTAGAGGTGGCCACTGTTATAGGGAGTTCCTCATACAAAAGAAATCCAGTCCAGTCCCCATCCTAAGCCTGAGGCAAGTGATCAGATGAGGGGACCCAGGAACCCAAAGAGATCAGGCAGGGCCTGGCTGGGTTCCTCTTAGGGAATGGGAGGATGGAGCAGGGCAGTTTACAGAAGTTCTTAGTCCCCCACCACACAAGGAAGGCTGCTGGAGCCCCAGCCTCAAAGGGGACCCTGCTGTTCAGTACTTGGCATTCAAAAAAACAAAACAAAACACAACAACCACAAACAAGACCTAAAAGCAGGCTCCTCCCCTCCCCCAGGATTCTCCATCTTTTACTCCTGAGCCCCCAAAATTTAGCCCCCCAAACCTTCCTTCTACCTGAGAGGTTCTAAGACGCTTAGGCCATTTTGACATGCCTCAAGTATTAGAATTTATAGTTTCTAGACAAGCACATCACTAAAATTCATCCCCAGTAACAGAAGCTTCATTATATCTAACAGCCAGCTACCACGATCTATACCTGCTCTCGTCCCTAAGGCAGCCTAGTTAATCTCTCACCTCCAAATCTGTGTCTGAAACTACCAACCCCCTCAGTTCACCCCCACCTAGAAGTTTCTGCTGATCCATCACATTGTTGGCCCCCCCCAAACCCTCACAGCCTCTGCTCTGGGATTACCTCCCATTTACATAATATCTTGCTATGGCATGTTACCTCGGGGTTCCTTGCAGACAGGGGGGCAAGCATTCAGGTTAAGCTGAACCACAAGTGTTCTTTATAGAAAATGGGCAATTCCCCCTTCTCATAAAAATGAGAGCTACTTGTGCTCCTCTACACCCCCATCTATAGCTCCCAAGAATACTCTTCTCATCTCTCTTTCCAAGGAAAGGAGGGACATCACTAGCACAGGAGAATGGCCCACTAGCTCCCTTTCATTTTCTTTTTTTTAATTAAAGCTTTTTATTTTCAAAACATATGCATGGATAATTTTTCAACACTGACCCTTGCAAAACTTTGTGTTCAAATTTTCCCCTCCTTCCCCTCAACACCTCCCCTAGATGGCAGTTAATTCCCTTTCTTTTGACAGGGTACTCAAAACCAGACCCTCAATATCAGCCCACTCCTGGTTTAAAAAGGCATCTCACATGATCTCCAACTAAGTCAATGGGCAACAAACAGTGGAGTAAATTCAGATTCATCAATGATCCAAGATCTGAAGTAAGGGCCTCAAACTTCCATTTGTCAAGTCAAACTATAAAGATCCACTTTCAGCTCCTTCATTACCCTTTGGCTTCCTGGGTCCCCTCATCTGATCGCTTGCCTCAGGCTTAGGATGGGGACCGGACTGGATTTCTTTTGTATGAGGAACTCCCTATAACAGTGGCCACTTCTACAATGAGCTTTTCTGTAATACTTTTATACTTAACCCCTTTGGGATGGCTTTGTAAGTAGTGGAAGGGGATCCTCTCCTGGATGGCAGGATGGGTTTGGAGTCCAAGACCGCCTAGGTCCAAGCCTCTCCTCTGTTCTGTGTGACCTCGGGCCAGCCAACTGTACTTCTGATGACCTTTTCTAGCTTCCTGTGACACACTACCATTTCAGAGGCACCAACAAGCAGAAATGACAAAAAAAAAAAAAAAAAAAAAAAAAAAAAAAAAAAAAAGACTGAGACAGACACCCTCAGATGATGCAGCCTATAGACACAAGACTGTCTGCTAACAAACAAACATTAAGGTAGAGGTGATAGATAGACTGCCACAGGACAAAGTCAACAGGAAGGCTACTCCACTTTTGAAGAGTTTGACTTTCCCTTGGGCCACTTGCTAGCTAGCAATTTTTATACTGGATTATCTCGGGTCCCTAAAACAAAAGGGGGCTTGGGAACATGTTTATAACATCTAAACAAAACACTTAAAACAAAATGCCCATTTTACAATAGCTTACTGTTCATATTTTAAAATTAGGGCTATTAAAAACCTCCACATGAAGACTCTCAAGAAGATGTAATAAATACACTTTAACATCTCTCTAAAGAGAAAACGGGCATAATTTCTCATAGCTAGGTCATCTCCACCAAGACTTCCAACAATCCACAGGTTAGCAAAAGGAAAAGTAGATCAGGATATAAGGACGGTTGAATCATCTCAGAGAAGACATCTGAATTTTAATTATGTACATCAGCCCTTCTACTTAGTTCTTGGCAAAATTCTATTTCATGTATCCAATATGAGAGAATTTTTACCTGAAGCATTCAAGTGCAAACTTTTATATTCAATGTATGGAAATTCCTTTCACCTCTAGGAGTGTCTCTCCAATTTAGTAAGAAGGGCTGGGGAGCTGTCCAGGGTCTCACGGTTAGTAAGAGGCAGAATTTTGAATCCAAGTCTTCCTGCTTCCAAGCTCACTACATTCAGAGACTAGCACACTGCCTCATGTCCATTTTTGGAGCAAATGACAAGTACAAACTAAAGCCTATAACTTTGAAACATTTGATTCCCATAATCCAAGGGAAGAACATCTAGCCCGTTATCAAAGACATGTCCCCTTCCACCAGTCATTATTCTTGCTTTTGACATTCACATGCACCCCAAATAACATACTACCTATCCAAGTCCAATTTACCACCGAGATCATTAACACTTTCAACTGTAGAAACACCTGGTCTGAGGAAGGAATGGTTAGGGAAATGAGGAAGAATTATCTTTCGCTTCATCTCATTCAGAAAAAAAGCCGGTGATACCATCTTTTTCAGAACTACTTGTATACCAAAGAGCTAATGCTGAAAGATACTCTGATCACTCTGACCTCGTAATTCAGTCCTTCTGACACTTCCCCACTAATCGATCTCAAAACTGATTGTTCAAAAACCATTGGCCTTGATAACAAGGTCCCACTGTACTTGCCAGATGTAGTGAAATTCAGGTGAAGTCTTAAGGATTACTTATATTCAAGAGGATTACTTAAGGATTACTTATATTAATACATTTCTGAAGCCTGTTTTGGAGATTTCTCCAAGCTAAATTTTTTAAAACTTTATTTAATATTTTGGTTTGGGTGATATGAAAGTTTTAAGAGTCAAAATCCAGACACAAAAATTGAGATATACTCACAGAATCATAGGATTCAGAACTGCAAATGATCTTAGATGACCAATTCCAATTTTCTGATTATTTATGGAAAAGGAAACCAAGATCCAGAATAAGAGACCTGTTCAAGGTCCCCCAGGTTGGCAGGCAGGATGGGAAGCTATGTCTGTGGTATCTAAAATCCAGCACTCTAAGGCCACACTTCAGATAAAACAAACACTCATTGATGCAATGATGTAGAACAGGCAGGGTCAGAGAGGAGCATAGATTGTTGATCTTTTAATTTCACTTCCTATGGTCACATTTTAGTGAAACAATTGTGTCCCCTCAAACAAGATCTGAACATTTGGAAATGTGGCACAAGGCACCTTGAACCAGACCTGAAATTCCCAGTCCTGGTTTCAGAAGTAAAGTTTTTGTACTTGGAAGGCAGCTAAAGTGTTGAAGGTTCACTGAGAACCCAAGCTTTGTTCCAATACTTCCTCTATGGGTAAACAACTCCCTAACCCCACTGTCATCCTCTCTGCAAACAACCTGGTGAAGCACATGCAGAGAGCCAAGTGCTTTTTAGCCCTCAAGTGCTTCCTTATCAAAGAAGATTGCTTCCCCCACCAAACCAATACCAAAGTGTTTCAAAATCATTTTCCTTTGTTTTCACATAGAGAAGTCACACCTTCCGCTCTCACATGCCTATTTGATAAACTAAAATATGGAGCTATTAAAAAGGCATTTTTAAAGCTTTCAAAATGGGTACCAGTCAAGTCAACGAGCTTGCAAGACAGAAAATTCAAGCAAGATGAACCAGTGAAGGGGAAAAAAAAAATCATATCTATCACTCTTGTTCAACTACTAAATTTTTTATATTACTGGGGGATGGGGGTGGGGGAGAATCCAGGTGAAGTGACTTGCCCAGAGTCACACAGCTAGTCTGAAGTCAAATTTAAGCTCAGGTCCTGCTGACTCCAGGGCCAATGATCTATTGCACCACCCAGCTGCCTCTCCTTTGTATTTATCAAAACAACCTGCTAAATAACAGATTTTGGAGCAAATGGCTTTGTGAGTCTGGCTTCCTGTAATAATTTTTTTAAAACCACAAGTAAAACCAAAAGGTACAACGAGGAACACCACTTAATCTTAATTTTTTAATACAGGAATGGCTATGGCGAGGAGCAGAAAACAAGGGGAAACCCAAGCTCAACGGCATTAGCATCCACAGAGATGACCTGGATTGGAGCTGCTCAACCACACCTGCCCAGCTGCTTCCCATTGGTTCTCACTTGAACCTCAACCACTTTACAGCAGATCCCTTAACCTTCTAAATTAGCTCTGACCCAGAGAAAGAACAGGGATACAAAAGAATTTCTTCCAATAATAACAGTTACTATGTTAAAGCACTCTAGATATTCTCACCAACATTAATGTTTCCCATGGGCTCTATAGACAATATAAGAAAAGTATCATGGAGACCTGTTAATCTCTTAGATTCGCTTGGCAGCCCTATCTCCCTATATTGAAAATAAAGTCAGAGTAGGCAAGTCCACAAAGCTTTTCCCCCAGGAAAAAACGGAAAGGCTAAAGGTAAGAATTATAAATGTACTATAAGATCTTTCACTTGTAACTATCACAAAAATCTGAGAAACATTTTCTGAGCCAATTTGTAACATTCTGTGTTACAATGACAAAACGGAAAAAAAAAAAAAGTTTCCTGTGCCTAATTTAGAATGTAAGGAAAAAACAAGGAAAAGGGGGGAAAAAAACAACAAACCTCATACCCAATTAATCTGAACAAGCACACTAGACAGCATTCCTTTCAGGAAATATGTCACCTCCTAAGAAAATATTCCACACAAGACACTCATTTTGTGAATCATTAAGGAGTTAATGTTTACACAACTATTTGAACCAATAACACACTAGTTACAGAACACTTACAGAATTTACAAAGCACCCTCAATAAAAAGGATGCTTCCACAGCACAAGCACTCACATAGGAGTGAAGAAGATTCCCCTGAGCTCTAAGGTTCTGGGATCTAAAACAGGCTTAAATGTTCCTAACTCGCTGCACAATCCAAAAAATGTCATCTGATCATCAAATCAATTTCCAACACAGAGCCAAGATGAATAATAGCTGCTCAATGGTCACTTCCCTCCAATCTGTAAAAGAAACTATTAGAAGCAAAGCTTACTTTTGTGTAACGATGTGGGGATTTTGAGGCTGGCAGCTTCTTCAGGTCAAGGAAAGGTTCACCATTTTCTGTCTCTCCCCCACCTCTTCTATCCATGGCTATTTGTGGGTCTTTAACTCTATGCACCTGAAAGGAAAAACCAGCGCAGGTTTATGGCTCAATCTAAGTGGGCTTTAGAAATACATTTCAGTGGCTTTCCTTTCTTTAAAGTGGGGCTCCTCTCCTAGGAGCTAACCCGAGTGGCCAAAAAAAACCCCCAAAGAAAAAACACTGGTGTAGAAGCTATTTTCTGAACCAACTTGGGAAAGAGGAACGTCCCTCATCTCACAGGTTAAGAGGAATTAGCGCAGAGAAAGAGCGGCAGAAGCAGGGGCTGAGCTCACTGAACGGCACAACCGGGCACAAGATAACCGAAGATTAGTCACGGCCACAGAGCGCGGTGGGAAGTTTCGTGGAGAAGAAAAAGCTGCTAAACTCGGGGAAGGAAACTTTCCCCGAATCCGCGCGAGCTCCAATTACGCATCCCGGTGTTAACGAGGGCTCAGCGTTCAGAAGCAGATGTCAGGGCCCCGGCTGCCCCGCGTTACGCGGGACAGCCCAGACCTGACCCAAGAAGTCCCCACCCCCAGCTCGGAAGAGGAGGGATTGTAGCCTCCTTCTTCCCCAGGGAGGAGGGACCGTAGCCTCCTTCTTCCCCAGGGAGGAGGGACCGTAGCCTCCTTCTTCCCCAGGGAGGAGGGACCGTAGCCTCCTTCTTCCCCAGGGAGGAGGGACCGTAGCCTCCTTCTTCCCCAGGGAGGAGGGACCGTAGCCTCCTTCTTCCCCAGGGAGGAGGGACCGTAGCCTCCTTCTTCCCCAGGGAGGAGGGACTGTAGCCTCCTTCTTCCCCAGGGAGGAGAAGAGCCTAGGAATCGGAAGGCTGCGGGCCTCCATCTGCCTTAGCCGCCCCCGACTCCCGGGGGAGCTCCGCACGGCCCCGAGCTTCGCTCCGAGGGAGCTCCCTCCCCGCAGGGGAGCCCCGTTCCACGGGAAGCCCTCCGGGGCCAAAGTCAGGCTCCGCTCCCGCGGGCCACCCGGCTGCCCCCGCGCAAGCATTCCAGCCTGCCGGGGCCGGGCAGGGGCTCCAGCTGCCCCGGCCCCCCCCCGCCCCCGCGGCGGCGGCCTACCTTAGGAAGGAGAGCAGAGGCTAGGCCCGCTGCCCACCCCGGCAGGGCCCCGCCCCCGCCCCGCCGCTCGGCCCCGGCCGGACAGGAGGAAGCCCCCGGCCCCGGCCCGACGCCGGGCTGGCCGCAGGCCCCTCCTCCCGGGGGCCGGGCCGCGCACTCACCGTGCGGAAAAGGGAGGCGGGCAGGGACGACGAGAGGAGCCCCTCAGCAGCGCCTCGGGCCGGGCTCGGCCCAGGCCCAGGCCCCGGCCCCGGCGCCGCCGCCGCCGCCACCGTCACGGCCGCCGTGCTGCCGCCCTGTGCTCGTCCGGCCCTCCTCGCCTTCGGCCCCGGCCCGGCCCGGCCCCGCGGCCGCCCCCTGCCCGCCCGCTAGCTCGCCCTCCTGCCCGCCTGGCTGCGCCTCGCGCCCCGAGCGAGCGTGAGCGCGACGGCGCGTGCGCAGGGAGGTCGAGGGAGCGAGGGCCGCCCCGAGCCTTCCGTGGGCCCCCGCGCAGCCGCAGCCCCGCGCGCGCGCGCTCCCGAGCCCGGCTGACCCTCCCCCGGACGCTCCTTGGGCCCGGCCCCACTCCCGCCCCACCCTCCCCGGCCCCGAGCGCCAGCTCGTTCGCTAGTTTCTTTTTCAGAGCTCTGAATCTGTCTCCCCTCAGCCGCCGTAACCGGGGCCTTCACTCCGCCCCCTTTCCCCGCCCCTTTAATAACTCCCTCCACGCACCGGCCCTTGCGCTTGCGCCGGCATCGCCGCGGCTGACAACACTCCGGGCTCCCCCCGCCCCCCGTCCCCGGCTAGGAGGTGTCCTCGGGGGAGCCTGAATGGAAAATGCAATTCTTTCAAAAGTAAAGCGAGAGGGCTGTGATCCCGAGAGGGAGGATTCCCGCGCTTTGCCCGATTGCCCACGTCCAGCGGGGCAGATTTCGAAAGGAGGAGGCAGAAGCGAGAAGTTAAGGCTCCCGCCCAGCTATAGCGAGAGCGAATGGTCGCGAGGGCGATGGCCCCTCAGGCGTTCGGCGAGGGCAGGCCCGGGTGCCGGGAGCGCGCGACTGGGGGCCCTCCCGACTCTGGCCGGGGCTCGGGCGCGCGCTGCCAGGCGTCAGGCTTTGCGTCCGCCTGTGCACGCGCTCAGGAGGGCTGGCGCCTGGGGGAGGAAGGAGCCGGAGCCTAGACGTCCGGGCCACGCCTCCCCTGGCTTCTGGAAGGCTTTCCAGCCCCTTCCTCCCTCCCCCATCCCGTGTTTACGGCCGGGGGGGGGGGGGGGGGGGTTAACTGAGGCCCCCGAGACGTTAACGCGGAAATGTCCGTGTCAGAAGCGCGATTAATTAGTCGCCAGGGTTTGCCTCCGGCGAGACTCATTCCTTCCCCGAGCATTTATTTAGTGCCTATGGTGTGCCGGGTGCTAGGAAAAGGGACCGGCTTTGTCCCAACGGGAGTAGAGCATCCCAAACGCCTCAACCCTTCCCCAATCCAATCCCATCCAGACGCAGTAAGCATCTGCCGGGGATGCAAAAAGGCCCGTGACAATCCCTGCCCCCAGCAGCTCGCGATCCCACCGACTTGGGGGTGTCGCCAGAAGCTAATCACCATCCCCGAAACTCGGGAGATACCAGGCGAATAACGGGGGGAAGGCTCTGGAGGGAGGCGGGGCTAGCTGGGACTTAAGCCGGCATCGTGCCTTCATTTAGTGACTGAGGACCTTTGAACCTCGGACGGGAAGGGATGTCAAAGGTCACTGAGCTCGAAGGGACCCCCTTAGGCCGATACCCTGCTTTGGAAAATGGGGAAAGCGAGACCCAGGGCACCTTGCCCAAGATCCGCAAGCCTCTCTCAGCGGCTCAGTTGGAGCCCAGGTTTTCTTCAGCGCCTTCCTCAAACACGCATCTCCCTGAGAAGGTAAACCTCTCTCTGCATAGAGCTGCCCAGGTGAGAGAGCGAGCCCCTCGTATGTACGTCTGACAAGTCTCCCACACGGATGCTCACAGCAACCCTGTGAAGTCGCGACTGTTATCGTCCAGATGCTACGAGGGAGACAAACAGGCCAAGAGCCCGGTCCGGGCCCGCAGCCCCTAGGAGCTGCCGAGGCTGCGTTTGAGCTCGGTTTTGCGACCCCAGACCCGGCCTTCTGGCCTCTGCTGCACCCACGTGTCCACGGAGAGGGAGTCGGGGCGTGGGAGCCTTCTGCAGGAAGAGGAGAGACTCCAGAGCCAGTTCCCCAGGTGTCCGGGCTCAAGCTGAAAACTTAACAGTCCGCGCTCTGGAGCTCGTTAGAGCAGCTCCAGCCCACCCCTAATGGACCATAATGCAACCCCGGCGGCTGTAATTGTTCGAAATCGCTTCCTTAAAGACATCCGTGATCCCGATCGCTGATAATTAGGAACATGCAGTTCCGAGGCTCCGCCTCACACTGGTCACATTGGGAGAACTGACCCCCCCAAAAGGGGAAAGCCCATGCTGGAGAGGCTGGGAGAAAAACAGCATGCTGATCCATTGTTAGCAGAGCCCTGGAAAGCACTTTGAAGCTGTGCCTAAAAAGCCATGAAAGTGTGCGGACTCCTGGAACTATTGATAGCTCTATGAAGTCTATGACCCCCAAAAAGGCAGAGAAAGAAGAGAGGTCTCCTATGTACCCATAGTCCAGGGAAGCCCAAGCAAATCAAGCAGAAGCTGTCTACCCCAAGAAAACCCTTCAAAGAGATGAAAACAGTGCTCAATCCTGTCTCTTTTTCTCCAAGATAAATGCTTCCTTCCACTGGCCCTCATAGGACTTGATTACAGGGCTCTGGTCACATTAGGCACCTAATGAATGATTGTTGAATGAAGATGGAAAACTGACCTAAAAGCAAGCTTCCACTCCCCTCAAGCCATCTTTCTTGGCAAAAATATGCCACAAAAGCAGAGAATCTGAACATCAGAAGGGACCTCTGAGTCCATCCTGTATGTGAAAGGAATCCCTGCTTTAAGAATAAGTAGTTGCCTGACTTCTGCTTACAGACCTCCACTGAGGAGGAACCATCTGGCTTCAGTCACTATGTCATTTAACTTTTTTCTCATTTTCTTCATCTGTAAAGTGGAAATAATAATAACCCCTTCTTCTTAGGGCTATTATGCGGATTCAGTGAAATGATATTTGTAAAGCACTTAGCCGGTGCCTGGCAAATAATAGGTGCCTAATTATTGCTTATTCCTTCCTTTCCCATTATTCCTTGTTCTGCCTATTGGGATCAAACAACCCATTTAATTCCCATTAATGTACTTGAAGCCATTGACCATGCTTTTCTATCTTTTCTTTCTCTAAACTTCTGTCTTTCAAACCAATTAAAAATAAGTTTTATAGAAAAGATGTTTTAATACATATTATATAGTATGTATCATCCTATTATTATTTCTTATATATGTTTCTATTTTTAAAATAGGCTTTAGGTTATGCATCCCAATCATTTTTGGAAATGCCTCCCTTTGCCCGGTACCCCAAATTGTGTTCTCCCTACTAAGAGAGAAAGATGGTTAATACAAGATACCTGGGTGGAGGCGGCAGGGTGAGGTGGAAACGTGAGTCAGAAAAACTGGCTCGGAATTCTGGTTCTGCCACTTACAATCTTTGATAGCTTCAGCAAGTCACTTCTCTCTGAGTTTCTGTTTTCTCCTCGAAAAGGAAAGGCTTGGAATAGGCAACTTCCATGGTTACTTTTAGTTGGAGACCTAAGATCCTGTGATTTTAAAATTCTCTTCAAATCCTAAGATTTCTTCATGCTATATTTAACCAAGCTTTCTCTAGCCTACACTTGTAAAATTGACTTTTGGGGACCCTGTCTAAGACTTTGCATTCATCCTTTTGGAGTTCATCTTACTAGATCTAGCCCTATGTTTTAACCTTAACAATCTCTTTACCTGCTCAGCCTGTCATGTACTGTAAGCCATCATCTCTCCCAGCCTGCAGATATCAGGAACATCCTGTCTATCTTTTCCCAATCCATTCCCTACAATAGCAAGCTAGGAAAGGAGACAAGACGAAGGCTACTGGGCTCCTCTCATATCTTTCCAATCTTTTCTTTCAGTAACCTGAACTGAAGTCGCCCTCTTCATCTTCTGGAGGAAGTTGGAAACTAGAAGCACCAAATTCTGAAGAAACACAGGGATTCAAAGAAAACTTGAAGCTCTCTTTTCTCTGACTCTTACCAATTCTACCCCATTCTTCTGCAGACTTGGTGCGTTGATCTCTACCAGTAAGGAGAGAGCCCCATCCAATGGCTTTGGGACTTACATTTACAATATATCACTTGTAGATCTCTCTTGCAGTCTGTTATCAGAGGGTAACAGAGGGATTGCTGGGTTTGGCCACCTCCCACGGAGTTAGACATTCTCTCCAGGCTCTTATGATGGGACCTCTGCCTTAACTGAGATGACAGAACAACTCTTGATAGGTCTCTGGTGATGAGGGCTTCTATTGATAGTGACTGACCCTACTCAGTCACAAGGCCACTGATGGAGGTGCTAAAGTAGGAGGTATAGTGCACTCCGTGGGCTATGAAATGAAGGCAAATTGACTCTCTGCCTGCTTCAGACTTGCTCCTTTGGGTTCATCCTCTGGGCTTTATTTCCAGCAAGGCGTGAGGAAGAAATTTCTCATCCCAACCGTTCCCTTCCTTTCCCCATGCATCCTTCAGCAACAATGGTGACCACAAGTACAGAGCAATGAGAACTCGTGCTTAACTGGACAGCCCCCAGAGTCCCTAGCTGCCATCTTCAATTTTCTGTTCCTTCCTTGACCATAAGGCATCAACCAACAAAATAGAGACATGGACATTTTCAGCCTTGCCAGGATCCTAGTTTTTCAACACTTTCTGAGACTTCCCAAGACTTCCTGAGGTTCTGAGTACTCAATGAGAGATGATTTCTTCTGGAAGAGAAGAACGCCATTACCAGGACTGAAGGACAGAAGACCATAGCCAGTTGGCTAGGGCTGAGCTCATCAGTTTCCAAGGATTTCATTCCTATCCCTATTTTCTGTTTTTCAACCTCCCTTTCCTGTCCCAAGCTCTTTGCTGACTCAAGCCTCTCACCTCCAAGTTAGACATCTTGGATTGGATGTAGACATCTTAAACGCAATATATCCAAACCAATCTCATTCTCTTTTCCGCAAACCTTCCCCTCTTCTATCTTCCCTATTACTGTGCAGGACATGAAACCTGTCCCAATTACTCAGGCTTCCAAGCCAGCCCTCATCCTGGTCTCCTTACTATCTCTAATCCCCCAGATCCAATATGGGCCCAAGGTCTGTCAATATCACCTTTGCAGAATTCACTCCCTTCTCTCCTCGGACCCTGCCCTCACCCTAGTGTGGATCTTAGCATTTCCCTCCTGGATTATTGGAATAGCTGCTGGGGATGGGGATGGGGAGAAGCCGCTTGGTCAAGTCTCCATTCAGGGGTTCTTCCTCCATTCAGCCCCAATGGGATTTTCCAAAACACAGGTCTGATCACTAAGGAGACTGCAGGGCTCTGTGTTACCTCCAATGGGCATTTAAAGCTACTTTTCTAGCTTTCTTCTACCTTACATACCCCCAACACACACACACACACACACACACACACACACATTCTTATTGTTTTTCCGCTAAACTGAGGCTGACTTGCCCCAGGATCACAGAGCTAGTAAGGGCCAAGTGTGCGAGTTCAGATTTGAACTCCTGACTGCAGGACGGGTGCCCTATCCACTGTACTACCTAGCTGCCTTGTTTCTGTTTCTTGCCCAAGATACTCCATCTCCTGATTTGGAGTATTTCCCTGACTATCCCTCTTCCTTCTGATTTCACTAACTTCCTTCAGGGACCAGCTATAATCTTGCTTTCTATACCATGCCTTTCCCCGTTCCCTTTGTGAAATGACAGCCATTGTTCAGTAATTTGAACATTCCCTGGTATTACCCTTCTTTAGGTTTGGAAGGGATATTGATCTTTTCCACTCCGGTGACCACGTTGAGCTTTCCCCAATTTGCTAACATACTGAGTGCAGCACTTTAACAGAATCATCTTTTAGGATTTTAAATAGCCCTACTGGAATTCCATCACCTACACAGCCTAATTGTTAACAAAGCTTCCTAAAGGCCCACATGATGTCCCTCTCCAGGATTTCTTGATGATTAACCACACCATTATGGTTATCACTAGTACTAAACCCTTTCTTGTATAGTTCTTTTTTGTATTTTTAAAAAATATAATAGCTTTTTATTTTTCAAAATACATATAAAGATATTTTTCAACATTCAACCTTATAAAACCTTGTGTTTCAAATTTTTCTCCTTCCTTCCCCCTCCCCTCCCCAGCAAGTAATCTAATAAAGGTTAAACATGTGCAATTTTTCTAAACATATTTCTACATTTGTCATGCCGCACAAGAAAAACCAAATCAAAAAGGGAAAAAATGAGGAAAAAAAGCCAACAAACAATGACAACAATAAGGTGAAAATACTATGTTGAGGTCCACAAGTCTATTGGAATTGCCTTGAATCACCTCATTATTGAAAAGAGCAAAGTCTATCACAGTTGATCGTTGCATCTTGTGCTGTATACACTGTATGCAGTGTTCTCTTGGCTCTATTTATTTCACTCAGCATCAGTTAATGTAATTCTCTCCAAGCCTTTCCCTTACATAATCTTACCACTTTTTCTTAATCTCTTTTGCTTCTGTTAACTCCCTATCATTTTTTCTTTAATTATATCTATTTTTTGCATGAAACTTTCCCTTGACATCTTTTTCTTGACAAGATCTCATCTTTCACAATCTATTTTTTTTTCTTTTTCTTTGCATTGCTCATTTAGAAAATCCTCTTATTGCTCTTATTTTCTGGAATTCTCTTCATTGATTCCATTTCATATTCATGGAAGGATGTTATTTTGGTCATACTTATATATTCTGATGGCTTTCCCTGACTTTTACAAGAAGAAACTCTGGATCTTATTCAGAGTCAGCTCCAGGTCTTGTTTTAGCTTATGTATAGAGCTTCTTTACCTTTGGCTGCAAAGTATATAATCAATCTAATTTCTAGATTGGCCATCTGGTGATGTCCATGTGTAGAGTCAACTTTTGGATGATTGAAAAGAAAGTGTTTGTTATAATTGTGAGTTATCGTGACAAAATTCTTTAACTCAGCTGTAGACTCTCTCCCCCCCAAAAAAAAATTTATTCCTGGCAGAAACTGGTCCCTAAAAAGAAGAGTCAAGCTCGTTTTCTCAAGCTATTTGGCTTTTTGCACTTCAACTTGTGAGTCTCCAGTTCAAATCTGGTTCATTTATATGGTCTTCCCCCAAAGGGGCAGAAGGTACTTAATATCCGATATACATCAGGTATAGGATGTATTTATTTTCTTCACACAAAGGAAATGGAAAAAGCCACAGAAGCATTAAGAAAACCTAAATCTTAAATTATGACATAATTACCATTCTATTCTCCCAATTGAGACTTAAGGCACGCACACATACACACAAAATGAAGCAATTTACAGGACTATTGAGCCAGCATTTCCCCTTTGACTTGCCCCTACAGGTCTCCCCCAGTGTCTAAACTAAGCTAAGCCAGAGCTTGGTCAGTCCAGGACCTCCTCCTGCTTCCAGGCAGCCCCAGGGAAGAACCAAAAACTCCAGAGCTGCCCAGTTACCAAGGTTACCTCCTAAGCTGGAAATGGCCATCTCCGGGTAAATCTTTGTTCACCTTAAATGAGGAAAGAAACAAAACAAAGGAGTCACGCAAAGGACAAAGGCAGAAGCTTAGGTTTGCATGCGCAGGACATCCGTCCAGTACCAGGATTTGGGAGCTATTTTTGTAGGGTCTCCCTGACCACTCATGGGAGTTTTACATGCCGCCCATTCTGGAGAGAGGTAGAACAAATGAAAACAGCCTGATACCTGCCCAGAAATGAATGAGTCAGCAGTCTTGCTGGGAGTGACCGGCAAGCAGAGGGAACTACTCCCTCTTGGCCTTTTCTCACCCACTTATGGGGCTGCCATTTTTTCCCTAGCTCCTCCCTTCCCGTATGACTCCATCCTGACAGGTCTGTCCACTTTGGGAGATGACTGATGAGAGCTGGTTAGGTTGCCTTTCTGGCATTTCCTCATCTCTCCCCTGGCTTCATTATTCTGGGGCTTTCCCCGTGTCTCAGGAAGCTGATCGTTAGGAAAATCTGTATCCTTGGTCCTCCCCCTCATCCCTGGCTGCCACCTCTCCAACTGGAGGCTGGGACCCTAAACTCCAAACCTCCTTTTTAGGAGAGAGCTCAGGCCCCCCTGCCAAAGAGCAGCCTTTCTTTTTTCATATTCGTAGCATCAGTACTTAACCCTGTGCCTGACACACAGTAGGTGGTTAATAAATATTGATTGATCCCTTTATCAGAAATACTCCGCATCAGAGGTTTCATTTTATTTTGTGATTTCGGTGAAAAAAGTGGAGGAGCCCATTAGGCAAAGGGAGCAGAAATAGTCTTTTTGATAGTCTCAGACCCTTCCTATGCTGTGTCTGATTATGTCTTTGTCTCAGCCTCTCAATCCTTACCCTTCTTCATCTCTTCTCTCCCTCCCTCCCTCTTTTTTTAATCTTCCCCCTTTTTTATCCTCCCTCTTTTTTTTCTATTTTCCTTATTTTTTATATCTCCCCCTCACTCTCCTTAACTTTCCTTTCCTTTTCCCTTATTTATGTCTTCCCATCCCTCCCCTCCTTCTCTTTTCTCTCCCTTTATTTTTTATATCTCCCCATTTTTCCCTCATCTGCCATACCCGGTATCTTTCCAACATGGCAAGAAGCTGTGCCATCTCCCCAAAACTGCCCGAGCTGTCCTGGAACCCACAAGGGTGATTTTGGTATGAGCCATGCAGGGTGTCTTCTACTAACACCAGTATCATAATCATTCATCTGGAGCTGGAAGATGTTCTGAAGCTCTTTAATCCAGTACCCTTATGTTACAAGTGAGTACAGTGACTAACCAAAGGTCTTTTGCTGCTGATTTCCAGCAAGTGGCCCTCCCTATCCAGGCTGCCACAGCTACCTTGTGCTCCAGTGGACAGTGGAGAGTCCAGAGTGTAGCTATAAAGCTGCTAATCCTGCCCCATTCCATGTGCTTTTATAACTTTTACTAAGCTGTTGCCCTGCTCCCATTCCCTCAGAAAATTAAGGCAAACAAAATCTCTGAAAATTAAAAAAAATTAAAACAAATAAATACACGCGTAATTCAGCAAAACAAATTCCCATGTTGGTGATCTTAATTCATCACCTTTCTCCATCAGCAGGGGAGTATTTGTGTTGGTCAGAATTCTAAAGTCTTTCCAAGATGTTTTTCTCTATAACGTTGTAATTGTATAAATTGTTCCCCTAGTTCTGTCTGCTGTCTGTGTTTTACATGAGTTCACAAAAGTCTTTCCAGCTTCTGAAATCATCCATTTCATCATTTCTTAAGGCACAACAACAGTCCATTATGTTCATATACCACAATTTGTTTAGTCGTTCCCCTAAAGAGGACAGCTTCATGAAAAGAGCTCTTCTATTTTTGTAGTCCATTTGTTGAGTGCCTACTACATGTCAGACATACTAAATGTAGGGCTTCAAAAAAAGAGACAAATGACAGCTCCTGCCTTCAAGGCATAAAATCTTATGGGGGAGACTGCTTTCTTTAATACTCAGCCTTTTTATAACTCAAGGAGAATATAGGCCTAGTCGCAGCCAGCCAGGATAACTTTTTGGGAGCAGGCTTAGAGAAGGGGGGCTCTTTTAAACTTAGGGAATGTCAGCTTCAGTGGGCTAAGTGGATACTAAATCTAGCATCTATATTAGCTCCCAGGAGCAGGGGGCCCACCATACTGCCCAAGGAGGGGCAAATTCCCAGATGAAAAAATAGAACTGTTTTTGAAGAGGTAAGAATTGGGATCAAGCCCCTGATTACCTTCTGTACTGACAGCCTGGATGAGATAAGGAGATCCACCCTCAAAAAAATTTTCCTTCCAGAATGGCAGGAGCCCTACTCTCCCCCAATTAAAATTCCCATGTGTTTCTTTTGCGTATACTTATATTTTCCCTCAGTCAAATGTAGGCTCTCTGAGGGCAGGGACTTTTATATCTTTTTCCCCTCGATATTCTCAGGCAATTCAAGAAGACTAGGAATTGCAGCTGCCACAATCTACATTATTAGAGGGAGTTTCTTCATTAGAAATTTCCTATATCTAGGAAATCAGTTCTTGTTGCGGCTCAGCTTTCTCTCCTGGCTCTAGCATAGGGATGGATGTTGTGGGCACCTAATATCTGTTGATCTCCAAATGATAAATAGTCAAAGGATATGAATGGACAGTTTAGATGAAGAGATTAAAACCATCTATAGTCATATGAAAAAATGTTCTTTATCGTTATTGATTAGAGAAATGCAAATGAAGACAACTCTGAGGTACCGGTTCACACCTCTCAGATCGGCTGAGATGACAGGAAAAGATACTGATAAATGTTGGAGGGGTTGTGGGAAAACTGGGACACTGGTGCATTGTTGGTAAAGCTGTGAACGGATCCAGCCATTCTGGAGAGCGATTTGGAACTGTGCCCAAAGGGTTATCAGACTGTGCACACCCTTTGACCCAGCAGTGTCACTACTGGGCTTATATCCCAAAGAGATGATAAAGAAGGGAAAGGGGCCTGTATGTGCACGAATGTTTGTGGCGGCCCCTTCTGAAGGGGCTGGAAACTGGGTGCTGCCCATCAGCTGGGGAGTGGCTGAGTAAGTGATGGCGCAGGGAAGTAACGGAGTATTGTTGCTCTATAAGAAATGAGAAGCGGGATGACTTCAGAAAGGCTTGAAATGCTCTATAGGAAGCGATGCTGAGGGAAGCGACCAGAACCAAGAGAACGTTGTACAGAATAACAAGATCATGTGATGATCAAATGTGATGGACTTGGCTCTAACCCTAAATTCCAATAAACTTTGGATGGGAAACTGACTGAATCCGAGAGAGAACTATGGGAACCGAAGGTGGATCAGCACGTGCTATTTCCCCTCCCCCCCTCATGGTTTTTCCCTTTTTGAATGATTTTTTCTCTCCTAACATGATTTATGTGGAAACATGTAAAAAATGAATGTATCTGTAGAACAAAAACATGTTGTTACATGTAATAAACTTAATAAAAAAAACACGTCTGTTGAACTCAGACGAACAAAGGGTGAGGGTAAAGGGGCCACAAGGCGGGGTAAACGTAAAAGGCAACAGATAAAAAAAAAGGCATTATCTCGTGGGGTTCTTTTCCCACAGGCACTCGGGAGGAACGTGGTTCAGGATTCGGACCAGAACTTTTAAAATAAGTGCCTGCTGAATCATTCTTTCCATCTCCCAAACTTATGTGTTTACTAAGTTTTCAGAGAGTCCCTCTCTGGGCGCCCAAAGAATAAAGCCCGTCACGAAGCGAGGGGCAGCTCCGGGAGCGCCGAGTCCTCCGCGACCACAGAGGGCGCGGAGTCCGCGGTCGGCTCTCGGCTTGGGCGGAGTCGCTCGTCTCTCTGGTTCCGGGGCGTGACGGCCGCTCTAGCTCGCTCCCCGGGCTCGTCTCGTTGGCTCCGACCCTCATAGGACCAGATGTGATGTTGACGGGATTCTGTTGTAAAGCCCCCCCTCCCGCCCCCTCCCTGGGGCTGCCCCCGGCGTTGCCTGAAAGCACTCGTCACACTCCGCGCTCACCGAGCTGGGTCCCAAGGAGCCCCGAAGGCCGCAGGAGCATTTCAATAATCCAGCTTTTGTATATACATATATATGCGTATATCTGTAAATTTTTTTTTTGGGGGGGGGGGGTACGGCGCGAATCTGAGTACTTCAAGACGACGAGGAGGAGGAGGAGGAGGAGGAGGGTCGCGGCGCGAAATAAACAACTGCAGCTGCGCGGACCCGGCCGCAGCTACTTCCTCCGGCCTTTCCCGGCGTCCTCGCGTCGCCAAGGCGACGGGGGCGGGGCCTGCGGAAGGGCGGGAAGTCTGCGGAGCCGGTGTCCGCGCGGGCGACTCCCTCCCGCTCCCCCCCTCCGTCCCTCCCCTCACCGCCGCCTGGGCCGACTCCTTGTCCCTGCAGCGGCGGCCCTCGCGGCGGCCCCAGACCCCGCTCCCAGCCCCAGCCCTCGGTAGGAGAAGAGGGAGCCCTCCCCCCGCTCCGAGCCCCGCCTCCCCTCAGACCCGTGCGGGGGGGGAGGGGCAATGCGCCTGCGCGGGCTGTGGCGCCTGCGCTCTGGGTCCGCCACGCGGGGGCGGGGCGCCCGGAACGGGCCGCTCCTCCCCTCCGGACCTTGATTGGCCCGTTGGCCCGAGAGCTTGGAGGGGGCTGGGGCCGCCGGCCGGGCTCGAGTTCTAGCGCGCGCGCGCTCCCTGTAGGAATTCGGGGGCTGGAGTCCTGGGTTGGGATGTCGCCTCCGCGTGCCAAGTCCCTCCCCCCTCTGGTGCCTCAGTTTCCCCACCTGTAAATACCGCGGCTGGGGAATTGTGCAGCACCTTGAAGTCGGGGAAAGGCTGCGTGGATTTTTGCCCGTTTGGTCCCTCAGAGCGCGCTGGGGGGCGGGTCCGACCCGGGGCACAGATGCCGGAGAGGTGACCCTGGTCCTGGGGGGTGTGGTCAAGTCCCCTCAGGTCCCGGTCTCCCCCCTCCCCCACTCCGTGGGGGGCTGCATCAGCTCGTCCCCTCTCCCCGCGTCCCCTCCCCCCCCCCCCCCCCCCCCCCCCCCCCCAGAGGCTGCGCGGCCGGGCGCGGGCGGCCCGGGACAGGAGAGCTCGGCAGCACTGGGGGGGGGGGGGGCCGGGCCCCCGAGGGCAGAGCTGACCCCCCCCTTCCTCTCTGCAGGTCCGGGCGCACTCCCGGGTCCCAGCCGGGGGCCATGGCGAGCTCCCTGGGGGCGGCCGCGGGCAGGGGCGGCCGCGCGGATCTCAGCCGGGCCGGGAGCAGCGCGGCCAAGGCCAGGTAGGAGTCTCCGGGCAGGGGCCCGGCGGGCGCACAGGGCCCAGCCTCGCCCGCGCCTGCCTTGTGCCCGCCTCCCGCTAGTGGCCCCTGCTTGGGGCGCTCGCGGAACGTGGTTAGGAAGCGAGGGGTTGGACGGCTTCAGCAGCCGGTACATTTAGTAAGCGCCTGCTGTGTGCAGGGCACCGGCCGGGGCCGGCATTTAGTGGGCGCCTGCTGTGTGCAAGGCACCAGGCTGGGAGCTGGTATTTAGTGGGCGCCTGCTGTGTGCAGGGCACCGGGCTGGGGGCCAGTATTTAGTGGGCGCCTGCTGTGTGCAGGGCACCAGGCTGGGGCCGGCATTTAGTGGGCGCCTGATGTGTGCAAGGCACCAGGCTGGGAGCTGGTATTTAGTAAGCACCTGCTGTGTGCAGGGCACCGGGCTGGGGGCCGGCATTTAGTGGGCGCCTGCTGTGTGCAGGGCACCGGCCGGGGCCGGCATTTAGTGGGCGCCTGCTCTGTGCAAGGCACCAGGCTGGGAGCTGGTATTTAGTAAGCACCTGCTGTGTGCAGGGCACCGGGCTGGGGGCCGGCATTTAGTGGGCGCCTGCTGTGTGCAGGGCACTAGATGGGAGGCAGAAGTGTGAGGAATGGAACACTTCCTGCTCTCGAGCAGCTAATTTTTGCCAGGGGAAATCCCTGTGCCCCCACGTGTATGTGCACATAAGCCACACGCATGTACCTGCATGTACATACAAACACGCGCACTACGTGTATACACGTACATATATGTTGGAGACACTCAGAATCACGCAGGTGTTTGTGTCTAGAATCAGGTGAGGAAGAGCTTCCGGCTGTGACCGGGGGTCGCTGGGAGGGCTTGGGGTGAAACAGGTTGAGAGCTGGGGGCCCTTAGACCCCTGAGGGCAGCGAGGGGTCCTGGGAGAGGGGCCGGCCTCCCTCGGGCCCAGCTGACGGGCGGAGGGTGTCCCGTGGGGGGGACAGAGAGAGCTCCAGGAGGGTCGGGGGTGGCTCCGTGCAGGCCGAGAGTGAGGAGGGAGCTGGGGCCGAGCGTGGGGTGCTGGGGATCGCCGGGAACCAGGTGACTCCGGGGCGGTGGGGTCTTGCATTGACATGGGGGCTCCGGCGGAGCAGGATCTCGGGGACACGCGTCTGAAATGTCCTGAGGGCAGTGGTGAGGCCCGTGAGTCCTGCAGAGAGGATGGAGGGGGCCCTGACAGGGCTTTTGGAGAGGCTGGGAAGGGCCAACTGCATGGGTGGGGGGATGGGGAGAGGGCAGGAGGCTGGGCAAGCTGTGGGGGGGGGGGGGCTGCACAAGCTCGCTGATCCCCCCCTTGTGTGTTGGAGGCAAGACCAGAGAGAGGTCAAGGTCAGTTGCAGGGAGGCTTTTTGAGGATGCTCTGTCCTTCGCTCTCTCTGTCTTTACTGTTTGTGTCTCTCTGTGTCTCTGTCTGTCTCTGTCTGTGTCTCTGTCTGTCTCTGTCTCTCTGTGTCTCTGTCTCTCTGCTTCTGGGCCTGTATTGGAAGTTCTCCCAGCATGATGAGCTGCCATAATGAAAGTGCCCCTTTGAGACCTCAGGGTCCTCTTCAGGCCGCGACCTCCAAGCAGCACGTTCAGCACGTTGCTGATGCCCTCATAAGACTGAGGGGCCGCCATTAAATGACAGAGACCGACCCATGCGGAGTTTGGGCCACACGAGTGTCCCCGGGGTCTGTCATGCTGATGGCGCTTCCCCCTCAGGTCTCCCAGGACACCTCAGGCTCCGAAGGGGCCCAGGAGCAGAGGGCCCCCCGTCCCTGCGCGACCGATGCCGGGTGAGGGCCGTCCGCCTCCGGGTCAGCTCGCCCACGCCTGGAACCGTGGGGGCCGCTTAAGAGAACTGCGGGCCAGGTGAGAGGGGCCGGGCTGGCTGACGTCACCACACCCAAGGGACGGCTTGGGACCTTTTTGCCCCAGTTAAAAGCTTGGCACCCATTGGCTTTCCCGGGGCCCATCCAGCCTAGCAAGGTCAACTGAGAAGTGCTAAGTGTCTGGGCTGGACTAGAACTGCGGGCCAGGTGAGAGGGGCCGGGCTGGCTGACGTCACCACACCCAAGGGACGGCTTGGGACCTTTTTGCCCCAGTTAAAAGCTTGGCACCCATTGGCTTTCCCGGGGCCCATCCAGCCTAGCAAGGTCAACTGAGAAGTGCTAAGTGTCTGGGCTGGACTTGAACCCAGGTCCTCTTGACTCCAGGACCAGGGCTCTGTCCCCTGGCCTTCAAGCTGCCCCAAGGCACGGGAGACTTGGAGGGCTCCAGGGGGAGCCACTGTGTCTGGGGGCTGGCCCACACTGCCAGGAGGCCGTCCCCATGGTAGCTACAGGGAGCCGGGGAGACGGAGGGAAGGTGGGGTGGCTGTCCCTGCCTTGGGCCCCGGGGCCGCGCTTTCTGCTTCAGAGCCAATCCAGAGGGTTTTCTGATACGCTTTGCCATGCCGCCAGTCCTCCCAGCACTCCTCCCAGCACTCCTCCCTCCTCCGCTTCCCGTCCAAAGGCTGCTGGGGAGTGACTCCCCATCATGCTCTCTCTGCTTCCAGATGTCTGGCCAGAAAGTTCTTCCTTTTGTGGGCGCAGCAGACCTTCGGGAGGGTCTTCCCCTTGAGAGCCAGGTAGGGGAAATGGGGAGCCAGACATGTGGGGATGGGGCTCTGGAAGGGGGCCTCCGGGCACAAGGCATCCCCTGGGAACTGCGCAGCTCCCTTCTGAGGCAGAAGGGTCAGGGGCAGAGAAATCTGCCTTCCAGCCTCGGCCTGCTCTCCCTGGCCCGGTCTCTCCAGCCCAGTCTGACTGGTCCAGTCTCCCCGGCCTATTGCGACCTCATTTCCCAGGCCCAGTCTCCTCAGCCCGGTCTCCCCAGCCCGGTCTCCCCGGCCCAGTCTCCTCAGCCTGCTCTCCCCGGCCCGGTCTCCTTGGCCTAGGCTCCCCAGCTTTTGTGACCTGATCTCCCCAGTCCAGTCTCCTCAGCCCGGTCTCCCCAGCCTGGTCTCCCTGGCCTGTTGCAACCTGATCTCCCCGGCCCAGTCTCCTCAGCCCGGTCTTCCCAGCCCGGTCTCCCCGGCCCAGTCTCCCTGGCCTGTTGCAACCTGATCTCCCCGGCCCAGTCTCCCCAGCCCGGTCTCCCACCCGGTCTCCTTGGCCTAGGCTCCCCAGCTTTTGTGACCTGATCTCCCCAGTCAGTCTCCTCAGCGGTCTCCCCAGCCTGGTCTCCCTGGCCCTGTTGCAGCCTAGATCTCCCGGCCCCGAGTCTCCCTCAGCCCGGTCTCCCACCAGTCTCCTTGGCCTAGGCTCCCCAGCTTTTGTGACCTGATCTTCCCAGTCCAGTCTCCTCAGCCCGGTCTCCCCAGCCTGGTCTCCCTGGCCTGTTGCAACCTGATCTCCCCGGCCCAGTCTCCTCAGCCCGGTCTCCCCAGCCCAGTCTCCCTGGCCCAGTCTCCCTGGCCTGTTGCAACCTGATCTCCCCAGCCCGATCTCCCCAGCCTGCTCTCCCCGGCCCGGTCTCCTTGGCCTAGGCTCCCCAGCTTTTGTGACCTGATCTCCCCAGTCAGTCTCCTCAGCCCGGTCTCCCCAGCCTGGTCTCCCTGGCCTGTTGCAACCTGATCTCCCCGGCCCAGTCTCCTCAGCCCGGTCTTCCCAGCCCGGTCTCCCCGGCCCAGTCTCCCTGGCCTGTTGCAACCTGATCTCCCCGGCCCAGTCTCCTCAGCCCGGTCTCCCACCCGGTCTCCTTGGCCTAGGCTCCCCAGCTTTTGTGACCTGATCTCCCCAGTCAGTCTCCTCAGCCCGGTCTCCCCAGCCTGGTCTCCCTGGCCCAGTCTCCCCGGCCCGCACCCAGCTCTCCTTTGCTCAGAGAGGAAGAATCAATCGGATTCTTTCCTGGAACGGTCTGATTCCCTTTTGTTTGTGGCAGACCTCATGGCCTGTCCCTCCATGGGCTAAGTTGTGCACGGTTGTGAGTGTGAATCACATTTTGTGTGTGTTCTGCTTGTTGTGGTGGCTCCTTAAAGGGCCTTTTGTTGAGCAGAAACTTCTTTTCTAAAGCGAATTAACTTCCCCTTTGGTGAATCCTTTCCTGAAAAAAAAAAATGGAAGCCTTTATTAAAAAATCCTCTTGTTTGATGCCCCCCAGTATTTCCCAGTGTTCCCCTCCTCCCTCCCCGCCAGAGGAAATGCCCATTGGGGGTCGGCTCGGGAGTCCTCGTTCCCCTTCCCGGGGGCCCCTTCTGCCTGTTCGGCCTTCTCCTCTTGGCGTGTCCCGGATGTCCCTGTCCCAAGACTTGGGGAGCCCCCGGAGAAGGGCATGCTGTGGCACGAGCACCCGCTCACACGAGGTCGCCCCCAGACCGAAAAGATGAGCTCCCACGGCATCAGTGTCGTGTAAATGGCACGGACGCTTGCTGTGCCCACTCGTGTCTCCCACTGACCCCTGGAGGAGGCCCACGGGCCGAGGAGGAGCCGACCGTGGCTTCCAGAGGATCACCGGCACTGAGAGTCACAGCCAGGATTTGAATCCAGGGCTCCTCTCACAGGGGCCAACTGCAGCTCCTTAACATAGGGTTGCTTGTGTTTGTGTCAGGCTCCGTGCAATCCGTTTGTCTCAGCCTCTGTTTCCTCATCTCTAAAGTGGGTACAATGTAAGCATTCCTCCCTTCCGTACTATGGGAACTCCTCCTGCTGATGCAGATTGCAGCCCCTCTCTCAAAGAGGACTTTGGGGGCTGCTGGGGCAGGGTCATCCCTGGTCCCTCCCTCTCTGCCCAGAGAAGCTGCTGCCCGGCCTAGATCCAGGAGCCCTGGGACCCAACGGGAAGAGCAGGGCCCCGTGGGCTGGGCCGGGGAGACTCCAGTGTGGGCCGCTCTCGCGGTCCCTGCCTCAGCCCAGGGCCCATCTGCCCGGGAGCCTGTGCTCGCGCTGAGTGCGCTGCCGGCGCCTTCCCGGGCCCTGTGAGCCGGCTGGACGGGCGGTGGGCTCTGCCGGACGGGCAGCCCTGATGGTCCGCTCTGCCCCTGCCCAGGTGCCACTATGAGAAGAGGCTCCTGCAGAGGACCTTCGGGGAGTGGCGGGAGGAGTGGTGGCTGTGCCGGCGAGAGTGGAAGCTCCGGGTCCGAGCTGACTGCCACTACAGGTCAGAAGGTCACCATCCTCGCCCCTTTCCCTGTAGAGCTTCTTGTCTCCCCGTGGGGGGCAGCGGTGGGACCGAAGTGAGGTGGCTGCCCCCCCGGGGGGTGACACATGGGGGGGATGGGCTGGTCTGCACTTGTGATGCCGTTGTATGCGGCCCCCTCCCCAGCTTCCGTCCCACTTCGTTTACTTGTGCCCCTTTGGGGGCCGCTTCTGACAGCAGAGACCTTGGTGCTGCCTTTGGGGGGTCCTTAATCCTTTGGGGAGCGCTCCCCTGCAGGCTGGGTGGCCAGGCTCGGGCCGGGCGCTGGGGCAGGGCAGGAGCCCGGATTTCGGGGGCTGCTTGGCAAGCAGGCAGGCTCTGGGCACAGGGGCGCGGAGGTGGCCACCCCTTCCTGACAGAAGCCCCTTGGTGATTAGGTACACCTTGTACAACGTGACCTTTCAAGCTTGGCGCACGTACGTCCAGCAGCGCCGAGACCAGAGGCTCAAGCAGCGCAGAGCCGAGGACCATGGTAAGAGCCGGAGCGGGCGTGGGCCTCACAGGGCCAGGCGTGGGTCGGGGGCGGGTCCGGGCTGGCCGGTGAGAGGGGACCTGGGCACGTGGCTCCGCTCCTGGGCGGCTGGATGGGGGCTGGGGGCCGGGGCCCGGGGCTCCCTTCTAGCCCAGGTCAGAGTCCCGTGAGAGGGCGGTCGGGGTGTGGCCGCTGACCAGGAGCTGCGCATTTCTCCCTAAACCCTCTGGACTTTGGGGGCCTTTTCCTTTTAAATCTGCCTTCGCTTTCCCACGACCAATATGGCCTCCCTCTCTGCCTCTGGAGAAACCAAACCCAGCAAGCCCTTGGAGCCTGGGCGCATGTTCAAGCAGAACAGGCCCCCCTTTGGCCGGCTCGCTTTGCTGGGAGCTGACCCGCGTCCCCCGGCTCGCTGCCGCCACTTTGGATACATTTGGGGAGGTTTAGGACTGGTCCCTGAGGTGCCTCCCCCACGACACAGCACGAAGAACAGGGGCAGCCCTGGGCCCAGTGCCCTGTGGTGCCCCCCGGGAGGGGCTTTGGGACAGGAGGCGGGGGCCCAGGGGCTCTGGCTGGGCCCCCCATGCCGGGCCTGTAGGGGACGCTGCCACCAGGAGGACCCGGGCAGTCGTCCAGCCGCATGCTCAGGACCTCTCTTCTCTTCCTCCCCCTCCGGGGCCCAGCGGCCCGGCAGACTCTGTGGCCAGCCTGGAAGCACTGGCTCATTTATGTGGACGTCCGTCGCACCAAACGGGAGATGCGCGCCGTGGCGCAGGGATTCCGGCAGCAGAGCCTCCTGCGGTGAGAGTGCGGGCCCGTGGCAGCCGCCGGGGGAGTCCTGGGAGCGGGGAAGGGTCCTGACCGTGTGTGTGTCTGTGCAGCAGCCTCGCCGGCCATCCCGGAGCCCCTCCCCGGCCCCCTTCCCAAGGGAGGGAATGAAGCTGGAACCAGGATCGGAGGCCACAGCTCAGGGTGGGGAGGCTGGTCACGGTCGGGTGAGGACGTGGGTCTGGGGGTTGTGTCCCCCTGTGCCTCCTAGACTAAGGCTTGGGAGGCTGGCGCAGAAGGCCGGCTCGCAGCCCTCAGCTGAGGAGAGCCTCTGGCGCCCTGTGACCACGGCTCCTGCCCGGCCCCTCCCTCCCCTTTCTCCCTGGCTGATGGGTCACCCTCGGGGCCTTCTCCCTAACGCAGCGTGCCTTGGGGAGCGTGGCGGCGGCGGCTGCGGAGACGCCGGGAGGACCGCGCCATGGACATCTTGGCCCTGCAGCACTGGGGCATCAGCCTGCAGTTCTGGGTGAGCCGCCCTCCGTGCCAAGAAGGGTCGGAGCAGGGGCACTGCTGGCCGCCTTCCCTTCCGTCTCCGCCCTTGGGCACCCACGAGCCCTCTCCTCCCCCCCCCTCCCCCCGGCCGCCTTCCCTTCCGTCCTCTCCTTTGTCTCCCCTCCTCCCTCAGGCTCGTTTCCCCAGAGCCCCCAGGGGCCGTTCAGCCTCCCAGGCTGTGGGTTCCTGTGACCCCTGCGTGGTCCTGGGCGCGACGGGCAGCGGGAGCCAGTGTGGGGCATCGGCCTTGGGCCAGAGCGGGTCGGGAGAGGCCTGAGAGCCGCCGGGCTGAGGCCCCAGGGGCCGCGGGGCCAGAGACAGGGGACTCGCTCTATCCCTGGGCCCAGGCTCTGGCGGCTCCCGTGGCCCAGCACAGGCAGGGCAGGGCGCGGGTGCCAGCTGGGACGCCCTTCTCCCCCAGCTCTCCCCCTCGGGGCTCAGGCAGGTGCCCCTGCGCCATGTCCCTCCTCACCCTCACCCTGCGTTTCCCTGCCCATTTGGTGGCCTTTTGTCTCCCAGACTCTCCTTCCTTGTCCATCCCAGCTCCTCCCCTGTGCTCTCCACCAGGTGGCGCTGTGGCTCCAGCATCCCCAGAGTCCTCAGACCCCCTGGGGTGAATTCAGGGCCTTAGAGCCCTATGGGGTCAGGGGGCTCCCGGGGCCATGCCCGAGCCTGGCACATAGTAGGTGCTTATTAACAGGAGACATGCATGGTCTTGGCTTGTTCCTTGTCTCGGAGAGATCCAAGTGCCAGAGCTCCTCAACACTCCCCCCCTCCCCCCCCCACCACACACACTTTCTGAGCTGGGGGCTGCAGTCCCGGCCTGTGGGGGCAGGAACGCCCTTCTGGCCCCTTCTCTGGGCCCTCTCTCCCTGCACTGATCTCTGGCCTCTCCCTCTGCTTCCAGGCTTGGTCTCGGTGGCAGCAGCAATTCCTGCGTGTCCAGATCATCCAGAAGAAGGAAGCGGAGGCAGTCAGGCTCTACGAGGGCCGAGAACGGCACCGGGCCCTGCGGGCCTGGAGGAGCTACGTGCAGGGCCGCCGGGAGAAGCAGCACCGGGCCCGTGAGTGGGGGCACTGGGTTGCCCTGGCCTGTGAGAGCCACGTGGTGGCGTGGGGACAGGGGCCAGCTCTGGGGGCCGACCCCCGCTCTGGGGCTTGCTGCCTTCTCGGGGCCCCCGTGGCCCTGGCGTGCCCACGTACCTTCAGTATCATTAATCCTTAGCATATGTGGAGGGCAGGAAGGGGAAGGGTCTCCCAGCTTCCTGCCAGCCATGGGCGGGAAGCCGAACGGGGGTGACTGACGCATGGTGGTGATTGAGGGGCGCGTGGGAGCGCTAGGAGGAAGGCCATTCCTGGGGCGGGGCCGGGTCTGGGCAGACACGTGGTGGGGAGTTTGTGGCAGGGAGGCCGCGGGCGCCCTGTGCTCCTGCCCCATGTGTCCTCTCTGCCGGGCCCCAGCATAAAGAACCCCCCAAGGGGTGGAGATGTTCTCCCGCTGCCAAGAGCGGGCCCTAAATCCCAAGAAGAGTCAGCAGAGAAAGGGGTTTTAGCGGTTAAGAGGAAGGACGAGTTCCCCAAGGACTCACGATTAACCAGGAGGAAGATGCCATTAAGGGGAGGACGCCATCGACTCCTCGGTTTGTAGGGAGTTGGCTGTGGGAAGGAGTGCCCCAGGCAGGCGGGCTGAGTTTGGCTACAGGCCCCAGAAAGGTTTTTCCCACCCCGCCAGCATTTCACTGCCCTGGTCCTAATGGCGGTGTCCTGTCCTCGGGGAGGACCACAGAGACCCCCATGAAAGAGCAGGACTGGGACGCTTGCCCTTCGGGAGCCTGGGCTGTAGCGGGGGCCCTGCCAGCCTCCGGCTTCCAAGCCGCCGACACCTTTCCTTGCTGCATGTCCAGGCGACCCTGATTAAGGCTTGGAGGGCTGGGGGCTCCTGGCCCCTCCCCCTCGTCCCCGGAGCACACCGGGCAGACGGAATCCTCGTGTGTGCTTCTCTCTAGAGCTGGCTGGACAGTTCCGCTGCGCCACCGTGGTCCGGGCGGGCTTCTTGGTCTGGCGGGCGGCCTGGGAGCAGAGGAAGCGCCTTCATGCGCATCAGGCACGGATTGAGGCACTGGCGGTCCGGATGGCCCTGCGGCACGCCTTCGAGCGCTGGAAGCACTGTATCCTTCTGGCTCAGCTGGCCTGGCCCAGGCCGCCCCCAAGTCAGTGCCGCAGCCCCCCACTTCGCCTCGTGTCCCTGTGCTGTGCCCGTTGGGTGGCTTCCGTGGTTGGGAGCCCCCCAGTGGAAGGGGGAGCTCGGGGGGTGTTTTGGGCTTATCGGGGGCACCACAAGCTCTAGACCAAGCAGGCATCGGGCAGCAGTGTTGGGCACAAGGTTGCTGCCATGTCTCGGGCTCAGCGTAAGGACTTGGTGCCCAGTGAAACCAGCGGCCCTGGCAGTTCTGGGGCCCGTGAGCTTGGAGAACGCTCCATGAATTGGCAGCATCTTGTCATCCCCGGTGTCTGCTTCCCCCCTCTCTGCAGACATGAGCCCCAGGGAACCAAGTTACGGGGTGGGGGGTGAGGGCAGAGGCCACTTCAGGAAAAACATCTTTAACCTCAGGACAGACATGCTGGTCTCTGCGGAGGAAGCCGCCTCCTGGCTCGCGGCAGAGGAGCACCATCGGCGCCGGCTGATGGTAAGAGCTCTCCCTGCCGGCCCTGGGCTCGTGGGGGAGCTGAGGACCCCCTCCTGGGCAGCCTTCCTCACTCTTGTCAGTGAGGGTGGAACTTGCAGCCCGTGAGCTATCACGGGGCGGGGGGGGGGGGGGGGGGGGGGGGGGAGGAGCAGGAGGGAGTCCCCTTCCACCTTCAGGCCATTTCTCAGTGGAAAAAAACCAGAACTCTTTGCTGCTGTAGAACACTATGTGCTTTAATGGCCCAGAGAGGCCCCAGGACGGGCCGTGCTTTGCAGGGGGGAGGGCGAAACCCCGCGAGCCTCTTGGGCCGCTGCTTGACTCCAGGGAATGACTCTGGGGAGGGGGAACGAGCTTATTTTGCAAAGGAAAAGGACATAAAGCAGAGCCAGGCCAAAAGCCTGGAATCGAGCATCAGGGCGGCCAGCTGGATGTGCTCAGGACTAAGGAAAACACACAAGTTTCTGGCTTTTGTCTCTGCCTCCCCCACGCTGTCTGGGATGCCCTTGTCCCCTCCTCCCAGAGGCCCTGGAGAAGGCAGGCCAAAAACCAGCTCATCCAAACTAACCCAGTCCCTTCTGGGCCTGGCACGTGGGGCGTGTCCGTGTGCGGCCCCTCCCCCCGGGACACGGCGGCTCATCTTCAGGGCCCAGCGAGGTTACTGGCCTCTGCTGCCCTGACAGCACTTCATCCTTACTTTCTGGAAACCATTTTTATAGACGTCTCTCGTTTTTACATCCTATGACCCCAGGATGTTCATTGGGCCACTTGAGTCACAGTCGCCACCCTGCTCCTGCCTTCAGTCCCCTTAGTTCCCATCTCATCCGCCTTTTACCATTCCCTGGCTTGTTTCCTGTACTCCCCTCGGCCATGATTGGTCAGCTCAGAGTTCCCCTTCATGGTCTGGACCTGTCACCTGTCCTTCCTCCCCCTGTGCCTCCCACCTCCCGATGCTGTTCTTCATCTCATCCCCATCCCTCCACCCCTTGGGTCCTTGTCTGGAGGATCAACCCGGTCCTGTTCTGTTCCTGAGCTTCCCCTTCCTTGCACTCCGACTCCTGCCTGGGCTTGTCTGCCCCCGGTTGTGCCACATGGATCTGATCCCACCCCAGCCTGCCCTCCCGCTCCTCCCTCATTGATGCTTGGGTCCGCCATATGCAGGGATTCCCATGGGCCTCCCACGGATGGCAGAAAGCACCTTCTGACCCGAGCTTTGTTCCATTGTCCCTTATTTTTTGTGCTGGATTTTCCCTGGGTCCCCTTCCATCTGGTTCCTGGCCTTTAGACGGGTGTTAGACATATTCCGTCTACAGCAGCTGTTCCAAAATGAGCTTCTCTAGTGAGCCTCTCATCTTTCCCCTGCTCCATCTTCTCTTTTCTCTCATCGTCTGCCTTGGTTTCCCTATTTGGAACCCTGAGGATAATAACAACCCACAAGTTTGGATTGAGCATCCAGTGCATTGAGGAAAGCGGGGGTGAACATACAGTATTATGGGATACGGCAAATACCCGTCTAAGGGGCCAGGAACCAGATGGAGCAAAACTGGGCTGTGCTGGGCAGCCTGGGTGGGAGAAGCTCGATGTCTGCCCCAGCCCTGCATTTAGTCGGTAATTTATGATAATAGCGCGCTGTAAATGCTAAGGATCGCTCCCGAGGCCTGCAGTGGGCTTTTGCCGGCTACTTCAGAGTCTGTTCTAACCCTGACCCTCGATGTCTGCGAGTTAAGGACATTGTTGGCCAATGGAGAGTCCCCCCAGCAGTACAATGGAGGCCGAAGCCCTCCCGCCCCCATGGCTTGCTAAAGGGCCGGGCAGATTCCCTCAGCCTCATTTTCCCACAGCTCTTACGGTGGTTGTGGGCCGGGGCCAGGCTGAGCTGTGAAGCGGGGAGAGAATGACCAAGGGATTTGTATTTCTGCTGAGCACTGGCCAGAGAATGGTGCTTAGTGCTCTCTGAGATTCCTGGCCTCTCCGGGTCTGAGGCCACGGGGTTCCCTGCTCCATTGAGTTTGGGGCTCTTTAAGGGCCTCAATGAAGAAGCAGAGCGATCCATGCCGTCAAGAAGCTGGCTGCCATCTTGATGCAGTTCTCTCTCATTTCCCCTTCATACCATTCCCGGGTGAATGGGCGCGCCAGTGGGTTTTTAGGGATGTTCCTTGGCCTGCCCTTTCCTGGGGCCTCCTTTTCTTGCCCCACTTCCCACCCTGGGCTTCAGCTAGTCACTCCCCCAGCATGTGGCCCATCCTTCCCGGCCTCGGTTCCTCCAGGTTGTTCCCAGCACCTGACACACCCTCCTTATCCTCCTGGCCTCCTTCAGCCCCTCAGCAGGCCCACCTCAGCAGCTCTGCCCCGGAGACGGCTTTTCCTCCCTCTCCTTGGAGGGCCCATTGTCCCTTTCCTGTGTGGAGATTTAGAGCTGGACAGCAGGTTGGCGCTCCTCCTGCCCGGCCCCCTCATTTGACGGCTGAGGGGCTTCCTAAGATTTCCAAGGGCGTGTGGAGCCAGGATTCAGGCACAGGAGCTGGCCCCGCATCACCAGTGGGGCTTGTCTGCCATTTAGGGGTTGCCTCTGAGTTCCACTTGTGTGGCGTGTCCTCCTCAGGCAGAGGCTGGCCTCCCTGTGCTGTGCCTCTGATGCGAGCAGCCCCCTGCAAGGCACTGACCCAGTCCCTGAGCTGGAGTCCGACCAGGGGCCTCTTGGGCAAAGGATTCGACCAGACCTTGAGGCTCTACCCTGAGCCCGCTCCCTCTCCCTCTTTCCGCAGCTCAATGGCTTCCGGGCCCTGAAGGAGAACGTGGCGAGGTCCCGACTGCACCGCTTGAGGAAGAACCTGGCTCATGGGCAGTACCAGGCAATGGTGAGGCTCCCCTGCCAGGCTTCCCAGCCCGGCCGGCCGCCCTCATAGGGCTCTCCTGCAGCAAATCCGTACTTGGTGACTTTCTGTGTTCTTAGTGTGACCCAAGAAGTTGGGGTTCCCCCTTCCCGAGATGGCTGTCTGGAAAGCCAAGCCCCCTGAGGCAGCCCCCCCCCCCATCGGCAGCAGCTGGGGCTCTTCTGACTGAGTGGCCCGTGACCTAGTTACTAAAGATGGCCACACTTAGCAGGGGGACAAGTTCTCCCGACAGGATTGTTCCAGGATGCCCAGAAGGAAGAAAATAGGGCTGCGGGCCTTGGCTCAGTCCTTTTGCTGGGTCTCGTGAGAAGCCGAGGGCAGGATGTGGCACAAGGAAGCCCCTTCCATGGGGAGTCTGATTTTTAAAGCCAAAGGAAATGGCCAAAGTGCAAAGTGAGGCAAAGTGCCTCAGTGCAGCCCAGGCCATTTCTGGTGGGAAGGGTCCTCCTCTGCCGGCCCTTTGGGGTGGGGTCCGGAGCCTGGCTTCCCACACATCTTTGCCTGGGCCCTTGGTGCCTCAGCTTGCTCACCCTTAAGCTGGGGTAGTGATCCCTGTCCTGGTGCCCTATGGGCCAGGAGGAGTTAGGGCCCCTTCTGTGTGAGCCTTCAAGCCCTGCTGTGGCCCTTGTGGGACAGGAGGGCCCCCTCCCCTCACACAGTCCGTCTTGTCCATCTCCAGCTTCTGCAGAGGTTCTGGCATGTCTGGTGTGTTCGAGTGGAACAGAGGGAGGATGCGAAGCAGCTGCCCCAGCTCCTGCGCGCCCTTGGCCACCACAGGTACAGCGGCCCTTCTGAGAGCCTCCCCTCTGTCAGCCGGGGCCCGGCCGTGGCACTCACTGGCCCGGCCTCGCGGGCTCCTTGTCAGGTCACTGTGGGGGTCCCTGCTTCTTGGCTCTGCTGGCCACAAGCAGCTGTCGGGCTTCTTACCAGGGGAGTTCTCAGTGGGGCCTTCCTTTTGGGGGACCGTGGATCGGTGCCCTGGAGGAATTCCACCGTGGGAGAGAAGCAGGCTGGTGCCAGGGGGTCCCCTGTGCCCGTCAGAAAAGGAGCATACGGGAGCAGGCACAGTGTGGGGCTGGCTCTCCACGGCCTTGCTGGCTCCCATCCTCCAGGGCTTCTGGAAGCCTCCTGGGAACACTGGGGGGAGCACAGCGAGCCCCTTTTTCTGCTCAGGCTTCTGGGCAGGTGCTGGCCTGGAGGCAGTATGGGGGGATGGCTAGAGCACCCAAAACATAAGGTCAAATCCTACCTTAGGTGCTGTGCTTTGCAACACCTGGAGAGTCACTTGGCCACCTTTGCCTTAGTTCATCTGCAAAGTGAGGGGGGTCAGGCCAGTGACCTCTGAGGACCTTCTAGCCCTAACCTCTGTGTGTGTGTGTGTGTGTGTGTGTGTGTGGTCAGGGGGTGTCATTAGCCCTTCCTTCCCTCCTTCCTTTCTTTTCCTTTCTTTGTCTAAGTGACTCGCTCAGGGTCACACAGCCAGGAAGTGTTAAGTGTCTGAGGCCAGATTTGAACTCAGGTCCTCCTGACTTCAGGGCTGGGGCTCTCTCCACCCCACAGGATTTCTCGTAGCCCAATACTGTTTCATCACAATCCCAGACCACGGCTTGTCCAGCCATTCCCCAGTAGATGGGCATCCAATTCCTTGCTGCCACAGATGGTACAAATGTCCTTTCCCCTTTCCTTTGATCTCTTTGGGACACAGAGCAGTAGTGGCAATGCTGGCTCGGAGCGTGTGCAGTTTTATGGCCCTTGGGCCAAGTTCCCACTTGCTCTCCAGAATAAATCCCGTCTGCTGATGTCTTTGTCTCAGATACTGGGAGGATCCCCTGTCCCATGAGCACATAGGCCACCCTGATATCTGTCCCCTTCATTTTTTGGTGCCTTTTTTTTTTTTTTTTTTTTTTTTTAGCTTGGCAGGAATAGGGGCAACTATTGATCTCATCTGTCATTGATCCCTAATCAGAGCTGGGAGGGAGCTTTGAGATGGGAAGGCTTGGGGGCTGGGAGGGGGGGCTTCTTCCCCCTGCTGTGCAGCTGAGGATTACCCCCACCCCCATCCCAATTCTTCTGGCCTCCAGAAGCTTCCGTTGCCTTTTCCCATTCCTTTCCTCCTAACACTGAAGCCGAGTGTGATCCCCTCTTCCTGTGGGCACATTAACCCCTCTCAGTTGTGTTTTCTTAAAGGCAGTTGGATGTGTGTGGCGAGGAAATGTCGGGACGCCCTCACTGGCTTGGTGTCCGTCACAAGGCCGTTCCTGTCCTGGATGACATTCGCTGGGCTCACTGAGGGTTAGGGGGGGGATGGAGCCTGGGAACCCGCAGTCACAGTACATATCTACATTTCTTAGGGGCTCCCTTCTTGTTTTCCAGGGAAGTCCTGTTGCACAAGTCCCTCCAGCTGTGGTCCCAGAATGCCCAGGGGAGCCGGCATGAAAAGGTAGGGAGTTGGTGGAGATGCAGTGGGATTGTGCGCCAGCTGCTTCATGGCGCCCTGGGGAGGAGGGAGAAGGAGAGGGTTGGAGCTGTCGAAGGGCTCCTAGTTCCTGTCATCTTAGCCAATCTGAGAGGTGTGAAGTGCTGTCTCAGAATTGTCTTAATTTGCATTTTTTCACATGATTAGAAATGGCTTTAATTTCTTCAACTGAAAATTGTTTGTTCATGTCTTTTGACTATTTATCAATTGGGGAATGGCTTAAATTCTCATAAATTTGAGTCAGTTCTCCCTATATTGTTGAAGTGAGACCTTTATCAGAAACATTAGCTGCAAATTTTTCTCTCCAAATTTCTGCTTCCCTTCTAATCTTGGCTGCATTGATTTTGTTTGTGCAGAATCTTTTTAATTTAATGTAATTGCATTTTCATGTCTCTAGTTCTTCTTTGGCCATCAATTTCTCCTTTCTCCACAGTCTTGAGAAGTAGACCATCCCTTGCTCTTCTAACTTGCTTAGAATATCACTCAATGTTTAAATCACAAACCCAATCTGACCTTATCTTATGTCAGATGTTGCTAAGTGCCTAGTTTGTGCCATGCTCTTTTCCAGTTTTCTTAGAAGTTTTTGCCAGAAAGTGAATTCTTATCCCAGAAGCTGGAATCTTTGGATTTATCAAATACTAGGTTACTATGGTCATTGACTGTTGTGTCTTGTTTTTTTTCCTCTCTCTTTTTTATTTTTTTAGCTGTTCTTTTGTTCTCTGATGTGTACTTTTTAAAAATTTTATTCTTCTTTTCCTTTCATCCTTCCCACCTCCTCCAAGCAGACTAGTTAAGCACAGATAAATTTAATAGATATATACATACATCCACAGATACACCCACACTCATATATATGTATATTACATTTATGTATATGTACATATACACAAATGTGTACACATAGATCCACATTTATCCACTTGGTCATATTTATATATGCACATAGAGTGATATGCATACATATCTACATATATTCAGACACACACACACACACAAATATATTTACCCATATATAAACATACATCTAAAGTAATAGTATGGGGGGGCAGCTAGGTGGCGCAGTGGATAGAGCACCAGCCCTGAAGTCAAGAGGACCTGAGTTCAAATCTGGTCTCAGACACTTAACACTTTCTGGCTGTGTGACCCTGGGCAAGTCACTTAACCCCAATTACCTCAGCCCAAGGAAAAAAAAAGTATGTCTGACACATAATAAAGATTTCTCTCTTGATTGGATCTTTAAGTTTGACTTTGTCTAAGATCAGTGATTACTAACTGTACTTTTTTTCCTAATAAATTTGACTCCTGATCAAAGAGTAGTATTTGTGTCTGTCTCTTTCCTATCCTTGCTAACTCTTCTACATTAATTCTGCTCCTTAACTCGCCTCCATCCTTGTCTTTTCCCCACCCTTTGCTTTCCCCTCCACTCATCCCTCCCCTTTATTTCTTTATAGATTTTGGAGAGCGCTGTCCCCTGCATGGGATCTATATATTGTTGCCTATTTAATCCATTTCTGATGTGAGTAGGCTTTCAGAACTCTGAGCTTTCATTCTCCCCAGTGCCTCTGTGTCTGTTCTTCCTCTATTTATATAAATCTTTCTTTTTTGCTATTATTACTGATAGCTAATTGCTATTAATTACCGATTACTGTAATTAATTGTTGATGTAATTACTGATGTCAGTTTCCTTAAAATTAATCTTGGATATTGGCTCTTATATGTTAAATTTTTTATTGAGTTTGGCTTTGGTTGGAAATCCTGAAAATCTGCAAGTTTGTTGAAAGTCCATTTTTTTTTTCATTCGATATTATGGATAATTTTGCTAGATATGATATTTTTAGCTTCAGGTCTAGTTCTTTTGCTAATATATATGATTCCAGGATCTCTGGTCTTTTATGGTGACTGCTGATAAACCCTGTGCAATTCTAATTGTACTTCCTGCGTATTTAAATTGTTTTTTTTCTTGTTTCTTGCAAATTTTTTTCTTTTGATCTCAGGGTTTCAAAGTTTGACAATAATATTCCTATGTGTTTTCCACAAAGGATCTCTTTGAGGTAGCGATCAGTGGATTTTTTTCTGTTTCTGCTTTCCCCTCATATTCTGTCACCCCATGACAATGTTCTTGTATTATTTTTTGCATCATTGTGTCAAGGCTCTTTTTTCTGGTCACTAATTATTCTTTTTTTTTTTTTTTTTTCATTTTGCTTTGAATTTTTTTTTTTTTATTATTATAGCTTTTTATTTACAAGATACATGCATGGGTAATTTTTCAGCATTGACAATTGCAAAACCTTTTGTTCCAACTCTTCCCCCTCTTTCCCCCAAACCTTTCCCCCAGATGGCATGTTAAATATGTTAAATATATGTATACATGTCCACACAGTTATTTTGCTGCACAAAACTCTTAATTATTCTCATAGTTTATCTTCATCTGTTGTTTTTCTAAAAGGATGTTTCACATTCAGTTCTGGTTTTTTTTTTTTTCAGTCTTTATAATAATGTTATTTCTTTATTTCTCATAGCTTCACTAGCTTCCTCTTGCTCAATTCTAATTTTCAAAGTTATTTTCATCTTTAAGATTGTTGGATTTCTTGTTGGATAACTTTTTTTTTTCATAATCTTGTTTTCCTTGGATGGTTTTTATATTTTTTAAAAAAAAATTTCCTCAATGTCTCATTTTTTTTGGGGGGGGGGTGGCATTTCGGGTTAAATGACTTACCCAGGGTCACAGAGCTATTAAGTATTAAGTGTCTGAGGTAGGATCTGAACTCAGATCCTTCAGATTGCAGGGCTGACTGCCATTTAGCTGCCCTTCCCACTTTTAAATTTTTTTTTAATTTTTTGAATTCTATGATTTTTATTTATGTATTATATGATTATTAAATTCTTTCCCGAATTCTTTCATAAATTCTCTTTGGGCTGGGAGCCATTTCACGTTAATCTTTGGGATAGAAGAAGCTCTTTTCACTTCAATGTCTTCCTCTGAAGATGACCCCTGACTTCCCCTATTAACTAATTTTCAATGGTCGGGTTCTTTCTTCATTAAAAAAAATGTTTTTTAAATGAGAAGTAGTGTGTAAGTGCCTCTAATCATGGTGGGGGGAAGAATGGCACCTCTAGCTTCACTCCAGTTCCCCCCTCTAACCTGGAACCTCCCCCCTTTCCTGCAAGTGTCCCCCGCCAGCAGCATCCCTGCCCCTCTGCCTTTGCCCTCCCAGTGTGTTGGCTCCTTCTCACCCAGGGCCTTGTCCCCGCAGCGGAGCTGGGCCTGGTGCTCCCGATCAGTGGAGCTTCCCTCAGTCCTCCCGCACTCAGACCCCTGACCCCACACCAGTCCTGTGGTTCCTGCTGAAGCTCCAGCCAACCCGGCCGGCCCCAGGGATCCCCACTTAGCGTTTCTGGGGAACTGGCCCAGAGGAGTTCTCACTTCATATGTGTTAATCCCTGGCCTGGGCTTTTCAGGGTCTTCTCGGGTTGGACCTGGAGGACCCCTGTTCTGCCCCAAGTCCTCTTGATTTCTCACCAGTCCCAGTTTGCCCCGAGGCACAAATGTGTTCCATTTGTGGGTGAAGTCTGGAGAGCTTGGAACTTAGTGACCCATTCCTACAGCTTCCCAGAGTCCTCCCCGAGCTCTTGTGCCCTGTGCTCCTAACCCATTCCCCTGATGGACTGCTCTTTCTCAGCCGGCACCAAATGGTTCTGTGAGCGCCGCTTCATAGTGGCCTTTTGGGTCTGGCTCATGGGGGCATCTGCCCCGGCAGGTTTTTTACTAATTCCTTTGAAGTTCTCAACCTTTTGCTCTTCCAGGTGAATTTTGTCCCTTTTTCTAACTAAAGTAATTTCTTGGCAGTTTGCTCGGGGTGGCTCCGAGTAAGGAGAGCACTCTGGCAGAATCGTCATTTTTATATTAGCTCGGCCACCCACGAGCCCTTGTTATTATTCCAGTTGTTTAGATCTGACTTTATGAAAGAATTAAAAATGAGAAGCGATGTACAGATGCCAGTAAAAGTGATCCATCTGTTGAAAAGCTCTGGGTTGGGGGCCCTGCCCACCTGACCTCTGCCAAGCGTGGGCTCCTGCCCTTTTCCTCGTAGCCTTTGGGTGGGAATGTGGCTTATTTTGGGGGCCTCCTGCTGACCCTTTAGTGACTCCCTTGCATAAGCCTGGTTCTCCTGGATCTCCACTGGCCCCTGTCCGAGGGCTCCTGGAGGTCACACTGATGGCATCTGTTTGGCCCCAGGGCCATGTTGTCCCTGCCTCCTCCAGGCCCTGGAATTCTCCCCCCTGGGCAGCCTCAGAGCTGGCTCCCTCTCCTTCCCTTGCAGCTTCCAGAAGCCGGCCTCCCCTTGGAGCTCCTGGGCCTCTCCCTGGGACCCCTGGGCCTCCCCTTGGGGCCCCTGGGCCTCCCCTCGAGGCCAAAGGGGGCTCAGGGATGAGGGTGTTGGGGCCCCTCGATGGTCTCGTCCTGGGCCCTCGGCTCGGCACCCCTGGACTCTGCCTCCAGTGCGCGAGGCCTTGGGCAGAGCTGCAGTAAGTGCAGACGGACCTCCGGAGGCCTCCCCCATCTCAGCAGAATCACAGACCACCAGAGCCAGGTGCCATCTCAAAGATCTTGGCACTGAGTCAGGGCCAGAGGGCACCGAGGTGCCCCCCGGAGGCCTGTCATCCCCACCGCGGCTGCTCCAAGGTCCAGGAGGCTGGGGGCACCCTGAGGCCTCCTTTCTCTGGGCCCCCGCTCCAGGTCAGGGCAAGTTGAGAAGTGTTATTAAGCACTCTGGGTGCCAGAGCTGGGCTAGACGGGCAAAAGCGCCTTTCCCTCTGCTGCCCACGTGCCCCAGGCGGGCACCATTCATGGAAGCCAGGCCCTGGCCAGGAACCAGGCTAGGAGCTCCTTTGGGGCAGCTTGCAGGGGAATCTGCCTTTTCCAAGCGCATTTTGGACAAGAGGGTGGGTACTTTGGGCCCCAAGTCCTTGGGTTCTGTGATAGAGAGAAGGACTGGGTTTAACCTCGTAGGTCACATGTGGCTCCCTGGGCCCCTCCGAGAGGAGGAAGGTGGGTTTCCCCGTGAGGGGCCAGCACGGGCCCTGGCCTCCCCCTGAGCTGCCCCCTCCTCCTGCCTCAGCCCTTCCCTTCCTCCACAAAGGCTGTTCCTGCAAGTCCTCCTGGGTCTCTGGCCTCTTCCCGTTTGCTCACAGCATTTGTGACTCCCCTGCCCCCCCGACAACCGTTCCTTACTCAGGGGGCACCCGCTTGGGCACGATGAGGTGCCCATCATGGGCTAGGCCAGGGGCTCCAAGGACAAAGAAACCCCATCGTCCCCTTCACAGGGAGCTTCCAGTTCATGTGGGAGACAAGACACCCAGAAGCATTTGTAGAATAAAGTGGAGAAATGGAGGCAGCCGGAGAGGGAGGGCCGGGCTCAGGGAAGTTTCCTGAAGGATTCTGCCTGGCAGAGGATGGAGAGGGGCATTGTGGGCACCAGGGCTGCCCACACAAAGGCCTTGAGGCAGGAGATGATGTCTCCATGTGGGAGGTCCCCGAGGCTGGGGGGGGGGTGTCTCGTGGAGGGTTGTATTGACCGGGGCAGGGGTGCCATGGGGTGCCTTTACTCCCACACTGGAGAAGGGTAGGGGCGAGAGCGAGGCGGCCTCCTGGGCAATGGGACGGTCACCTCCCTGGGAGAGGGCACCATGGTGGGGGAGGAGGATGCCAGTTAGCATAGGACGGTGCAGGGGGAGCGGAGGGGACCGACTTCTGCTTTGGAGGGAGAAACTGGGGCTGGCGCAGGAGCACCCGGGCCGAGACTTCTGCCCTCCCGGTCGCCCCCATCGACCTTCCTGCCCGAGCGTAGCTGAGGGTGTTTTCCACGTCTCTCCTCCTGTCTGTGATTTGGGACGTCCGTTGGTGACGGGCAGTTCTGTGGTAACGTTCCTTCTCTTCCCTTTCTCTCATGGCCCCTGCTTTTGCTCAGGCGCAGTCCGCCAAGGCCGAGCACTTCTATCGGACCAGAAGCCTGTCCGTCCTCTTTGGGGCCTGGAAAAGCTTCAGCTGCCAGCGGCGGGCGCAGCGGGCACGGTGGGTAGAGGCTGCAAGCTTTCACAGGTAGGTGAACTCGAGTGGGCACCGAGGCTCGCGGCTTGCCAGCTGCAGAGAGGGCAGTCGTTGTGCCCTCGGGCCCTTTGTGGTAGAGGAGGGTCCGAAGCGTGCTGGAAGAGGGCCTACTTTTCTGGAAACTTCCTCCGCAGCCGCCATCTCTAGCGCTTTAGCTTCCGGATCAGTCGGCGGTCTCCCAGAAGGCGCCGTGACATTGCTCGGCACTCTAGGGGAGCAGGGTTACCATCTTGGACCTCTGTGTGCCCCAGTGAATCTAGCCCAGGCCCCACTCACCTCAGAAATGTGCGTCCTGGGGGCTCCTGCCGTGGGCTGGGCCTGGGGAGCAAGTTGGTCCGGACTGCCGAGGCTCCTTCCTGGTCCCTGGGACGAGTGTGCCAGCCAGAGCTGGACCGAGGGGGACAGCAGGGAGCACAACATTGACCTCCTGCTGGCTTTGCCCTCACTTTGGAGACGTGGGCAGACTGACAACTGAGGAGCCCTTAGGGAAGGATGCAGGACGTTTCCCAGCAAGTTTACCAGCTGGTCCCAAACTCAGGCTTTCCCAGCTTAAAACTATGTGGCTCTGGTGCTGGCATGGTGGGGGTGGCGCTGGGAAGTGCCCTGGGATGCTCGTCTTGGGCTGGCGGAGCGCTGTAGGGTACAGGAATCGAGCCGAGGGCAGCGGCGTGAGCCCTGTGCCAGGCGCTAGACCAGTGTCTCATCGGAGGCTTGGGAGTCCAATCAGATGGGACCCGGGCTTTCGGAGGCCCAGGAGATGAGGCTGGAGGGGGCAGTGATTGGCGCCTGGCAGAGGGGACACTTGGCAGTCAAGGCCCGTCGTGGCCACAGACTGCAGAGGATTTGGACGCGCGCCGAAGGGCTTGGCCCTGAGGAGCCAGGGGAGAGTCGGGTCCTGTGGGGGATGGGCCAGGGAGGGTGGCTGCTGCCCCTGGGACTTCTGGGATGTCACTGAGCACAGGACGGGGCTGCCAGGAGTCCCTTTGAACCTCAGGGAGCAGCCCCGTTCCCGGAGGCCGACCTCTGCCACCCTTTGTTTTTAGAACTTATGTGTCCTTGCAATTCCCTCCCCCCCTGGTCTGGGGACTCGGGCCGGATCTCTCAGGTTATCCAAAGTTACGTTCTTTCATGCTGCGGGTCCTGATGAGGGCCTTTTGTCTATGGGCTGGGCACGATGGCCCTGGGAGGTGGGCGCTGTCACACCCCCCTTTTACAGAGGAGGAAACAGACAAACTTGTCCAGGATCACACAGCCGGGACTCCAGCAGCAGCCAACAGCTTAGCCTGGGCCGTTTGGGGCCATTGTAGGTCTGATCCCTTCCTGGGATTTAGACTCCTCTTGTTAGTTCTCTGTCTGTCTGTCTCCTCTCTTCTCTCTCTGTTTCTGTCTCTCTCTGTCTCTTTCTCTCTGTTTCCTTTCTTCTCTCTGTCTTTGTTTCTCTGTCTCCTTTTTTCTCTGTCTCTCTGTCTCTGTCTCCTCTCTCTGTCTTTGTCTCCTTTCTTCTCTCTCTGTCTCTATCTCCTTTCTTCTCTCTCTGTCTCTTTCTCTGCCTCTTTTCTTCTTTCTCTCTGCCTCTCTCTCTCTCTCGTTTCAGAAAAAATTGGTTTGCTGCTCACAGTCACAGCTACCCCAACAAATGTCAGGCCTGGATTGTTTTCCTCCTTAAAACATTTTCTGAAAAAACTTCTCAGGTCCCAGTGAAGGGAAGAAACACACCCATTATACGTATGAAGTCGCACAAAAGCTATTTTCATATCAGCGTGTCGCAACAAAAGAAATCCAAGAAAAGCAAAGTGAGAAGGCCCGCTCCGGTGTGCCCTCCGAGCCCTCTGTTCTTGTCTCTTTACTTGTCCTGGGTCATCGTCTTGGTTGGGGCAGCCGAGTCATTCCCAGGCTCTCGTCACGGTAGACTGGTCCGGTTCCGCTCCCTTGGATTTGGCTCGTACAAGTTGTCCCAGGGTTTCCTGCAGGCCTCCGGCACTATGTCTAGAGCAGTAGTCTTCCACCCGAGCTTGTTCAGCCGTCCCCAGGGGGTGACAACCCTTTCAGGCCCCCATCTTCTGACCCTCTTACCATCTTAGGCCAGTGCTCTGTCCTGAGCTGACCACATCTGGAGCATCATGACCAATTCCAGGGACCCCATCTTGGGCAAGACATGGGCAAGCCCTTACCCGGCTGAGGGGGGGCAATCAGGGTAGCAGGGGGGCTTAAACTGGGCCACATAGGGATCACCACAGGGAGCATTTCATTCAGAAAAGGGAACGTTTCTTGGCGAAATCATGGTGCAATATGTCTAACCGGCTGCCAAATGAGGAGACTGCACCCAAAAGGCAGGAATTAGACTGACTGAAGTTGGAGAAGGGCAGGTTTTGGCTTCCTAACAATTAGAGGCATCCGGGTGTGGAGCAGGGTGGGTAGTGGGCGCCCTGCTGCTGGAAGGCTCCGAGCGGTTGAAGGCTGGAATGTAGGGAATTAGTCCAGCATTGTAAGAAACAGATGTTACTGTGGAGAAGCTTGGGAAGTCTTCTGTGAATGAATCCAAAGTCTCTAACGGGACCAGGGAAACAGTAGGCCCACTGACTATGAAATGGAAACAGTAGCACCACAGATTAGACCTGAAATTGTTCCCAAACAACCTCAAAGAGATTGTAAGAAAGCCCTTCCCCTGCTGTTTTAAGGGGGTGACGTACTGCGAATAATGTCAGGCATTTTTGATATGTTGATTAATTTTGCTGAATTGCATTAGGAGAAAGGGAAAGGGAGAAGCTGGGAAAAAATGAAATATATCAGTAGTTTTCTGTTAAGAAAAAATTAAAACGGGGCAGCTAGATGGCACAGTGGAAAGAACACCAGTTCTGAAAGGCAGGAGGACCTGAGTTAAAATCTGGCCTCATACAATTATCACCACCTCCTAGCTGTGTGACCCTGGGCAAGTCACTTAACCCCAATTGCCTCAGCAAAAAGAAAAAAAAAATCTACAACAAAACTTATGAAAAAAACACTTTCAAAATCAGTTCAAAATAAAGTAAAACAAATGTGTGTGTATACATATACGTATATATATATATATATATATACGTATATGTATACACACACACACACACACACACACACACACACACCTGTTTAAAGCCAACAAAGCAAAATAAAATTAGAGATTTTTAAAAAGCCTATAAATTGATCCAAAATAGTTAATATTTTCATTGGATTTGGCTTCCCGACTTGAACAGATGTCATTGAGAAAACACTGGGGGTAGTTAGAGGCTCTGAGTTTGAATTCTGACACTGATATTTTCTAGCAGAGTGTGGAGAGTGAAATTTCAGAGTTGTTTTGATTGGATTTTATTTGATTCTCTTGTTGTTTGTGGTTTAGTTAATTTTTAGTTAATTTCTTTTGTTTTCCCTTCTTTTGGAAATAGTTCATTTTCATATCCTTTGACCCTTTACCTACTGGAGAAAGGCTGTTGTTCTTAATATATTTCCAGTCAAGTTCTTATATATTTTGGCTATTAGATATATTTTCCCCCAGTTGAACACTTCCCTTGCTTGTCAAGTTGCATTAATTTTGTTCATGCAAACGATTTTCAATTTCCAATTCCACTGGTTCCAATGGTTAATTCTTCTATTTTGTCACAGAATCTATCCCTTGATTTGGTTAAGAATTCAAACCCGATCTAAAACAGAGAAGGGTCCTCTCATTCCGTTTCAAATTTTTTATGACAGATTCTTTCATTTTCAAGTCACTTTGATTTTATCGCGTAAGATAGTCATCCACACCTAATTTCTGTTCGACTACTTTTCAGTTTATCCAGGATCTCTTGTTAAGTCGGGTGTGCTTTTGTATTTTAGGGTTTATTAATAACTGAGTTATTTTTATTCTTTATTCTTTGTTGCCCTAGACTGTTCCATTGATCTGCTTCTCCATTTTTTAGCCATTACCAAGTGGTTTTGAGGATTGCGGCTTTATTTCCCAATTTGTGGTCTGGAAGTACCGTCTCCTCATTATTTCTGTCTTCTTAAAGTTCATTATTTCTCTTGGCATTTAGGCCCTTTGTTCCTTTATGTGATTTCTACTGTTATTTTATCTAGCTTCCGAAAGTATCCTTATTATATATTAATTAGGAAAACACCAAATCTGGAAATTAATTTCTGCAGCATTGTCATTTTTATTATGTTAGCATGGCCCAGCCATGAGCACTGAATATTCTTCCAGTTATTTAATCTGCCCTTTTTTTCTTCAGAAAGGATCTTGTAATTGTACCGAGTATGTTTTAGTAGTATGACTCCCAGTTATCCTCAGGGCTGTTGTAGTTATTTTGAGTGGATCTTCCCTTTCTTTTATTTCCTCTTGGATTTTGTTTACTCTGTAGAAATGCTCTAGATTTTTGTATCTTAGTCCATTGTTTAAAATTCACAAACAACTTAAAAAAAGATAAAAACAATGTGTTGAATTTAGAATTCATATAATAGATGTTTTTGCTGAAATTTGTCCTACTTTGGGGGTCAGCCAAGGTTATCCTAAAGCTAGAAAAACAAAAACAAAAGCAAAAAGAAAAAGAAGAAAAAAAGAAAATGGCTACCTCCTCTTTGTTGTTTATATTTTTCTTGCTTTCTTTTCTTTTCTTTTCTTTTTTTAAGGCATTCAGAATTAAGTAACTTGCCCAGGAACTTACAATTAGTTTAAGTGTCTGAAGCCAAATTCCCTGTGTTGTCTAAACTTCTTTCTTTCTTTCTTTCTTTTTCTTTCTTTCTTTTCTTTTCCTTTCTTTCTTTTTCTTTCTTCCTTCCTTCCTTCTTTCCTTCCTTCCTTCCTTCCTTCCTTCCTTCCTTCCTTCCTTCCTTTCTTTCTTTCTTTCTTTCTTTCTTTCTTTCTTTCTTTCTTTCTTTCTTTCTTTCTTTCTTTCTCTTTCTTTCTTTCTTTCTTTCTTTCTTTCTTTCTTTTCTTTCTTTTCTTTCTTTTCTTTCTTTTCTTTCTTTTCTTTCTTTTCTTTCTTTTCTTTCTTTTCTTTCTTTCTTTTCAACAGTTTATTCATTTTAATTTTTTAATAATAGCTTTTTATTTTCCAAATCCATGCAAAGGTAGTTTTCAACATTCACCCTTGCAAAACCTTGTGTTCCAAATTTTTCTCCCTCCCTTCCCCTGGACAAGAAGTATCCAATATATATTAAACTTGTTCAGTTCTTCTAAACCTATTTCCACATTTATCATGTTTCACAAGAAAAAATTCAGATCAAAAACAGTCTTTTAAATTTCTTTTACTATGTGTGTGTATATATATATATATATATATATATATATATATATATATAGTGTGTATATTTAGTAATATTTTATTTTTCCAAATACACGCAAAGATAGTTTTCAGCATTCACTTTTGCAAAACCTTGTTCCAAATTTTTTTCCTGTCCTCCCCTTCCCTTCTCCCCAAGACAGCAAGTGATCTGATATAGGTTAGACATGTACGATTCTTCTAAATATATTTCCATATTTGTCATCCTGTGCAAAAAAAAAAAAAAATCAAAAGGAAAAAAAATCCTTTGGGGGGGGGGGCGGGAAGCAAACAAACAACAAAAAGAGTGAAAACTCTATGCTGTGCTCCACACTCAGTCCCCACAGTCCTCTCTGGGTGCAGACGCTCTCTCCGTCCCGAGTCTATTGGGACTGGTCTTAATCACCTCTTTGTTGAAGAGCCACGTCCATCAGAAATGCTCATCGTATAGTCTTGTTGTTGCCGTGTATAATGATCTCCTGGTTCTGCTCCTTTCCCTCAGCATCAGTTCCTGTCAGTCTTTCCAGGTCTCTCTGAAATCCTCCTGCTGGTCATTTCTTTCAGAACAATGATATTCCATAACATTCATAGACCATCAGTTATCCGGCCGTTCCCCAGCTGACGGCATCCCCTCAGTCCCCAGTTCCTCACCCCCCACAAATGTGTTTGCTCGTGAGGTCCCTTTCCCTTTTTCATGGGGATCATCCATTTTATGCCCTCTCTGGGATACAGACATTAGGTTGTCTATATTTCTTAAGGAGCTCTGGGAAATGTCTTTGGGGCTTGAAGCCGGATGGACGGCAGCATCACGCTCGGGTTCGGGGATGGCCGGGCCTTTGGAGCCTTGAGCCTGGCTGGTCAGAGTGGGGAAGGAGCTGGAGATCGGCCACTCCAGCCCCCTACTTCCTAGATGAGTCACCTGAGGTCCCCATCCGGGAGGGGCCCAGGTCTCCTGCTTCTCTCCCATCCTCCATCTGTCGGCTTGTAGTGTCTCTGGTGAGACTGTCCCGTGAACCCTCCTGGGCTGCCCAGGATTGTAGTAGGGGCAAGGAGGGCCAGAGGGGCCGATGGAGCTGGAGGAACCGATGGGGCCAGATGCTGGCGGCCGCCCCCTTGGGGCTCCCAGAGTCCAGTGCATTCTGTGTCCCGGGGCTCAGTGACCGGGCAATGGTCAGTCGAGTTTCTGGGGTAACGTTGGCCCCTACTGGCCTGACGTGAACCTAATAGAGCATCTCCCTGAAGGACCCCCAGCCCTGAGGGTCCTACCGAGCGCTCCACTCCAGCAGGCCTGGAGGCCCTTCTCACAGGCCTCATCGCTCCCACATGAGGAGACCACAGGGAAGCTTGGCCAGCTGGGACCCTGGGGCCAGTCCCTTGACCTCTCTGGCTCTCAGGAGGCATCGGCCCCCAACCCCCCTTTGGTGGAGGAGAAAGCGGAGCCCCGCAGAGGGAGGCTGGGGACCCCCGAGGTCTGTCCTCCCACGGGCAGGGCAGAGTCCACTTGTTGGCGGTGACTGGTTTTCTAGATGTCCTGAAAGGTTTGTGACCTGGCAGAAAGAGCTCCTTTGGGCGAAGGGGCTGGGGGAGAGACTGGGCGGGGGGCGGGGGGGGAACGTGACCGAGGGCTCTGGTGGCAGAACCTCGGGATGGGAAGCTGAGAGTCCCCCGTCCTCCGTGCCCATTGGTCCTTCCTTAGGACCTGGTGTTTGGTTCGGGGTACCAAGGGGCAGGGAGCGCTGAAGGGGGGGGCCCTGGGGTAACTGGAAAGGAGCCAGGGGAGGCTGGAGGTCAGGAACTCCCGATCCCAGTGAGAGGAAGGGGCTGGGCTCCCTGCTGGCCCCTCGTCTGACTCGGCTGGAAGTGGGTTCCTGGGATGCTGGGGTCTCCCGGAGCGTCTGCTCCCTCCCTCACCCCCGGTGGGGTGCGGCCCACAGCTGGCGAGGGCTCTGGCCTAAAGTGCCTGGGTGAACGTCAGCCCTTTTCGCCCTTCTTTGTCCCAGGGAATCGGTGACGAGATGGGCCTTTGATACGTGGTGGCAGAAGATGTGCCTTCAGCGAGAAGCACGATTGTCCCAGAGAATGGTAGGCAGCCTCCCGCAGCAGGGGCAGGGTGCCCGGCTTGCCCACCAGCCCCTGCCGCAGCCACGCTGCCCTCTGTGCCCAGGGAAGGGGGATCACACACTGCCCTCTGTGCCAGGAAGAGGGTGGGCACTCACTGCCCTCTGTGCCCGGGGAAGGGGGCTCTCACACTGCCCTCTGTGCCAGGCTGAGGAGGCTCCCACAGTGCCCTCTGTGCCAGGAAGAGTGTGGGCACCCATTGCCCTCTGTGCCAGTGGGTGCCCACAGTGCCCTCAGAGGCTGCATGGCAGAGCAGAGTGTGTCCTCTGAGGGAGCCGAGCCACCTTCCAGCCTTCTCTCTTTAGCTCGTTCGCACGCCCGCTCAGCAGTAGGGAGGAGCCTGGGCTTCCCTCACCCCCCAGGGCCAGGTGGGCACCTGGAGAGTGTGGTCCAGACCACCCTCCAGAGGAGATTTGAACTCGGGTCCCCCAGTTCCCCCTGCAGCTCCGTCTGAGCACCGGGGTGTGCTGGGGACGAAGGAGATGCGACCGGAGCCGCCGTGTGGTTGGCCCGGGAGACAGACCATCGGGCGGGGGGCCGGAAGGAGAGCTGCAGACTCTGCCCCCGGGGTGGTCTTGGGCAGACCCCTGGTGCCTCCCTCTGCTAGTGGTGCAAACGAGGGGGCTGGATGGGGGGGGGGGTTCTGAGGGCAGGCAGTCTCTCCCAGCCTGGGGTCCCGAGGCCTCCCTGGGCCTCCGTTTCTTTTCCTGCTAAACCAAGGGCTCGGTCCTGGGGCCCCGGTCTGTGCCCGGGAGGGGGCATTAGTTGGGACAGGGGCCTTGCAGGGATTGGGCTGGCTCTCCCTCCTCCGGGCCCCTCACTTGCCCCGGGCCCCTCTCTGCCCCAGGCCGTCCTCCACAACGAGCAGCGGGCGCTCCGCAGCGTCTGGTCCACGTGGTGCCGGCGGGCAGCCGAGCTTTCCCTGGAGAGAAGGGGCCAGGCTGCGGCTCGTGCCCATCACCGCCTCGGGCAGCTGCGGAAGGCGTTCCGGATCTGGAAGGAGAACCTTGGCGCCCTCCGAGACCAGCAAGTACCTCTCGGGTCCCTTGGGCAGCCCCAGTCACCGAGCCTTCCCGGGCCCAGGAGCTGGGGCTGCCGGACGGCCCTCGGGGGGGTCGGAGTCAGCTTGAAGCTCATGAGGGAGAATGCACGGGGGGCAAAGGCCCCAAACCAGTGAGCAGGCTCGAGGCGGGGCCAGAGCCGGGGCAGCAGGAAGGACGAGGAAGGGAGAGCTGGAGCCCCGGGGCTGGCCTGAGCGTGCCCGCGGGTGCTCCCCTTTGGAGGAGGGAGGGAGCCGGTGCCCAGGAGGCTGGGAGCGCCGACCCCGTGAGGGCTGCCTGAGGAAGGGGCTTGGCCCCGAGGGCAGAGCGGGGGGCTGGGAGCACAGCCAGAACTGTGCTGGCCTTGATCCCTTGACACTGGCCCTGTCCTGCCCTATTGAGAGTGACTCTGTCAGGTGGCCCAAAGTGGGGCCCTGCAGGACCCCCGGACCCTGTGCCTGGCACAGCCAAGGGGGGAGGGCACAAGGCGGGCCGGCGGTCTGTGCCCAGGCTGCCCGTCTGAGCTAAGGTCTGCCCTGTTCCCCTCCGGCAGGCGCGCCGGGGTGCTGAGAGCGGAAGCGTTCCACGCGGGGCTGCTGCTGCGCCTGGCCTGGAGCAGGTGGCGGGAGGTGAGAGGGGCCCGGCTGGGGGGGCCCCTCTGAGGGCCACACCCGTGGCTGCCGGGCCCCTCCCGCTCACGGGCCCCTCTCCTCCCTGCCTCCCTCTAGTACGTCGCCGGGCAGAATGCCAAGTGGGAGAAGGCGGTCCGCGCCCATCGCCACTACCGCCGGACGCTGCTGCGCAAGGCCCTGGCCGCGTGGATGGTAGGGCCTTTCCTCCCTCTGGCTCTGGGGCCCCTGGCACGGGCCTGCCCTCCGCCAGTCAGCCGGGGCGGGCGGGGGGTGGAGGGCTCAGTGGTGCTCGGGCCCTGCCGCCCGCTTCCTCTTATGTGCCCGCTCTGTGTGGCCCTGCACCAAATGCTGGCGCTACAGACCTGGTAATGCAGGCACCTGCATTCTGACGGTGGAGATGCTGTGCCCACGAGCCCTGTCTGGGGCATGCTGAGGGGCAGGGATGCCCGCAGCCAGAAATGGAGATGAGGCAGGAGGGCAGAGAGCCTTCCAGGCCCGGGAGATCAGGCAGAGGAACCCTGGGGGGCCTGCACTGTGACTGGGGGGCTCCCCTTTGTGCTGCCTCCCCCGGAGCGTTCTGCCCCCTCCCCCCCAGGGCTTCCCACCAGTCAGGCCCCCACAGCCCCTTGGGCAGAGACAAGCCTTTATCCCAGACCCCCAGATGCGTCCCAGGAAGGGAAGGGTGTTTGTGAGGCGGGTGGGCCCCAAGGTGTGGCCCCAGGGGCCTCCTGTCACAGGCGCCCTGAGGCCAGGAAGGGGAGGGGAAGCGTGGGGAGGGCACCCGGGCTCCGTGGTGAAGGCTGGGCTTCCTTTTGCAGACTTACCAGGAAAGGGTCAAAGTGGTCCTGGGCCAGGTGGCAGAGAGAGAAGGGCGGCACCGGCGGGAGTGCCTGCGGTAGGTCCCGGCCTTCCCTGGGGGCTCTGGGAGACTGGCTGGGCGGCCCCCCAGCTTCCGCACTGCCGACCCCCCGCTGGGTGCAGGAGCCCGCAAGCAGCCCGGAGTCCGGCGTGGGGAGAAGCGGCCGCTCACGGACCAGCACCTGCGGGGGTCAGGCTGAGGGCCAAAGGAGGGCCCCCCAGCTGCAGGGGAGGGCCTGAGCTCTGTGGGAGGGCTCTGGTAACGCCGGGTAGAGGGTTGTGGACCCTCGCCCCCATGTGGCTGGAGCTGCCTCTCTGGCTTTTTAATACGTCACTGCCCCAGAGCGCCCCAAAACAGGCTTGGGGGACCAGGCCGCGGGGGCCGGGTGAGGGGACCAGTCTGGGGAGGGGTGGGGGGCCAGGCCTGTTGAGCGGCTCTCTGCTTGCCTTTAGGTGGGGGTTGGGCCTCTGGAGGGAAAATGCTTTGGCCCGGAGAGAGGAGGCCCGGAAGATCCTGGGGGCCGAGGAGCACTACAGGAGGACCCTCCTGCGGAAGGTGAGCTGGGGGGCCCAGGGCAGGGAGGGCGGGGGTGGCGGGGAAGCTGGGGGCCTCACCCTGCATGTGTGTTTGTAAAACCAGCGCTAGTCACTGGGTCAAAGGCTACTAGTGGTGCATGCGCTGAGTCCCCGAGGTTCTGGAGGCGGCCGGGAGCTGGGCCCCAAAGCTGGAGCGCTGCCCCGGTTCCCTGTCCCTGCCAGCTTGGCCCAGGTAACGGGCAGGGCCGGGCACCTCGGGGTTGTTTCCATTTGCATCTCGCTCATTATCGGGTTCGAGGCCCTGGACGATGCCCCTTCCTCCCTGCCATCCCTTGGTCAGTTGCCGGCCGCCCTTAGCTCTGACTCAGTTTCCTGCGGACCTTGGAAATGGACCTTTCTCCGAGAACTTGCTGCAAAGATCCCCCCCAATTTCCTGCTTCTCTTGTAACTTAACTGCGTTTTTTCTCTGCCTTTTGTGCAACAAGTCTCCTGTCTCGCCGCCTGCAAACCTCCCTGGGGTTTCTCTTCTGCGTCTCCCTGCTCACGCCCCCATTTTGAGCTCTCCGGGGTAGGAGATGCAGCCGTCCCTTGTTTCTGCCAGGCGGCATTTCGGTTTTCCTGGCAGTTTTTGTCCCAGGGAGTTCTTGCCCCAGGGGCCAGACAGCTGGGCGATTCTGGGCAAGTCTTAACCCCTTGTGCCTCAGTTTCCCCATCTGTAAAGTGGCAGGAGGACAAGCCCACCCCAAAGAAGCCGTGGAGAGTCTGGCCATTGCTGGCACGTGCTCCTCGTTCAGAACTCGGTGGGGGGCTGCCCTCCCTTGGAGCCATCCTGGGGAGTGGCTGACGGAGGCTGCAGGTGTCCTGGCCCCTGTGCACTTGTTTCAGGGTGCTCCGGCATCTCTCACTGCCCCCAGGCTTCCTCCTCTGAGCCTTTGCTTGGGCCCCGAAAGTTCTCGCTGCTGCCCACAGACCTCTCTGCTGTCCCCCCGCCTCCCCAGAGCCCTTTGCTCCATCCTCATCCTTGCCCTGTCTCCCAGCAGTCCCTTCAGCCTGGGTGTCCCAGAGCTACTGAAGCTCGTGACACGTCCAGAAGACCCTCCCTGTCATGAGGGACCCACACCCGGCACCTCAGAGACCCTTTCCCCTCTCCCTGTCCAGTCAGCTGCCGGACCTTGTCATTTGTCCTTCCACATCTGGCCTCCATCCCCTTCTCCCTGGGACCCAGACCGCTGCAGCCTGTCCCAGTTAAGACTGTGTTCCTCAGAAGCCCAAGACCCTGCCATGTACAGCTCAGAATTGGGGCTAGCCTCAGCACCTCGGGGCTCAGCTTCCCTCATGTCTCTGGTTCAGAATTGGGCTAGCCTCGGCACCTCGGGGTTCAGCTTCCATTGTGTCTCCCCAGCGGACTGCGAGGTCCCTGAGAGCCAGGGATGTCTCAGGTTTTCCCTCTGTATGCCCTGCACTTGGCAGAGTCCTTGACCCCGTGGGATGAAAACTTTGACCCCTGGCCGCCATTTTGGGCCCCTTGGCGTAGTCTGCAGCCTGCTTGCCCACGTGCATCCTGGCCACGCTCCCTCGCCCTTGCCTTTGCCCGGGCTGCCTGCCGAGCCCAGAAAGCTCTCCCTGGCTGCCCTCCTGGGCCCATCTGCTCGCGCCTTTCTCCTCGACCTCCTGCTCGGGATGCCCCCTGAGGGCAGGGACTGTGTTTGTGCCCCCAGGGACCAGCCCCTGGCTAGGGCACAGCAAGTGCGAGGGGGGATGGGTTTGCCAGCCTCCACCGGCCACCTTCCCGTCCCGCAGGTGTTTGTCCATTGGAGGGACACGGCGTTCCTGAGGGCACACACGCGGCAGCAGGAGGCCGTGGCCCTCACCGAGGCCAGGAGGCAGCTGGGGCGAGGTGAGGGGGCCCAGGAGGGGGTCCGGCTGGGTGGCGAGGGGGGGAGGGTGCGGGTGCTCGGCCCTTGAAGGCGGCTCTGTCTCCTCAGCCCCTGTGGCCACGCGGGGCCCTCCCTCCCTCACCTGCCTCTGCTCGCTCCAGGTCGCCTTCGAGCCTTGTTTCAGCGCTGGCGGGCCCGGGCCCAGAGCGCTTCCCAGCAGAGGGTCCGGCTGCAGCGGGCGGCCCGGCACCACGGCGCGAGGCTGCTGAAGGCCGCCTGGGCCCGCTGGAGGACGTACCACTCCCAGTGCGTCCGCAAGAAGGTGAGCAGCCGCTGGGCGGCCTCCGGGCCCGGGCAGCGGGGCCAACGTTCCCTCCGGCTGCCCCGGCCCAGGGAGAGCGCGGTGGGCGGGCCTTCGGGGCCTCCTGCCGGGAGCCAGCCCCTGTCGCTCTCCCCTCAGCTCCTGCGGAGACAGGCCGCCCGGCTGGAAGCTCGGAGACTTTGCTGCAGCTGCTTCTCCACGTGGAAGCGCCAGGTGCGCCCTCGCCCCTGACCACGGGCCTCCGAGCCCTGCAAGTGGCGGGGGACCCCGATGGTCCCGGATGTCAGTGCCCACGGGAGAGAGCTTGGGGGCCGGCACCCCTTCCTCGCTGGCCTGGGCCCTCCCGCCAACCCCTTCTCAGCTCTGCCCTGCCCCCTTGCCAATGGGCTCTCGGGGGTCTCCTTGCTTCTGCCTCCCATCCCTCTCTCTGCCCCTTGCCTTCCTCCTCTCTCTGTCCCTGTCTCCCCCCGGCCTGTGGCTGGCAGTCTGACCCCTCGGCCTTGGCCCGCAGCTCGGGGAGAAGCGGCAGGAGCAGCAGGCCACGGTTCGAGCCCTCTGGTTCTGGTCCTTCACGCTGCAGGGAAAGGTGGGTGTCCCCGGCACTGGCCCTGGGAAGGTCCCATAACCCCCGGCCCGAGGCCGTGCCGACCTCTGACCCCCCTCATCGCCCCCTGCCCATCCCCCAGCTCCCACAGTGCCCCCCCACTCACGTGTCCTGGGTGCCCCCTGCACGCCCCCAGCCCCCTCGGGCCCCTCGCGCTGTGCTCAGGCGGCCCCTCCTGAAGGTCTGGGATGCGTGGCTGGGATTTGTGCTGGAGCGGAGGAGGAAGAAGGCCCGGCTGGAGCGCGCCGTGCTGGCCTACCACGGGGGCTTGGTTCACGAGGGCGTCACGCGCCTGCTGAGGTTCACGGCCGGCATGAAGAGCTTCCGAGGGCGTCTCCACGCCCGGCAGCAGGCCCAGGTGAGGGCCCCGCGTGGCTGGTGGGGAGGCTGGGGATCACCAAGGGCTGGCCCTGCCAGGTGCCCCCGGGGCCCGCTCTAGCCTCAGGCCCCCGTGTGTGTCCCGCAGATGGCCTTCAACCTGCACCGGGTGGTCCGGCGCTGCGCCATGCTCTGGAAGCACAAAGCCTTGGCCAAGGACCCTCGGGGGGCTGCTTCCCGGAAGAGGGTGACCTTTGAGGTCCCCCCCGCTGTTGCCCCACCCAGTGCTGCCGGGGAAGCTGCCCCGGACACGGAGCGGAAGGAAGCTCCCCGGGGGCCCCGCAAGCATTGGGGCTGGCCGCTGCAGCTGGCTTCTGGAGACCCCCAGCTCCCCGACCTGTAAGTGCTGTGTGCCCTCCCCCGGCCCCGGGCCTGGCTCCCGCCCGAGCACCCCCAGGGCACTTGGGCCTCCCCCCTCCCCTGGCCAGGGTACCCACGATGTGTCAGCAGGTGCCGTTGGTACCCCGTGAGCCGGCTCCAGCGTGGCCCCCCTGCCCCCCACCCCCTGCCCGGTGACCTGGCCCTGTCCCAGCCGCCCCAGAATTCAGACAGAACAAAGTCTTCATGCCTTAAGCCCGGGCGGGCGCTTTTCCCCAGTATTTCTCCTTTGCCCCTTCCTGCTTTGTGGGCCCCTGGCCCTCCAGGCTCCGGCCCCCATGGGACTGGGGACATGCAGGCGGTCTGTGTGCCCTGTAGCTGCCACGGAACCCGGTCAGCGAGCCGCCACAGAGCACCTACTGTGCACCAGCGTGGTGCCGAGGGCTGGCGAGAGACGGGCCCTGCCCTCGGGTAGCCCACGGTCTAATGGGGGAGGCAGGCGGGCAAGGGGAGGGGGCTTCCTGGAGAAGGCGGGGATGGAAGGCAGAGGGGACAGGCCCTGGAGAGGAGGAGCCGCTCCCTTTGGACGGGATCGTGCCGCCCCAGGCCCCTGGGCTCCTGAGCCGGCGCACCCAGGGCCAGCAAGCTCGGGCCTGGGGCCACTGGGTAATCTCTCTGTCTCTCCCCCAGGAGCGCCATCCGGGCTGTGAGAAAGCCGCCCCGGTGTCCCAACTTCCTCCTGGACTCTCTGGAGAGGGACGGCTTGGCTGGGCGCCTGGGGCCCGGGTAAGTGAGCGTGCGGGTGCGGACACTGAGCCCCCTCAGGGGAAGGGGCTCCCCTCGGGGCACCAGGGATAGGGCAGAGCGGAAGGGTCAGTCCAGCTGGGCTGTCCCAGCCGTGTGCCCAGGGTGCCTGCGGGGCTGCCCTCTCCACACAGTCGTGGCTGCGCTGGCCGGTGGACGGGCATCTGTCCCCTGGCCCCCTCAGCGTGGCCAGTCCGGGGGCGCAGGGGGCCGGGGAGAGCAGCCTTCACCTCGGGTCCCTAAGGACAGCCCGGGTGTGCCAGGTGGAGGAGGCCGTGGGCCCCGGCCGGAGCCGCAGGAGAGAGCGGACGGTCTCCCGGTGCCCAGCCCGGTGACCTCCCTGGCAGAGGTCAAGGGTTATCAGTCCGTCAACAAGCATTTGTGGGCAGCCACGTGGCCCAGGGATAGATGGCCAGCCTTGAAGTCGGAGGACCTGAATTCACGTGGCCCTGGGCAAGCCCCAGTTATCTCAAAAAACAAGAAAAATCAAGCATTTATTAAGCACCAGCTGCGTGTCAGGTCTGGATTTGGTCCTGGTCCCCAAAGAATTTAGTCCTGCCTCAATCCCTCAATCTATGAAATGGGAATGGGAGCAGTGCTTGCTTCTCAGGCGTCGTGGAGCCTTTTGTGCCCCTCTCGGCGCCGCCGCCGCCCTTGTTACTTCCCGGGAGGCCCCAGGGAGCCCTTGGGTGTTTGTTTCTGCTTTGGGGCAACATGGAGGAAAGTGGGCGCCGAGAGCCTGCTCTTCCCGCCTCCCATCAGGCTTTGGCCGGAGGATCAGCTTCCATTTTCTGCCTCCTCTGTCTTAAAAACAGATTTTTATTTATTTTTAAAACATTCCCTAATTACGTGTAAAAAAAAGTTCAAGTTGGCTTTGAGCGGTTTGAGAGCGAGCAAAAGATTTCCGTTGGTGCTGTTTGCAAAAGAAAACTACAAAGGGAAACCGAGGAAGGTCAGAGGCTGAAGAAGGGCTCGAGTGGGCTCTGGGACTGCCCCGTTTCCTCAGCAGTGACAGCACTGGCTCCCCGGGAGCTGTCTCGGGTCACCGTCCCGCTCTTGTCCCGGAGTCGTTCCGGGCCCTCGTACACGGGCTTCTCCTGGTTCGGTTCCTGCCTCAGTTGTTCTGAGTCATCCTGGATTTTTCCGGGAATCTGCCGGCCCCTCATTTCTCTCAGGCCAGCCATGCTCCATGACCCTCCTCGCCTCCTCCAGCCCCTCCCCCGGTCGCTGGGCATCCCCTCAGGGCAGTGATGGGCACTTGGCCCTTGCCTTTGCTCTCTCTGGGTCAGGCCCAGCGGTGCCCTGAGAGTCAGCAGGCGCCTCCTTGGAGGGAGGGATCCATAAGCTGGAGGGTGTTGGGGGCTGCCCTGGTGAGGAGGGCATAGGCTTTCTCTGCTTCCCCAGGGGGTCGGGGGGGGGGCTGCGACTCTCGCCCCCCCCCCCGTGGACACTGCCTCAGGCCCCAGTGGGGTCCCCAAGGGGAGGGGCTGCCCTGAGACACGCCAGGGGCCCCTTCCCGCAGGGCTTCCAAGCCGTTGGGCAAGCTCCACGGGGCGGGGGGGGGGGTTCCTTTGGGTAAGGGCGGCCACCCTCGCTTAGAACCTGATCTTTGTGATAATCTGTGGCTGACCGGCTCTCCCTGTCTCAGGCCCCTCCTCTCTGCCCCACCCGGCCCCTCCGCCTCTCTGCTGGCACCAGGACCCAGCGCCGGGATCCACGCGGACCCCGGGGGCCTCCCAAAGGCTCCTGGCCCTGGGCCCCTCCACGCTGGGGCTGCCCCGCCCCCCTCCTGCTCCGTGGAAGGTGACCCAGACCCCTGGGACAGGGTGAGTGGCGTGAGGGCCCCGTCAGCCCCTTTGTCCTCTGGATGTGCCGGGCCCGAGTCTCCCCCACCTCTGCCCCATGTATGGACACTTGCCTAAGGGAGACTTTTCTGAAAGAAAGAACAAGCCAGAGGCGGATGCTGGAGAGTAGTTACACAGGAACCATGAAGGTTCATCCCTGAGAGCGGACGTGGCCCTTTTGGCCTTCCTGCCCTCGGCCTTTTGGCCTCCCCATCCTCAGCCTCCCTTTGTCTATCCCCACCCTTGGCCTCCCTTTTTCTGTCCCCGTCCCTGGCCTCCCTTTGGCCTCCCCACCTTACCCCAGCCTGCGGCCTGTGGCCCCTGCTTGGGTCCATGTGGTCACCAGCCAGAGGCTCCCGAACTGGCCAGTTCTGTGGCCTGGGATCCCGAGGCCGCATCCCTGGGCGTGTGTGGTGTGGGGGAACGTGGCCTGTCCGTGGCCTCTCACAGCCGTGACCCAGAGGAAGGGGGCAGGGCAGGCCCCTGGGCCTCAGGATGGGAACAGGGCTGGAGGAGGGGGTGCCTCGGAACGCTGGGCCCCCTGGCTGCTCCCCGGACCCCCCTGCCTGCAGGCCCTGCCCCCGCCCCGGGGTGCCCCGGGAAGCCCGGCCTGCCCCAGTGCCCAGGGAGGGAGGTCAGCCCGGTGCTTTCCTTGCAGGTCGCCGTTGCCATGGCTCTCTCTGAGCCGGGCGCCCGGGAGCCTGCCAGTGCCCTCGCCACGACCGGCCACGTCCAGCCTGGCGCTGCCCGGCTTCTCCTGGAGGCCCCGCTGGGGAGCAAGGGGAGGCCCGGCCCGGGCCCGGGAGCCGCAGGTAGGTGGTGCTCTGGGACACTCTGGGGGGAGCTGGGAGCGGCGGCCACGGCCCTCCCCTGGCCTGGCTCCTCACGCCGGACCTCGCCCAGGGTGCCCGGACCTGGAGGCGGAGAGACCGGACCTGGGCAGGGAGATTCCCGGCATAGCCTCCTCACAGGCCCTCCCCAGGTTGCCCCGGGGGCACTGGGACCCTCAGCCCCCTCCTTACAAGGCTGTGGCGCCGGCGAGGGCCTGGACTGCGGAAGGGCCGTGTCAGTGCCAGGGAGGGGACGAGGGTTCGGCGCCTGCTGCCGCCACCACAGCATGCTTGGTCCTCACCAGCTGGGGGGTTTCTGGGGCTGGATTAGAACTCAGGTGCCGAGGCCTCGGCTTGTCCCCCCCGTGGGCCCTGAGGCCTCTTCTTGTTCAAGGCCCCGCATCCTGGACCCCCCCGGTTCCCTGGCCAGGCTCCGAGCCCTGAGAAAGGCCAGGGATCCTGGTGCACCCCACTGGGGGGACAAAGCCGGGAATGAGCTTGGGGTTCCCGGCCAGCTCAGCACCTTCCTCTCCTCCTCAGGGGGCGCCCGGGCTGATGCAGGGAGAAGGACACCGGGCATCCTGGGAGACGGCGGAGAGCTTGAGGCTGAGCTCGAGGAGATCCAGGAGAAGCTGCTCAGTTACTGGGCCAAGAAGCAGAGCCTCAGGTGGGCCCCCCCTTGGCTGCGCCCCTGTAGTAGCCACCAAGCAGGGGCCGCCTACCCCCGTAGCCTTCCTGCCCTCACCCCCCTGCTTAAGAGCCCCAAGGGGCTCCCAGGGCCGAGCACAGACAGGCTCACAGACCAGCCTGCAGCCTCCCGGGCACATCCTGGCCTCCCACTTCTCGCCTCCTGGACTTTGCCCCTCGGACGCCAGCTCGGCCGGATGGGACGGGAGCAGCCTGGCCCAGAGATGTCCCAGCCAGTGATCAGGGGCATCCCGTGGTCCCCCTTGGAGGCCGGGGTGCCGTGGCTTAGGGGGAACATCCCCTAGGCACCCCAGGCAGCAGAGCTCCCTGGGAGGGCAGGGCCTTTGAGGCCCGGGAGGACGGGGGTGGGGTGGGGGGTGGGGGTGAGGAGCTGGCCCCAGAGCAGGTGCAGCCTTTGGTCACCACCTCTCGGACGAGGCGCCCACAGACGCGTCCTCACGAGGGCAGCTGCTCAGCCCGAGCTTCCCAGGGCTCCCTCCCATCGTCCGCTCAGGCCTTATCCACCTCGTGGTATTTTTAACCAACACCAGGGACTCGGGTGGGGGCGGTTTGGTGACTGCAGCTTTCCATGGCACCCAGGGGTCCACAAGGGCCGCCCCCTCTTCTGCCATTCGTCTTCCTCTTCCTCTCCTCTCTTGTTATCTACATCTTTTGTTTCTCCAAATGAACTTTGTTTCTATTTTATAAAATCCCGGAGAATATCCTTTCAGTAATCAGAAGGGAACATTTGGGCAGCAAGGGACCCGTTGGCGGAACCCAGCCCCGAGCACCGAGCCTTCCTCCGGCTGCGTTTCCTCTCTGAGGAGCACTTCGTGTGCACGTCTTGTGTGTGCTTTGGGCGCGTGATCCCCAGACCCTCCGCGCCATCTTGGGATGGGGTTTCTCTTCCTGCCCGTGGGGTTTGTTTGGGTTTTGAGGATTTATCCTGGGGCCACTTTGGGGCCATCATGGTTCTTCGGTGCCTGATGATGCCCTGGGGTTTTCCACTCCCTGGGGTTTTAGCTCCTCTTTCCCTTCCTTTCTCTCATTTCTGCTCACATTTTCACAAAGTGAGGAGGCAGCGGCCTGGCTTCTCTTCCGTACTTTTCAGAACGGGTGCAGAGCGGCCATTGCACAGGATGCTTTTGGGACATTAAAAAAGGTCCTTCTGGGCTTGTGCTTGGCAGGGATTTTAGCATCAAAGGAGCTTGTACTTGGTCAAGGGCTTTTTCTCCATCTGTTGAGAGGATCCTGTGCTTGGGGATATTTTGGCTTGTAACAGGATTAATTTGACTGTTTTCCCAACTATCCTTGCTGTCCCATTCAGTCAAAACAAAAGATTTCCTTGGCTAAGTTGCTGGCGATTATTTGGTGATAATTTGGCAAGATTTGGGGGTCAGTGTTCATTTGTGATATTGGCCGGTCTGCTGTGGTTAAGATAACAGGGCTCTCCTTTAAGCCCCAAAAGGATTCTGGGAGGGTGATTTCCTAACCAGTTTTCAAGAGTACTTTGTAGAGGATGGGCAGAGCTCCCCTAGACGCCATCCCTTGCCAGCGCTGCCCCCAGAGTCCCCTCATGCTCCCGTACCCCCAGCGCACTTGCCCCATTTTGGATTCGCCATCATCCACAGCAGTGGCTGGGGCTCGGCAGGGTCTCCCTCCCATCTGCCTCTGAAGCCCAGAGATGAGGAGGGTCGGTTTGCCGCCGCCCCCCACTTTACCCCCTATCCCCGATCCCGTGTGCTCATCTGGAAAGTGGGCACTCGGACTCCCAGCCTCTCAGCACTGGTCCATTGGGCTGAATCCCCTTTGGGGAGATGTCCCCCCCGCCAGCTGAGAGCAGGGGGAGGGCTGTGAGAACTCAGAGCTGTCCCCCACAGGCCCTGGCTGTTTTCTGTGAGAGATGCAGAGCACAGAGAGACCTGGGTTCAAGTCCTGACTGTTAAATGCTCAAACCCTGTTGGTTCCCCTCAGAATTAACACTGAGGGGGTCCCTGGGGCTCCTTCCATCCTCACTGTGGGAGCTGGAGTCTTGGGGGACAGAAGGAGTCCCCGAGGCCTGGGAGAGGAAGGCCTTCCTCTCCCAGGGCTCTGCATCTCTCTCTCTGGTGGCTGCCAGATCCTGGCAGAGACAGGCGAGCAGCCTCAAGGAGTGGCTGGAGCTGAGCGTGGGGGACCCCCGGCCCGAGGAGGCGGCGGCAGGACTGCAGGTTCGGCTGGAGCTTCAGCAGGTACGCTCGGACCCGGGCTGGGGCTGGCGGAGGGGAGAGGGCTGCGGGACCTGGGGGCCGGGCCCAGCTCCTCCCCTTCTTCCTCTTTGCAGGCGGAGGAACAGATCAGCCGCCTGACGGAGGAGCTGCGAGCGCAGCGGCAGCAGGTGCAGGGCTACCTGGCCCGCATCCGGGTCCTGAGGGCCACCATCTTGTAGCTCCAGGGGCCCGTGCTCTCCCTTTCCCCTCCCCACCTGCAGATGGACAGACACACCCCATGTCACACTGGCCAGATCTGGGGGGACGGTGAAAGAGAGGGGGCCACAGCGAGCAGTTTGCAATGTAATCTTTTTTATTGGAAAATGTTTGCAATTAAATGAGCGCCTGTTCCCCGGTCTCGGCTGACGTACAAAAATACTGTGCTACTGATACAGTGGAAGAGTCAATGCCTTCTCCTGGCAGGAGAAATTCACAGCATCCCCAAGCCCCCTCCCCAGTACAGTGACGGCTCCCCCCTAAAAGAGCGGCGACCTTCCTGACCCCGGGCTGTGCCCGCTCCCCACTACCAGGGGGGCCTCTGGGCCCTTTTCACGTAGCAAACAGCTGCTCCCCGGAGCCGCCCGCTGGGGGCAGGGGGCATCACTCACACTGATCCGAGTGGGCTTGGAGAAAACCTGCCCGGGCCGCCTGGGTTCCCCTGGACACCTCTTGTTGCTCAGCTGCCTCCCTTCGATATCCTAAGGCCAGGAAGGCCGCCGCTTTAGAGGCCGGGGCGGGGTTCTCGTGCACAGCCGCCGTCTCCCAGGCACACAAATGTTGGCAACAGAGGAGAGAAGTTCCCAGGAGTCAGTGCAAGGGAAGATTCCCCACCCCCCCAACATTTCCAAAATAAGTAAATTTAAAGAAACAAAACAAACAACAATCAGCCCCAGGGGCAGCTCAAGGAGCTGACTCTTGGTCCACAGTCAATGCCAGAAGCATCTCACCCCGTGCACCAGCAAGCAGCCTCTCCGAGGCTCGGGAGAAAATTGGGTTCCCAGAGGATGTGGGGGAACAGGGATTAAGGCCTGAAAAGATCCAGGAAATTGTGGGAATCTTTATTGGGAGGAGGCTAAGACGCGGCCGCAGCCTCCAATGGCCACTAACGGAAAGAGAATGAAAACGTCGACCGCCTTCAAAAGAAAACCGTCACCCATGGAACCGACGCAGGCCAGACCCAGCACTGCCGGTGCCGGACATCGGCGCAGAACCCAGAAATCCACCCGAGCTCCCGGGCCCGCCCGGCCGTGGGGCAGAGAGCAGGGCTAAGGCTGCCTCCCTGCCTCCTCAGAGGCTGGAGTTGGGGGCGCCCCGAGCCTGTCCACGCGCAGCCAGGCCCCCGGAGCTCCCCACGGCTGGGCACGGGCGGCTTCTGGCGCAGTCCGAAGCCTCGGCCTTCCCGCGGACCTACAGGGTCTCCCGGGTCGCATCCGCCTGGGGCGGAGGGGCCGGCCTAGAGGGAGCCCAGGGCCTCCCCAAAGCGGATCTTCTGGCCCGGCTTCAGGTGGAAGTTGAAGTCCTTAGGGGCCTCAAAGATGAGGACGATGGTGGAGCCCAGGTTGAACTCCCCCAGGTGCTCCCCCTTCCTCATGGGGATGCCCTCCTTGTTGCTGTGCGTGACGAAGCTGAAGTCATTGTAGGAGCCCTTGCTGTACCTGGGGCTGTTGGTGTGGAGGTCCTGGAGGGGGACAAGGAGGGGGTCAGGGCTCACCATGAGGCGAGCGGGGTCACGGGGTCGCCAAGGGGTTGGGCCCCTGCCTCCATTTCCTCCTCAGGATCCACTGAGATGCCATTTGTCAAGTGCTTTCTGAGCCCCAGCGCTGCCCTTTATATGGAGGTCCCCCCATTTTATGGGAAGACTTCCCCGCCCCCACCCTCAGCTTTTCTCCCTCTCCCCGACTCTGCGGCCTGGGTTTTCTGACACCCGCCAACTCCCCAGGCCGGATTCCCAGAGATCTGGCGCCTTCTTCCTGGCTCCCGCGGCTTTCTTGAATTAATATCGTTTGATGTGGGTGAGCTTGGGATCCATTGGGATCCACAAATCATTCCCTAACTACATGCTTACTCCTTTTTATGAGAGCAGAAGACGCCTGGGGATCTGGCCTTGACCTGCCCACTGGGCTGGGCGCCCCCTCAGCGTCCCTCCACCTAGAATGCCCCCCCCCGCCCCGCCCCACACCCTTCACCAAACCAGGCTCTTGCCACCACTATCAAAGACAAAACGCAAGGTCCTCTGTGGGGTCCTCCCATCCTAGCCCGGACCCTTCCTACATGCTCTCCTACGGTTCCGACAAAGGCCCGCCCTGCGGAGCTGGAATGCCCAGGACCCCCTCTGGACCAGCCGAGACCAGGCCTCGAGGGAGACCCAACGCCTGCGCCCCCCCCCGACCGCCCCCAGGAGCACGGCTCCGGCCGACTCACCCTGTCGAAGTAGATGCGGATGGAGCCCACGTTGGTGGCCCCCACGGCGGTGAGGGAGAAGAAGCCGTGCTTCCAGTCCCCCGTCAGGACCACCCTCTCGTTGTGGCAGAAGAGCTCCTTGATCCAGCGCGCAACGCCGGGATTCACCGACATCAGGGAGCCTGTGGGGGGGGGGGGAGAGGGAGGGTGGGCGCCGCGGCCTCCGGCCCCGTTGTTGGCGTGTCCCCAGGAGAAGCGCCCCCACCCCACAACCCAGACCCTTGGCGGCAGAGCCCGCCCTACCTGGGAAATGGCGCCGGTGGGCCACTCTCCAGTCGGTGGGCGAGTGGAAGCAGTGATAGTCGCCGGGGGCCAGGTAGATGACACAGTGGTAGAGCTCGTTGCCCTCCTTGGTGACCAGCTGGTTCTGGAAGGAGCTGCACGCCGCGGCTGTGCCAGCTGAAAGGACAGCGGAGCGTCAGGACGGGCCTGGACGATCCCCAGGGGGCACCGCCCAGGAGCCAGGGGGCAGAGTTAAGCAGGACATGGGCCCGCTTCGAGGCGCCCTCTCTGAGCTAAGCACGGCCCCCAGAGCCCACCTGGAGCAGTCTGCGCGTCCTGACAGGTCAGAACTCAAGCCCTAGAGCTTCAAGTGCCCAAAGAGCCAACCTGGCCCCAAAGCCCCAAGCTGAGCCGGGGCTTCCCCGTGAGGACCCCCAACAGCCCCGACTGACTCTCAGTGAATAGCGCCGGGCCTGGAGTCAGGAACCGCGAGGGCAAATGCAGCCCCAGCCACCCCCCAGCCCTGCTTTTCCTCATCTGGCAAACGAGCTGAGGGAGGAAAGACAAACCCTCCAGCATTTCTGCTGAGAAACCCCCACTGGGTCACAAGGAATCAAACAGCTGCAAAACGACTGGATGGCAGCTCCAGGAGGGGGCGGGAGTCAGCATCCGATGCCACCAGGCTCCCTTCTCCCTGCTGGCCCATCGCCCTTCCCTGGCACCCAGCGGGCACGTAACCGAGCAGCCATGGCCTTTTACCAGCCAACAAGCCCGGACAGAGCCGGACGGCTGGGGCCAGACCCGGGAACCAATGATGGGCTCTACTCTGCGGCCCTTCTGGGCCCTCTCGGCCTCCCCATCTGCAGCCTGAGCTCCCTGAGGAGGGGCCGGCCCGGGTATGGCGCCCAGCAGGGGCCCTCGAGGCTCACTCTCAAGGTCCCATTTACAGCTGAAATCAGGGCAGAAGGCAAGGGAACTGTGGGGGTGACCAACGAAGCCTTGTGAGAGGGTGGATCTGAATCCAGGCCCCCCGGGCCGAGGAATCCCCTCCGCCCTATCCCAAAAGGCCCCCTCACCCCCCCCCTTGCCATTCCTGCCAAGGTTCTCTGTTGCCCTGTTTTGCCAACCCGTTGCTGCCTCGTTCCGCCACCCGTTGCGCCTCCAGCCTTCCTGTTCCTGCTGAAGGCAGGTTCCCGACCCCGCGGCCCAGGGAACTCAGGGGAAAAGTGCCCCTTACCTGCTCCACCTCGATTCGAACGGCGGTTGAGGATCTTGGGTGATGGGCTGATCTGGATGGGAACCAGCTCGGTGACCCCAGATGGCCTTGACCTCAGCCCTCTCTGACCCGAAGCTGCCTTCTGAGCTCCCTGGGGAGGCCCCCCCCCTTCAGTCCCATCCTCGGGGGCCAGCGAAGGACGCTGGCCGGGCCCCTGCCCCGCTTGGGACTCTGTTTCTCCCTCTGACCCAGGCCCCCCCCCGCGCCAGCACCCCCGGCCTCACCACGCTGTGCAGGCCCCGGGCGGGCCTCGGCCATTCCTTTGAAAGAACCGCTCAGTTCCCGAGTGGTCGGGGTCCTCCCAGGGCCTCCTTCATGTTCACCCCGAAGGTCCAATTCGGCACCAGGCTTCCGCCCAGGGGGCGCCACCTGGTTCAGCCCCCCAGGCTCCCGGGACACGCTGGCCAGACGCGCCCCTGCAATCACACCAGCGGGCGGCAGGGCCGGGGGTCAGTTGAGGGGCGGCCACAGGCCCCCTCCCCGGCTGCCCTCCCCCCGACTTTCAGTCTGATGTCTAAGCGCAGGGACGGCCCCCACGTCCCCAAGTTTTGTGATGTGGATACAGCAGGATCTCTGTGTGGCCTCTGGAAAACGGGCTGGGGGCAAGGAGCCTCCGGCCTGGGCTCAGACCCAGTAACCTCCTGGCTCTCTCCAAGATGTGAGGACAGAGATCGGAGCAGGAGCCCAAGGACCGAGAGCCCGGGCAGGTGAGACGGGCCTGAAGGAAAGAGCCGAGCCCATGGTCCCCTCGACATCTATACCCTTCCTCGGAGATCCCCCTACTAAACCTGCCGGGCTCGGGGGCAACGTCTGATTCCAAGTGTGAGCTCTCTGAGGAGGCGCTGAGCACAGTCAGCCCCGGGACAGCGCTCTGGGAGGGCCATTTCCCATAGAGGTGCCAGAGGAAGCGGGTCCTTGTCTCCCCCCTCGGGCGTGTCCAGTCTCGTCTGGTGGGGCAGGGAACGACCCTGGTGCTGGGTCCCAGCCGCCTCCACGAGAGGAAGGACTCCCCGCTCGTCCCAGCCCGGCTGGCTGCCGGGGGGGAGGGCAGCCAGGAGGAAAGAAAAGGGGGCCCCCCCTCAGGTCTCGTGTTCCCCTGGGGTCCCACCCGGCTGGCGGGGAGGGGGGTCCGCGGGGAGGGGCCCCAGCCGGGGTCTTCTTTGGGCGCCTCCCTTCCCCTCGGGGACACACACCCCCTCCCCCTCCCGCCCCAAATACCCCCCCCCCCCACACCCTGCTCAAGGCCTCCCATCTCCCTCTCAGGCAAGGGGACCCGAAACATAATAAAGGTAAGGGCCAAAATTTCAAACCCTAAACATCAAACTGGCCCAACCTCCCCTCAGGGCCCCTGGAACCAACCTGTGGATCCTGGGACACAAAGGCCTTCCGGGGCCTCCTGCCCCCCGAACTAAAGGGAAACCCCCCCCCCCCTGGGGTTCAAGGGGGCTCCCACTCCCTCCCCCAAGGGATCCCCTGGGAAACCGGGCTAACGGGACAGGGACCAGGCCTTTCCCCTCACAGACACCCCAGGGGCCCCCCCCCTCAAACCCCCGCCACCACAACCGGGTCCAACTCCCAGCACAAGCGGGACAGTTACCCCAGCCCGCCCCTCCCCTCCAGGGCCCTGGGCTCCCACCTGTAGGGGCTGCCCGGCCCTCCCCTCCCAGGCGCCCGTCGGTCCTGGCCTGCCGGCCGCAGTCTTCGAGACCGCCCCATCTCCCCTCGCTGGGGACAGGGACCCCACCTGCCCAGCCCCGCCCCAAGTGTGGCCGCGAGGGTCGGTCAGCGCCAGGCAGGCGGGCCGAACCTCCTGGTCCCCAAGGGCAGGGGGGGCCAGCTCGGCCCCCGGGCCATGAAGCTCCCCATGGAGCTGGGAGCAGCGCCCACTTCTCGGAGCTCCGTGTCCTCCGCAGAGAGTAAGCCTGGAGATTAAGGTTGGGCTGCTCCTCTGCCAGGACTGTGGTGCAGCCGCCGGGGCCGTGCCGGCTTTAAAACACACCCTGGGACCTGAAGTCTGGTCCGGGACTAGCAGGGGCTCCCGGAGGCCCCGAGGCTCCGAGGGGAGAGCGCCCTGGGCCTCCCCACCCCCGTCCCTCAATCGCCGCATCTATCAGCGACGGACTGGCCCCGGTGCTTCGGACCCTCCTGGAGAACCCTAGGAAACCAAGCTCTGCTTCCCGGGGTGAGCCCAGGCGCGCCGATTCAGGGATTGGAGCGACTCCAAGAAGGGAAATCGTCGGGACGCTTGGAGTCAGCAGGGGGAAAGCTGGCCCCCCTCCCGGGCCTTCCCGGCTGCCCCCGGATCTGGGGGCCTGGCTCCAGGCCCGGCTGCCTCCCTCCCCTCTCCTCAAGGGAAACGGAAATCCTGAGAGCTGCATCCTAACCTTCCCAGCCCCTTCCCCTGTCCCTTCCCCTTTGGGCCCCCAAGGGGAGGTTGGGGAGGGGGGAGAGGGAAAGGTCCCCTCGCCGGCTCCGGACAGAGCCCCACCCCCCAAAGCAGAGAAGGGGCGGCCCGGGAGCTTTAAGGGTCTGGTGGCCGCCCCCGGTCCCCCTTCCCCCTCTCCCCATGCAGAAACATCCGACGGTACCTGAACCGGGCTCTCCTACTGGGTGCGCCCCCGGCCAGGGCCAGCGGGCCGGGCCCCTCCGGCCGTGGGGGCCGCTGCTCCCCGACCCCGCCGCTGCCGGTCCCCGCACGCGGCCTCCGGACATGAATTTTAACTTTGTGGAGGTTGTAGCAAGAGGGAGGAGGGTTAGATAACGCTCGCGAGCATCTCACCATTTCCCCTTGTGCAGCTCTGCTCCCTGCAAGGTGCTGGACTGACACATCATCGGACGGAGGGCTAAGTCTCTCCCTCCTCGCCTCTGTGCCTTCTTCTCCCCTCCCCCAGCAGGGGAGGGAGAGCTCGCTGGCCACGGCTCCTAATGCCCCCGCTCCATTGGGCAGATCGCCGGCGACTCGGCTGCGAGGCTCCCGGCTAGTGCAAACAGACAGGCACCGGGTGACACATCTGCCCCTAGGAGTCAGGAGGCCCCCGCCGCACCCCCTGCCCCTGTGGAGCCCTGGCCCCCGCCAGCTGGCCCTCCCGGAGCCGAGCGGGGCCAGCCGGGGAAGGGGGAGGGGGTGCGAGAGGAGGGGAGGGGGAGGGGAGGATCCCCGCACTGCAGCTCCAGCTGTTCTGGGAGGCTGAGCAGGGGGACGGGTGCTCCTCCCCCCCATTTCTACAGGGCTCACAGTGGGCCTAGGTGAGATTGGGGGTGGGAGGGAGGCAGGCGAGAGGGGTCCAGTCTAGTGGGCAGAAGTGGGGGGTCAAGGCAAGAAGGCCAGAGGAACTTGCTGACAGATGGAGCTGTCCAGCAGCGGCCTGGATGGCCAGGAAAGGTAGTGAGCTCCCTGTCCCCGAGGCTTCCCACAGACGAGACTCGGGGGTGCCAGACTGTACTGCCCAGTTCAGGGCCCACCTCGGACCCTAGTGACCCTGGAGAAGCCAGTTAAACCCCTTCTGTAACTGGAGAACCACCTCCTCCTCCCTCCCCAGCCCGCCTGGGACAGTAGAGGCTGACTGAGGCGGGTCCCCTCGCTCCCCCAAGGTGATCCACAAAGGGCTGGGGGTGGGGGGGGCCCGCAGGGGAGAGCTCCCAGACTCCCGGCACAGAACTAGGCAGGCCAAGCTCCCCTACCGGGGAGGGCCTTGAGGGCCAAGGCCTCAAGCCAGGGGCTCCCCGGCAGCTCTAACCGGGCCCCCAACTCCACGGCCTTCCCCAGCCCTTAGCTCCGCACCTGGCAGCTTAAGGCTTATGGGACTCCCCCCTTCCCCCGGCGCGCTCCCCCTTGGGGGACATTGTTATCTCTCTAATCCGGGGCACTGGGTCAATAACAGCTTTAGCCTTCCCTGGATGGAGCTTCCCCCCCTCCCCTTCGCATTCAGCAGTGGGAGCGGGGGGAGACCCCGGGTACGGCCGGGCCTGGAGCGTAGAGGTTGGCGCTGGAGCCCCTTTCCCTGCCATCCCCGGCTCCAGGATGTCGGGGGAACAGGTCCCTGCACTGCTTCTGAGCCTCCCTGTCTGAGCCTTCTTTGGAGACCCGCAGCCCGAGGGGACGCCAGCCCTGGAGCCCTCTGGGAAGGGCAGCCCGGCCACCAGGAAGCTTCTGGGCTCTGGGAGCACCAGACTCGGTCCCGGGTGAAGTGCAGGGAGGAAGGCCTGGAGAGCTGGGCCCTCCCTTTGCCTCCTCACAGCCCCCATCAATGGCAGCCCCTCAGCCCCCCAGAGACCCAGTCTGCAGAGGCCTCTAAGAGAGCACCCCGGCCCCTCTCCCAGTGCTGCCCCAGAGATCTGGCCAGCCCGGGCTCTCCCCGCTCCACCAGTGGTTCTTCCAGCGAGGGCCCCTCCCTGGGGCGAGGTCCCCCTGACCTCGTCGTACACTCCCCTGGCGCAGCCACCGCTGGACCCCCGGGACCCGCTGCACCCACACTATGCGGCCCAAGACGCGCCCTGGGAGTTCAGAGACCGTGTCTCTCCCTGGGGACTCCACACCAGCCTCCCAGAAGGCAAAGGGGCCAAGTCTGCGGGGACTCTGCCGCTGCCCTGGGAGGACAGGCTGTCCAGGCGCCATCCAGGCGGAGCAGGAACTGAGGCCCGCCTTGGGTAAGGGGCCGGGGGCTGTCCCCAAGGCACCCCGTGGGCCCAGAGCTCGGGTACAGGGTGCATCCTGTCCCTGGTGATTCCTTTGGGTGAGGCAGAAAAAGGAGTTGGGGGGGGGGACCCTCTTCTCCCATGGGCCAGACCTTCAAATTTAAAGAAGCAGAAACAGGGAGCGAGGGAGAGCTCCAGGCCCTGGGCTCCCAGGGGACAGCCGGGGACAGTGAGGCTGGCTAAGGTAATCCCAGGGGCAGGGAGGAACTCAAAGGGAGCCTTCCTGGGGGAAGGAGGAAATCCCCAAGAGCCAAAGCGCTGCCCTTCCGCTGACCCCTCCCCCCTCTCATGGGGGGCTTCCCTGGGGGCTTCAGGGGACCCCAGGCCTGAGGATTTACAGGAATAAACACTCGACAGGCTTTGAACCAGCAACCAGGCCTTGCTCTCAGCTCAAGGACCCCCTAGGAGGTGGGACCTTTTGGGGCACCCCCCCCCCCTCCCGGGCAGGTGGCTGCTTTCTCTGGCCCGAACACAGAAACTCCTCCCTGTTTCTGGTCCCAAACAAGCTGCCTCCCAGGCAGGTCCCTGGGGTGCTCCAAGGGCCGGGAAGCGGCCCCTGCCCCCAACATGGCCAATGAGCTCTGCCCTGGGGGTCCATGGGAGCCGCCAACCCATCCCTCCTCCACAGAGAGCGCCGGGTCCGCCTTCACTCTCGGGGCTCCCCTCCTCCGTGGCTGGGTCACCCCGGCCCTGACCCCCTCACCTGGCTGGCAGCCCTGGCCCACGCCCGGCCGAGCCCCCAAACCCCGGCCCCGAGCCTGGAAGGGAGCACGGCCGCCACCAGGAAGTCCGAGTCAGAAGAGCTCGCGGGGCACCGGCCAAGGGCCTGGGCGGAGGCCGGCTCCGGAGGGGAGCCTCCTGGGGGCGGGCGCGCGCTGGGGGGCTGGGGGGGCCATGAGCTCTGGGTGGCCGCTCTCCTCCACTGGGGAGTGGAACATTCCAACTGATGACCGGGGAGGGGGTGGGGCTGGCACCCGCACCTGAATCTCTGCCCCAAAGCCAGGGACCGCCAGCCTGCAGGTGGAGGAAGGGCCCGGCCTCCGAGGGAGCAGCCCCAGGTGCTCTGGGGCCCGCCCCGCCCCCCTGGCTCTCCCACTCCAGTCCCGGACTCACCAAAGCAGCGGGTGAAAGGGGAAAGGCCGAGGAAGCTTCCTTTTTAAGGAACCTAGAACCCTTGGCCTGCTCCTGCCCAGTCACTGGGGGAGGTGGGAGGGGGGCGGGAGCCACCTGATAACGGCCCATCCACTAGCTAGCAAGGGGGGCTGGGGATGGGGGCGCACAAAGGAAGTGGTCCTGAAGCCAGGAAAGAGAACAGGCGGCTGGGCATGGCGCTGCCCACACTGGGGGAGAAGCCCCGGCACCCCCAGTCCCCACTGCTCCCCACAGCTTGGGGGAGGGGCCAGCCCCTTCCCCCCACCCAGAACCAGCCCCAGGCACTATCTGCCCGGCTTCCGGAGGAGGTGGGGGGGGGAGGGCGGAGAGGGGAGGGGAAGGCGGCCAGAAGCAGTCAGGACAGCCCTCGGGGAAGGGATTGCCGGTCCCAGAGCAGGGGAATCCCAGGCCTCACTGGGCCACACTTGGGGCCGCCGGCGGGGCAGGGGCGACCCCGGCCTGCCCCCTGGTTCCGGGTGGACGTCCCGTAGGCCCCAATCCCGACCCCCTCCCCCGCCAGGGTTTCCCAGCCCCAAAAGCCGCCCCCATTCTCAAGTGGACAAAGCAGCGCCCCCCCTCCTACTCCCCGCCGGGAGGGGGCCCAGGGGCCATCCCGGCAGCTGCTCACTCTCACGGGCGCGGCGGTTCGCGGGTCCCTTCCCAGCTCCGGCCGGGGGCGGCCCCGCTCTGGTCCTCAGGTTGCAGCCCTTCAGGCCGGATGGGCTCCCCCCACTCCTGGCCTTGCTTCTTTCCTCTTTAAGGGGCGGAGCCCAGGGCGGGCAGATGAGGGAAAGTGAGGAGGGGACTGGCCCTGACGTCACCACCCGGCGCCTCCCGGGCACTTCCAGGGAAGGCCGGCCCTGGCCCCAAGGAAGGGAGGGAGGGAAGGAGCGGGAACCCCACCCCAGAGTCTCCTCAGGCCCAGGGAGGGCCCAGTGGCTCTCAGCAACCCATTTTGCAGTAGACAAAACTGAGGGTTTCACAGGTCAGCAGAAGCCTGAGCTAGAGCCCTTTTAGAGAAGGAAGCCTCCGGGAAGGGACCCCCCGGAGAGGCAAGGGCCTTGCGGGAAGGAGGCAAGGAGGAAGGAAAGGGCAGGAGGCCGCCCTCAGTGGCCACAGGGCTCCGGCCCAGAAAGGGGAAGACATTTTTCCAAGGTCACACAGCGAATGGTCATTCCAGGTTGTTAATGGCGCCCCTGCGACCCACAATTTTCCCGGGAGTTACCTCCTTGGGGGTTACCACTTTATGACCCCCTCCCTCACAAAAAAAGACCTGGGAAAACCGACTTCAATACCCCCTTTCTTAGTGACCAGCAAACAGACGGCACAGGTGATGGAAGGGCCTCAACCAAAGCCAGAGCGCTGGGCAGTGCCCAGGGAGGGGGCACCACCCGCAATCACACCCATTTGCCAGCCCTTCCTGAATGACCGTAGTGGACTGCAGGGATTGATCTGGGGAAGAGCTGGGTTCAAACCCTGCCGGGCGCACTGATTAGTGGAACACTTGGGGACCTCATCTGTAAAAGGAGGGGACTGGACGCCACACTGGGATCCCGCCCTCATCCCTGTCCGGCGCTCCGAGGGGGTGGCTACGGCCCGCCAGCTCCAGCCCCGCCATTTCTGTAACTGGCAGTCTAACCCTCCGCCCTCTCCCCTCCCTGCCCCCGGCTTCCTCTCCGGGGGGGAGCGGAACTAGCCCAGACTTCCTGGAAAATAATTTGTGCCCGGAAAGTCACCAAATCACCCCCGACCTCTGACCCAGCATCCCGCCACCAGCCCACCCCCGTGCAGAGGGGCGCCCCAAGATTGATGGCCACTCTTCTCATGGTGGAAGGAAACCCCGATGGAGGGGATGCCGTAACAGGGCACCGCGGGTGAACGCGAAAGAGCCCTCCTGGGACGGCAGAAACGACAGAAAGGCTCCTTTTGAGAGAACCCCAGAAGACCCGGATGCAGAACAGGCCCAGGGATCCTGACCACAGAGGAAGAGCTGCGAGGGGACAGCGGCAGGCTTCCATGGGAGGAGACGGGAAGAGAGAAAATCAATGGATGTTCAATGATCATAAACAAAAAAGGAAGTCAGACTCAAAATGAAAATGGCCTGAGTAGGGGGCTGTCCCATCCTCCAAGGGCCCGCTCAGGCACCACTTCCTCCTCCAGGAAGTTTTCCTAAACCACACTGCCCTAAGTCATTGTTTTTTTGGTTCAATTTTAGTTTTGGCTCTGAACTCTCCCTCCCGCACACGGAGAAAGCAAGAACAAAAATCATTACAAAGACAGGCAGGCAAGCAGAGTCCTGCACCCGCCGCGCCCCAAACCCTTCGGCTCGCTGCCTGTGAGCGGCGCACGCTGGGGCACGGGTCCTCTGGAACCACAACCCCCGAGTCTGTCTAAGCCAGCCCCCAACTGATGCACATCAGGGTCCGATTCTTTGTTGCCATGAAAACAGCTGCCATCGATATGTGGAGTCTCTCAGACTGGCCGAGGTAAAGACAGTGATAAATGTTGGAGGGGAAAACTGGGACACTGGTGCGTTGTTGGTGGAGCTGTGAACGAATCCAACCATTCTGGAGACCAATCTGGAATTATGCCCCAAAAGTTATCAAACCGTGCGTACCCTATGATCCAGCAGTGTTTCTACTGGGCTTATGCCCCAAAGAGATACTAAAGAAGGGAAAGGGACCCACGTGTGCGGAAATATCTGTGGCAGCCCTGTTTGTGGTGGCAAAGAATTAGAAAAGGAGTGGATGCCCATCATTGGGGAATGCCTGAACAAGCTGTGGCACATGAAGTAACAGAATATTATTGTTCTATAAAAAATGACAGCCTGGAGAGATTTACACAGACTGACGCGAGCGAAACGAGCAGAATCGGGATGCTCTGTTCACGGTAACAGCCAGAATGTGTGATGATCAACTAGGAAAGACTCACTCCTTCTCAGCGGTTCGGTGATCCAAGGCAATCGCAAACGACTTTGGATGGAAAACGCCATCTGCATCCAGAGAAAGATCTAACGAGGCTGAACGTAAACCAGCACATGCCATTTCACTTCTTTTTTTTGTTTTTTTTAATCTCTCCCATTGTTTTTCCCTCTTGCTCTGACTTTTTCTCTCCCAACATGATGCAGAAAACAATGTGTGTTAAAAAAAATAATAATAAAATAAGAAACTTATGTACACATGGGTCTTTTCCCTCTTTCTTTGATCTCTATAGGATATAGAACTGCAGTCCCACTGGGGGTCGGCACAAGCTTGGCATTGGTCTCAGGTAAAGTTCTAAATGTTTGTCTCAGATTCTGCTTTTCAGGGGGAAGGGGACCTGACTCCATTTCACCCAAAGAGGAAGCTGAAGGTCAGGCCATCCAGCCAGGGGCTGCCCTGAGGAGCTTTGCAGGGAGGCCACCAAAGTCTGGGCCCTCGAACCTGTGCCCTGTTAGCGCCTCACTGTGACACAACCAACAGAGGGCACCAGAAACCTGAGAATGGGGAAGGGCAGGACTCCAGAGCAGCTCTCATGGGCTGAACAAAGCTCATTTCTCCCTTTGGGCAGAAGGCCCAACCCGGGGGGCCTGACAAAGGGTCATCTGGGATCCTTCGCAGAAATGCAGGGGGAATAACAGCAGAGTTCGGTGGACTCGGAGCTGCGCCAAAGGTCCCATCCAGGAGTGGAGGGGAGAGGCACAATGCCACCTGGTGGAAGATGCTCCCCAGAAGGCATTCCCTTCCCATCGTCCTCCATGGAGACCCCCTCCCATCAGGCCCTTCTGCCTGGCCAGGTTGTGATCTCCCTTTGGAGTCCACCTGACCCGCCACCAAGGAGCTGCAGTGCGCCCCACGGCCTTGTCCCACTAACTGTCCCGGCAGACCAGGGCAGCCAAAGAGCCTCAAATCCTGCAGAGAGGTGGGGGGAAGGGGTCCTACCCCAGGCATGTAAAGACCTCCAGAACGGGCAGATGAGCACAACTGGTTCCAGAGGTCACAAAGATGGCCAGAGCAGGGGCTGGGGAGCACCTGGAGCTCGGTCAGCCATCACAGACGCCAGGGACATCTGCTGCATCTTGCGTCACCACCAATCATGTGGACCACGGTGGCTCTGGCAGGAAGAGTGAGGCTGACGGCTTCGTACCACTCTGCCTGATTGAAATCCAACTGAGGCACAAATCAGATGACGTCACCGAAACAAGCTGCGTTCTCCACTAGCCTCTCGCTTGCTTGCACTCCCGGAGCTCGGGCTGCCCAGAGCAGGTGCTCACTGCTGCCAGGCTTGTGGGAGGCACGTGTCGGGCAGGTCTCCTTCCCGAGTTCTTTTTGCCTGCCACCATTATCAAGGGCAGAGAAAAGGATGGACGGTGCAAGTTAACATGCCTGCAGGTGGCACCTGAGTGACCTAACCAGGTGCTCCAAATGACAGGGGAGCAGGAGGCCAGAGAGAGAAAACAAAAATGTAAACGCTCGGGTTCAAACATTAGCAAGGTGGGCATAGGGCAGCAGACAAGAGGGCACCCCATGTCCATGTGCAGACACACCTGGATGCAAAGAGAACACACACGTGTGCAGACAACACAGGATGCACACAAACACACACATAGGGAACAGTCACGAAAGCACACTGCACAGCGTGCACAAATGTACACGCCCCAAACACAAACACAAAAGCACTTCCGGAGGGAAGAGTGGAGAGGGCTGACCACGAAGGTCATGATGGAGCCCAAGGAAGAGATGCGCAAGAATCCAGAAGCAACGGCCCAGGACCCGGCCTTGGTGTGTTCTGGAGCCACTGTGCAAGAAAGAGGGCCAAGTGGGCCAGCTTAGCCTGGGACTTAGCCAGTCTGGGACAGGCCCAGGGCCCCAGCTGCCTCTGACCTGTCCTAGATGTGTGGCCATGCAGAAATCACCCTGATCTCCCTGGGCCTCAGTCTCCTGCTTTGTAAAAGGAGGGGCTTCCCAAACATCTGAAAGCCTGCCGGAGGGGCTCACATTTACATCACGCTCCCCAGGGCAGAAATAGGTACCAGAGGAAGAGCTCCCCCCAACTGGACCGGGCTCTCCTTGCCTAACTGCTTGTGGGGAGGGAGACGCCCTTTCTCGCAAGATCCTAATAAAATTCCTTTCTGCTTTTACCTTGAGAAATCTCCTTAACTTAATAGAGCTGGTGGTCTTAGCCCACACAGTTTATGGGGGCTCTCTGGGATCGTGTGTGGCCTGGTGAGTGAGTGAGGTCTCGAGACCTAGCAGGATGGTGCCCTGTCTTACTTTAGGCAGTCTGCAAACTTCCGGGACCTTTCCCTGCCTCCAAGTCAAATGGCCCAATGAGGAGAGACTCAAGACAAACCCAAAGTCAGTAAATTCTGCAGCAAATCCCAAGTGGTGGGAATTGGATGTGGACATCAGTCAGGAAACTTTCCTGTGCGAATGGCCAAAGGGTAAATATCTATTTGTGAGACCCTTGAGTCCCCCCCCTTGAGTGGATAGACTCTGGAGGGTGCTCTGGACAGGATTGGCCTTTTGGGACATCCTTGAGTCCACCTGTTTGGGATGAAGAGACCTACCCAAATTGATTACTTAGAGATCACTCCTGGAAATCAGAATTATTTATTAGAATCTCGAGAAGTGGACTCCATCCTGGTCTGTGAGCCAAATTTCACAGCAGGAGAGCCACTCCCTTGAAAATGTTCACAGTTTTTATACATTTCAGACAAAGAATCCCCCAAATCCCACCCTCTATATGGTGTGATTGGTCACATCAGTCTCTGTTCCCCTGTTTGGTCAATGGAATACAGTAGATAAGGTGATGTACAGCTTCCTCATGTGTGGGAAAAAGGTGAAGGACTTACAGATTAAGCATATATTGATCAGGGACTGTTAGCAAAAGCCTTAAAGGCCTCAGTTTAGGAAGCATGTAATTTTAGATAAGGCCTGGACTACATTCCACTGTCCAAAAGAGGATCTGTGGTGAGGAAGCATGTGGTTTTGGATAAGGTCTGGACTATATTCCACTGTTCAAGGAAGGACACTGGTGGGAAAGCTATACATCTACTGCATCCCATTGACCAAATAGGGGAATAAAGGTTTATGTGACCAATCATACCACATAGAGGGTGGGATTTTGGAGGTTCTTTGTCTGAAATGTACAAATATTGTGAACATTTTCAAGGAAGTGGCTCTCTCCTGCTGTGAATTTGGCTCACAGACCAGGATGGGGTCTGCTTCTCGAGATTCTAATAAATAATTCTGCTTTCTATGCGTGATCTCTGTAGTAGTCACTTTGGGGAGGTATTTTGTCCCAAACAGTTGCGGGCTCGTCCGAGATGGGGTCTTTGGGGGAGATGGCTGTGCACCCTGGACAGGGACAGGCACCCACGGAGCAGTTTTCTCCATGGTCTCTGGTTCTGGGTGTGTAGCCTCCCTTCCTCTTAGACAATGACCCGAAGCGGAGATACTCAGTGGAAAACAGAATTGAAGACTGAAGGATGTAGAGTCCTGACTGGCTGGCGCAGTTTTAGAATCCAACCATGTTGGGTCGGTAAGCTCTCGGAACAGTTTGGGGGTCTTATTGGCGGGGTTTTAGAAAACCCGAGAGAATAGCCCTTGCTAAATTGTGTTGAGTGCTGGACTGTGACAAGCCCCAGTGGTAAAGCTTCCGAGAGGCTTCCGGAAAACTGAAGTATGGGAAAGACACAGTCCAAGAATTTGTCAGGATAGTAGCTAGGTATAAAAGGATAAAAGGAAAGACAAAAGGGAAAAATAGAGCTCTGCATGTGTCTGTGTGTATCTGTCTATTTGCTTTGCATTTTGTGTTAAAAAGTTAGCAAACTCATAAGAGATAAGAATTCAACCTCTGTGTTGCAAGCTTAGAAAAATATCAGGCTGAACTATTTGAAGTGGAACTCATTCAGAGTGGCTTCAAGTTTGAAAAATCTTTTTCTCTCTCTTTACCTCTGGCTGACGGCAGCAGCCTTGTGGGGAAAAGGGAGCAAAGGGAGAAAAAGGGGGAAATAAAAACAGATTGAAAGGGATTTGAAAGTTTGGAAAGTTTAAAAAATATATAGAAGAGCAGTGTGCTACTATTTAAAAAAAAAAAAAGTTTGAATGGAATATCTGGGCATTCTCTGTGAAGGCAGAGAAATGAATTAAATGGGCTTGGAAGTCTAGAGTTCTGTCTGGATTTGGGAGGGAAAAATGTTCAAGGTGAAACAAACTTCTCTCTGGGGGCGGGGGTCTTGGAAAAAGCCCCTAGTCTGTTTTGCTGATTTAAAAGCTCTGTTAAGTTTTAAGAACAATGATTAAGAAATTTGGGAATTGGTTATTTGACAATTGCTTGTGATTTTTAGCTTTTTAACCTGCTGTACTAATTTGTAAGTAAGGAAAAACTGGGCTGAAGAGTTTTCAGAGCCTGCTAGAGTAAAGAGCAATAAAATTCAAGCTTAGCCTGGCCAGGGGAATAAAAAGCTCTGGAGATAAGATGGTAATTGCTGTGAAAAGAAAAAAATAAACTTTTAAAAACAGCTGTATTTAGTTTGATTCAGTATGTAACCTTCTGAAACATATTGGGTAATTTGTTAACTTTGTAAGTTATGTTTCATGGAGTTATCTAGCTATTCACTATATTGTGAATCTTAAAAGTTCTGAAGGGAACTAGAAAGGAGAATGCAGGAGATTTATGAAGGATTGATTTGTAGGAGCAAATTGAGACCCTGAATGATATCAAGAAGGAATCAGTTGGAAAAAGAAAGGAAATAAACTGATTGCCTAAATCTTGAGAACGATTCCTAAGTAGGAAATTGAGTGGAGAAACAGGAGGGAATCTTTTGTCCAGGAGTGGGGGAAGGGTAGCCACATGGAATCCTCTCCTCCCTCCTCCTCACCAAGTGCATTCCAGTCATTTTCTGTAGTGGCTTGGTTAATTGATTGAATATTTGTTTCTCTGAAACATAATGGTTTTCTTGTTAAAGAATATAATTAGAAATGTGATCTATAGTTTGAAAGGGTTATTTTAAAAAATTTAATTGATGTTTTTAAGAACTTTTCAGATTCTTTTGTGTGAAAATAGAAAGTTTTAATTAACTGTATTGATGCCAGTTATTTAAAGGGACTCGAAGGATATTAGTTTTTGCCTTTGTCCTTTTGAAAATGTTTTTGTTATGGACAATATGTAGTTTGGGATTTTTCTGTGTATTGGGTATTTTAAAAGCAAAATGATTGGTATAATATTCAACTTACCAATTTTAATTAATTAATTAAATTAATTAATTAAACTTATTAATACATCTAATTGGGTATGTAAGAATTGGGTGAATATTCTGGGATAAATTTCTTACTGTTAAAAGTCTTACAATATGTAGATGCTCTTCTTGTGACAGGGAGGAAAAAGAATGACCTTGTCCAAGTCACTATCAGTTTGTTAAATTATTTAGGAGCACAGGGACTGAGAATTTCTCAAGACAAATTGCAATTTGTGAAATGTAAGGTAAAATATTTAGGTCAATGTATAAGTGAAGGAAAAAAGAAATTAGATCCTGTAAATTACTTGAGGGAAAGAATGGAAACAGTAAAGGTAAGGGATTGTTACACAGGGCATTGGTCCCTGAAATTTTGACTAATCTCATGTTGCCTAAGAACATTGCAGTGATTCATGCAAGAATATCATGCAGTGATTTGTTGCAGGGGCACCAAAGAGGAGATTCATTTGAGGCAAGGGGAAACTGTTTTGTGGATGAGGAGGCGAAACGAGCTGTAGAAGAGTAATCTGTTAAGTAGAGAGGAAATGATAGTGCTAATTCTGGCATTTCTGCCTCAAATGCCTCCACCTTCCCTTACCCCAGAAGAGAAGCAGGAAATCCAAAGCCTTGGTGCTCAGGAGGATAAAGGGGGTACTGGCTCCTCCCTGACAGCAGAGAGGTACTGACCACAGCAGGTATGAGACATGTACTCCAACATTTACGTCAGAACAGTCATTGGGGTGTCTGAGACCTGTGTGATGTGGTGCTAAGTTGGTGGCACTGGACTTATACACAATAGCAGGCAACTTGTCAGCGTGTGTCCTGTTTGTCAAAGGAATGACAAGTCCAAAAAGGAGGAAGGCCCTTGGTATCAGGCCTTTCCAAAGCATACAGGTGGACTTTACCGAGCTGCCATCAGTGGGGCATCTCAAATATCTGTTGGTTGTAGTGGATCACCAGACGTCATGGGTGGAGGCTTCCCCCTTGCCCAGGCAACTGTCGTAAAAGTCCTCCTTGAGCATATCATTCAAGGGTATGGGTTGGTGGAGCAGGTAGATTCGGACCAATGGCCAAAATCCTCCTATCTGTGGCCCAAGCTCTAGAAATATCATGAGACTTATATACCCCATGGCATCCGCCCTCATCAGGTAAAATGGAAAGGATGGATAAGGAAATAAAACAGCAACTGACTAAACTGGCCGAGACACAATTGCCCTGGACCAAGTGCCTTCCCCTTATCTTATTAAGAATAGAATAAAACCCTGAAGGGATGTGGGATTATCACCTTATGAATTATTGTATGATCACCCTTATCCAAAAGGGATTCAAAATTCCTCCTTGGATCCAATATTTGAAAGCAAGGATTTGTTTTTAATGAAATATGTCATGTCTGTACTGCAACATCTGAAAACTTTACAACTAAAAGGGCTTATTGTTCAGACTCCTCCCTCAGGATTCACAGTGCATCAGTTCTAGCTTGGAGACTGGGTCCTGGTTCGAACATGGAAGGAGAACAAGCTGACCCCAACTTGGGAAGGACTGTTCCAGATTCTCTTAACATCAGACATATCAGTGCTACACAGGAAAGAGGGTGGACTGAGCATACAAGAAATAAAGGACACTCCAAGGGTGTGGACTTCCAACTGAATCCAGAGAACAAGCTGAGACAAACACTGAAAAGGAACTGATGAACTGTGCATGTAAAATCTTGATAGTGGTATTGATCTGGGGTACCTTATTGGGGCACTGCCTAAATCAAACAGGGGCAGGGCCATGGATGGGAGAGAGTAAGTGTGAATGGCCTTTACTCATCTCCCAGAGAGAGTAGATATTATAATTGTGGTGAGCATAGAAATAGATGGAGCAAGTCAAATAGTGTTGGTAATGATGGGTCAGTGCTTAATTGTGTCCACCAGCATTCATTAGGGGGTAATGAGGGATGTTTGAAGGAATATAGTTGAAGCCGATTTGTCAAACACTCCATAATCTATTCAAACTGGTGATGCTAATGGGTGAGGAGATGCCTGGCTCCCAGCACAGGTCATCAAGGAATATGGACCGGTGACAAGGGGCCATGATGGTGGTTGGGGGTATTGGACACCAAATATATATATTAAACAGATTAATTCAACGGCAAGCAGTCTTAGAGATAATAACTAACTAACCAAACTGCTCAGGGCCTTGATCTTATTAGTTGATCAAGCCACCCAGACAAGAGAAGTGGTTTTATAAGATAGATTAGTTTTAGATTATCTGTTAGCAGAGGAAGGAATGGTCTGTGGGAAACAAAACCTGTCCACCTGTTGTATGCAAATTGATGACAAAGGACAAGCGGTAAAAGAAATGACTAAGGGCATTCGCAGGATAGTTCATGTGCCTGTACAAGTTTGGAAACCTCCCTTTACAAATGACTGGTGGTCTTGGTTTGATGGTGGCTGGTGGAAACAGCTCTTATGGTACAGACATAGCGATCAGTGGTATTTTTCTGTTGCCACTATGTTTACCCTGTATACATTAGTAAAAAGAATAGTTCAAAGATCACTGTCAAGAATCTTACGAACAGAGGATGCCATTAAAATGATGATTTTACAGAAAGAGGGATGGGAGGCAGTGGCAGGGGATGATCCAGATAAGGAGATTAACAAGAAACGTGTAGAGATGTGAATTGAATTTAACTACAATATTAGTTCTTCATGAGGAAATGATATATATATTTATGAATAATGGGGGATTGTGTTGGAAAAAGGTGAAGGACATACAGATTAAGCACATATTGATCACGGACTGTTAGCGAAAGCCTTAAAGGCCTCAGTTTAGGAAGCATGTGATTTCAGATAAGTCCTGGACTACATTCCACTGTTCAAAAGAGGATCTGTGGTGAGGAAGCATGCCATTTTAAATAAGGTCTGGACTATATTCCATTGTTCAAGGAAGAACATTGCTGGGAAAGCTATACATCTACTGCATCCCGCTGACCAAATAGGGGAATAGACTTATATGACCAATCACAACACATAGAGGGTGGGACTTTGGAGGTTCTTTGTGTGAAATTTATAAATACTGTGAACATTTTCAAGGAAGTGGCCCTCTCCTGCTGTGAATTTGGCTCACAGACCAGGACGGGGTCCGCTTCTCGAGATTCTAATAAATAATTCTGCTTTCTATGAGTGATCTCTGTAGTAGTCACTTTGGGGAGGTCTTTTTGTCCCAAACACTCACCACCTAACCTCTTTTGGACAGTGGAATGTAGTCCAGGTCTTATCTGAAATCACGTGCTTCCTAAACTGAGGCCTTTAAGGCTTTCACTAACAGTCTCTGATCAATATGTGCTTGATCTGTAAGTTCTTCACCTTTTCCCTACACACCCTTGAGTCGATAGACTCTGGATGAGTGATAGGCCCTTTAGGAGACCCTTGAGTCGATCCTTGAGTCCACAGACTCTGAAGGGACGCTCTGGACTCTGGAGGGTGCTCTGCAAAGTCTTGTCAAATATTCAAAATGGGAGAGCTCGACCAAAAGTCTCCCACTGCCAAAAATGATGACTGTGTATGGGAGGGCGCTCCCAGGGCTAACTGAGTATGTCCAAATCTGTATGTAAAATAAGATTTCTATGTGGGTCTGCTTTGCATTCTGTGTTCTGTGTTAAAAGCTGAGTGAGAGTTAAGGAGTCTATCTCCTTCAGGTTTGGAAAAGATCTGACTTGGAAAGATAAAATCTTTAACTGTACATAGAAAGATTAAGAGAAAGCTTAAGTATGTATGAATGAGAAGAGCATAGATAGAAAGGGATTAGAGCTTTTGAGAACTTTCTGTGGACCCAGAACTGGCCAATTTGAGTCTGCAGAAATATCTGTTATAGAACTGTTAAAAAAAACAAAAACAAAAACATTTTCTGGGATTTTTGAGATTAAGTTGTAAATTACTTGGCCCTAGAAGCTAAATTGAGCAGGTTTAGTCTGTTTTTAAGTAGGCCTAATTTACATGATTAAAAGTCTTTTGAGAGAAACTGCCCCAGGGGAAAAAGCCAAAAACCAAACCGCTCCATCTCTGGATTTTCCAAGCTTTTCCGGGTTGGGGAATCTTATCTTGGCTAGGGAGGTGGCCCTGACGGACCTGAATTCTTCCGTGGTTTCCACTTGTGACCCCAAGGTCTTTGACAGCCACTGGGCCACAGATTTGACACCTAGGTGCAAATTTTTCTCAATCCCCTTACCCCAGGGTCTTAGAGGCAGTCAATTACTTAAAGTCCTTCCGGGACTTGAAAGGGCAGTTTTCTGCTACCTTAAATTTTGGGATTGTGTGGAATTCTGATTCTGAAATTATAGGCGATAATTACTACTAATTCTAAAAGTATGAACTTGTTTATTCTGGTTTAAGAACTTAGAAATGTGGAATATGATATTCAAAGTTTAAGGAACCCGGGTATAACCAAAAATAATTAAAAAGAATGAGCATCTTTTCCAGGGAAGAAGATGGTCATTCAATGAAATAAGTGAATTTCAATATTTTTGGGAAAACCAGAACTTAAAATTTGATCTGCAAAAATAGAACTCAAGAAAACCCAAAAAGGTAAAAGAAATCTTGGGAACTATATTTATGTTGTAAAGATGATAAAAATACATGATACCTTGTTCTAGAAATCGAGGTGGAAAGGACATTGTATCAGAAAAAAGGTAAAGTGGGAGAATATCTCACAAAGAGGCAAAGGGAAACCATTATATCTGAGAGAAAGAATGAGGGGATGAATATGTGGGTATTTTATGCCAAAGAATTGACTTTTAAAAAAAAATGTTAGACATATTCAATATGGGAAACTTCCCCATCCAAAAAAGAGAAGGGAAAAGTGAAAAAGGAATGCGCAGAAGGGTAAGAAACGAGAGGGAAAGGAGGGGGGGAGGAACCCCAAAGAGGGGAGGAAAAAAAGGAGGGCTGGGAAGGGGGCCAATTTAAATTTGGGGGGGGTGGGGGAAAGGAGAAAAGCAAAATAAGGGTTAACAAAAAGAATCAGAATTGGTAATTTAACCATAAATGGAACGGGAACCCCAAAAGAAGGGAAGCAATTAGCAGAATGGATTAAAAGCGAATCCTAAAAATGTTGTTTACAGGAAACACACCCAACAGGGAAACATGCAGAATAAGGGTAAAAGGATGGAGCAAAATCTATATGCTTCAGGTGAAGTCAAAAAGGGGTAGCCATCCTGATCTAGATCAAAAAACTTGACAATTAAAAGAGATAAGGGGGATATATCTTGCTAAAGGGAGCATAAATAATAAAATATCAAATTTCCATAATGCACCAAGTGGTTAGCATTAAATTTAAAAGAGAAATTAAGAGAGCTGCAAGAAGAAAAGATACAAACATAATAGTGGGAATCCTAACCTTCAGAATTAGATAAACCAAACAAAAATAAATAAGAAAGAAGTCAAAGAGGTAAATAGGAATAAGAAAAAGATAGAAGACCCTGGAGAAACAAATGGAGACAGAAAGGAGCCTTCCTTTTCAGCAGTTCTGGAACCCATACAAAAAGAATATTAGAATAAAACCCAAACCAAATGAGTAAAGAAAAAGGAAATTTTTCAAAAGATGCAATAAAAATTACACCAACAAAAAAGGCAGGGGAAAGTAGACTAAAAAAATAATTGAAACTAAATAACTCATTAAAGAATGGGGTGAAAAAATCTAGACATAATTAATAATTACCCAAGAAAAAAGACAATAATGAGACATCATATCAAAATGTGTGGTAATAAGGGGAAATTTCATATCTCTAGAGGCTTACTTGCATAAAGCAGAGAAAGAGAATTCACAAGACAGAATAGTCAACTATAGCAATTTAGTGTTTGACAAACCCAAAGATCCTCACTTTTGGGATAAGAATTCATTATTTGACAAAAACTGCTGGGATAACTGGAAATTAGTATAGAATTAGGCATGGACCCACACTTAACACCGGAACCAAGATAAGATTAAAATGGGTCCATGATTTAGAAAAAGAATGAGATTATAAACAAATTGAGGAACATAGGATAGTTTATTCTCAGACTTGTGGAAGAGGAAGAAATTTTGGACTAAAGACAATAGAGACCATTATTGATCACAAAATAGAAAATTTTGAACTAAATTAAAAAGCTTCTGTACAAAGAAAACAATGTAAAAAGATTAGAAGGGAAGCAACAAACGGGAAAACATCTTCACAGTTAAAGGTTCTGATAAAGGCCTCATTTCAAAAATATATAGAGAGCGACTCTAATTTATAAGAAACCAAGCCATTCTCCAATTGATAAATGATCGGATATGAACAATAATTTTCAGATGATGAAATTAAAATCATTACCACTCATATGAAAGAGGTTTCCAAATCATTATTAATCAGAGAAATGCAAATTGAAATCTGAGATAAACATACCGCGATTTTAAAATAAGGAAAAAAAAATGAGTGTTGAGGGTAAAACTGGGACACTGATACATTGTTTGGAGCTGTGAACAATCCAACCATTCTGAGAGCAATCTGGAATTATGCCCAAAAGTTATCAAATTTGCATACCCTTTGATCCCAGTGTTTCACTGGGCTTATACCCCAAGGAGATACTAAAGAAGGGAAAGGGGACCTGATTTAAAAATGTTTGTGGCAGCCCTGTTTGTAGTGGCTAGAAGCTGAAACGAGTGGCGCCCACAAAGAATGGTTGGGAAATTGTGGTATATGAATGATGGAACATTATTGTTCTGAAGTGACCAGCAAATGAATACAGAGAAGCTGGGAAGAATTAATGAACTGATGCAATGGAAATGAGCAGAACCAAGAGATCATTATATACCCAACAACGAATGATGAAGATGTAATCGATGGAAGGATTTCTTGGACAAAGAGACCAATTAGTTTCAATTGATCAATGATGGACAGAAGAGCACCCAAAGGAAAAAAACACTGGGAAATGAAAAACGTTTGCATTTTGTTTTTTCTTCCCCGGTTATTTCTACCTTCGAATCCACCCCTTGGCAACAAGAAACTGTTTGGATCCAAAACATTGTATCTTAGGAATACTAGGACATATTCAACAATATAGGACTTTGCCATCTAGGGGGGGGTGGAGGGTGGGAGGGAAAATTGAAAGAAAAGTAAGGATAATGTTTAAAAAATTACCCAGGCATGGATTCTGTCAATAAAAATTTACTATAATAATAATAATAAAAATTAAAAAAAAAGAACTTAGAAATGTGTGTATTCATACTGAAGTATTTATTACTAGAAATTTATATCTGTATTTAATTTGTTTTAAGAAATTTGAATTTTTAAAGTTTCTAAACACCTAAAGAAACACATTATAGAATTCCCAACCCTCTATTTTGTCTGCCTGCATTTTGATTTTTCCAAAGGATAGAATATTTCAAAGTCTAATTCTTTCTGTACAGCAAAATAACTGTTAGGACATGTATACTTATATTGTATTTAATTTATACTTTAATATATTTAACATGTATCAGTCAACCTGCCATGGGGAGGGGGGTTGGGAATGGGGAGAAGGAGGGGGAAAAAGTGGAACAAAAGGTTTGACAATTGTCAATGCTATAAAATTACACATGCATATAACTTGTAAATAAAAAGCTATTTTAAAAAAATTATTTAAAAAAAAAAAGAAAGAAAGAAAGAAAAGAAATCACATGTCAGGGGCAGGTAGGTGGCGCAATGGATGGAGTACCATCCTTGAAATAAGGAGGACCTGAGTTCAAATCTAGCGTCAGATACTTCCTAGCTTGGTGATCCTGGGCAAGTCACTTAACCCCAATTGCATCAGCAAAAAGAAAAAAAAAATCACATGTTTGTATCTCCTAATTAGATGAAATATATTTAAGCTATTATGTTGTTTGCTAAATTCTATATTAGGTCATTTGTAAAACTTATATGAGCTGTGCACACTTTAACATTCTGTCGGCCCAGCTGGATATGCAGCATAAATTTTGTGAAATTTGATCCGAGGTTATTTAGAATATTAATCTTAAGGTTTCTAAAAGCAAGAAAACATGGCATATAGAGATATGTGTAATTGCAGAACAAATTGTATCTGAAAGGTGTGTAACATGTCTAAAAATAAATAAGAAGTATTGAGGAGATGTCCTCCAGAGAGAAAGGGAGCCTGGCTCCAGAATATTTAGGTTAGGCTTTCGTGAAATGACACGAGTGAGGAAACAGAGTTAGGGGGATGGGTGGAAGCTTTCCCCTAACCTCTGCTGCTAAGAGGGGTTAGCGGAATGACATTGGTACAAACTGTACCTAAGTATGAATTGGTAGAGATAATTGATTCTGATAAAGAAACACAGTTTACTTTTAAGGTTTTATAAGAAAGAATGGGGAAGGATTGCAAATTGAGTGGCAATTCCATACACCTGGCCATCTGCCCTCATCTGGGAAAGTGGAAAGAATGAATCAGATTCTTTTATTTTTTTGCTGAGGCAATTGGGGTGAAGTGACTTGCTCAGGATCACACAGCCAGGCCTGACTTCAGGGCTGGTGCTCTGTCCACTGCGCCACCTAGCTGCCCCATGAATCAGATTCTTAAGAAATTAATGACTAAATTGACATTAGAGACTAGATGGCCTTGGACCAAATGTTTGCTTATTGCTTTATTAAAGAATTAGAACTGTCTCCAGAAGTGATCTGGGACTCTGCTCAGATGAGACTGGCTTATATTGGCCAAGTCTTCATCCCTTTTTAGCCCTTAGGAAACAAGGATTACTGACCTAGGCGACACCTTTGGATTTGCAGTTTGCAGGAGAGTGGGTGCTTCCTAAGTCCTAGAAGAAGCACAGTGGGAAGGACTTTCCCAGATTTGACAATGACTGAGACTGCAGTTTGAAAGCTGAAGAACACGAGGCTTACAGGACCTAGAAGAACTTCAAGAATGAATGGTCCAATGTATACATATATTGTATTTAACATATACTTTAACATATTTAACATGTATTGGTCTACATGCCATCTGGGGTAAGGGGTGGGGAGAAGGAGGGTTAAAGTTGGAACAAAAAGTTTTGCAATTGTCAATGCTGAAAATCACCCATGCATATATCTTGTAAATAAAAAGCTATATATATATATGTATATATAAAGAATGAATGGTCCATTAAGGACAATTTATAAGCTCTAAAAATGACTTTGCAATTAGGAATGTTTTGGTGGGAGATGGGAATATTTGTGCCTAAAGGAATTTTACCAATATTCATGCTGTACTTGTTACTTATATTCCCAAAAATAAATAAATAAATAAATGCATAAGTTTAGAGGGATTCTTTAATTGGAAGAAGCTGAATTAACATTTTTTTTGAATAAAGAAATCATTAATGTTAACTCTAATGTTTTATTCAGGATATTCTATATTCTGTATGAGTTTTAATTGTATAGAGTCATCTTAAAGTTGGACCCATTCTTTAAAGGGACTCTGTATGTTAATAATTAGTTCTTATTGGCATTTGTAAGCAAATGCTTGAATGTTGAACTTAAACCATCTGACTAGATAGAAGATAAGCTTAGAACCTTCTATCGATGAATTGTCATTTATCAATGAAGCAATCAATGACTCTAATGATCTGATCTGAAAGGAATATGCAAGTGCTTAAAACATTCTACAGGTAGAAATTAGTATGGAAAGATTAGAGGACAATCTTGAACCTTGCTATGATGAATCCTTCTGACTAAGTTTCAATGTGTTCTTGATAGTAACACTTTTATATCCTGAGTTTGATTTAAGGATAGTGAATTGCTTGAAAAATTGTACAGTGTGGAAATAAGATTGGAAGATTAGGATGACTAATCTTAGCTTGTATAGTAGATGCTTCTTCTGATTAGTCTAAGGGCCTATCTTGATCATAGTTTTATAATGGACAAGAAGGTCATTGATTCCTGAGTTACCATATCAAAACATTAAAGGACACTATGTATCATTATATTCAAGTAGTGAGAATGAACTAATCATCCATGTTGAGGAGATGTTTTGAATGTATCCTAACTTTGCTTATTGTGTCAGGCATGCTTTTTGTAAAGGTATACCCAATTCATGAAGGGCCTATACTGAGTTGATGTAGGCCATGTTACCTGGCAGATAACTCCCAATCAGGAAGGAGATGTGAAAGCTACTCACAGCATTGTGAGCCCCTATCCAATCTGTATTATCAAGATGATGAGAATGAAGCAAAAACAAAATGGATTTCAAAGTTAACATTCCATGAATGACAGTCGGAATATGATATGCTACGAAACTGTAAAATACATCTTGTATGTATTAGAAGACATCGAATGATCACATGTTCTAGTTCAAACTTAGACCTCCCCTTTTAACACCTCTTGGAGGTGTTGGTTTGAAGGAGCCTGTTGGAGACAGGTTTTATGATTTTTCCCGATACCCTTAGTAGAGTTACATTCCCCCTATATGATGTCACTTATTACCAATGTGGGTCAGAAAACTGCAAAATCATTAAGACAGAAGGTACAGTCATGGGGCTAGCGTGATCAATGGTGCTCGAGAGACAAGGGGGAACTGGAGCCTGGAAGTATAGGGAAGACTCTGAAGATGAAGTCGATCAGGAACTTGGAGAAATGTATAAACGTTGTGGTGAGAAACTTTCAACTGATGAAAGGGAGGGGGGAATTGAATGAAGTGAGCTGGGACAGCTGTCTCACAAGATGGAGACAGGGTTCTAAAGACCCAGAGAGGGGCGGCTGGGCCCCAGGGCCAAGTTTCTTTCTCCAAAGATCAAGTGGCTTACAAGGAGTGGGACTTTTTCTTTGGGAGACTAAGGTGGGGCCACCTCCTATAGAAGGTAATTCAATAATCCTAAAGATGTGGTTGGGGGAAAGTTTTCCCTCTTTTACCTTAGAACGTGAGGTCATTTGTCCTGGCTGATCAGGGGAGGGAATTCAGTCTATAGGGAGTATAACCCCAGACCCCTAAATAATTCTGGTCTGTTAACTGGACCAGGCTCTCCTTGCTTAACTGCCTGTGGGGAGGGAGACTCCTTTTCTTGAGAGATCTTAATAAAACTCTTTTCTGTTTTTGCCTTGAGAAATCTTAATTTATTTGATTTAATTGAGCCGGTGGCCTTGTCCCTCACACCACTGTTCCCAGCATGAAATTCTGGGCGGGTGTTTCTTTGGCACCAGACAGCCAAGACCAAGAAGAGACTTCTGACCCTTGTGCTTGTGGGATTGAGCAAGGGATGGGAAGGCTCCTTGTGGGCCCCACCAAGAGCACTTTCTCCCTCCAGGCCCCCTCAGATAGGGCAGCTCCACTTGTTCTGGGAAGGGGGCAACAGAACACACAGCAAGGGTATCAGACACCAAAGCAGCTACGCCATTACTCTGAAATCCTCAGGGACCTCCGATTCCTGTGCGATCACAAACCAGAGAAGAGCCTTTCTCTCCCCAGGGACACAGAGTGAGCCGCAGGGAGAAGCAGGGCCAGGCTCCCAGGCTTAGGGTTCTTCCCAATCCTGCTGACCTGCTCCTCATCACTTCCTGCACGTTCTTATGCTCTGACAAAAGACTTACACTATGCTAGGTGTAAGCAGGTACACTGAGGAGGATGGCTCAGGGAACGGCCACAACATAAAAAATGATGAAGCTCACAGGAAGAGCAGAAGCAGGGAGAGGAAGGCACATCTGGCAGTGAGCCAGAAACATCTATCAGAATCAGAAAGAGAGATAAGGGCTGGAGTCCAAAGTGCCAAGGTGACAGCTGGAGCTACAAAACTCCCAAAAGGCAGGGAATGGAGAAGGAAAGGAAAAAAGCAAAGGAAAACCCTGACATGGGGCTGGAAGGAAAAAGGAAATGAGAAGAGCCAGGGAAGAAATAATAGTCAGAAAGGGGGACCCAAGAGCTGGCCAAACTGTCTGTTAGGGCAAAATAAAGCTTCCCCTTGTTAATGTTCAGTGCCTGACACCAAATCTGAATGAAGTGTGTGCTGCGCCTCCCACTGAACACGGACTGAGCTGCCTCCCACAAGTGGGGAAAGGCCTGGAGGTCACTGCAGAAAGAAGTGATCCCAAAGGGATCAAAGAGGAAGAAGAGGGACCTAAGGCGGAGGAAGGGAAACTCGACCCTGGTCAGGAGGCTGGAGAGTCCAAGAGTGTCGCACACAGGACAACGGATGAGCGCTTGAACAAGAATGACTGAGGAGGGGCCACAGAGGCTGTTGGGCAGGAGACCAGCCCCTCAAAGGCCACCCCTACTCAGCGGAACGGAAGCCGTTATGTGCTGACTAATAACAACAAAGTTTGGTTATCGTGCCAGGGCTTATCCAAGTAAATGGCCATCTCCCCCTTCCCCCCCAGCTGAGGTTGGGGGGGGGGGAGGGGAACGGACGAGATGGCCATGTCAGAGGAGAGAAAGAGGACACATACAGGAGATGCTGGGCAGGCAAAATCAATGGTCTGGGCATAGGTGAGACACAGAGCAGCTGAGGACGAGACTGAGCTGGGATTCCTGGAGGAGACAAAAAGCTCCAGGGAGAGGCAAGACACGTACTCCTGGCTGCCCCCATGGCCATCTCGGTAGCCTCCTTGACGCAGAGGGTGCTCACCCCCTGATCCCCCCTTTTCCATTCCCCTCTCACACCAAGGATCTTGTTCAGCCCCGGATGTCCCCACGAAGGGGAGGCGTGACTCTACAAAATAGGAAGTCCTTCACAATGACTCCACCAGCTTTCAGAGAGCTCTTCCTGAAGGCCGGCAGAGAAGCATATAACTGGACAACGAAAATCACCAAGAACGGCTCTCAGCCTTTAGCTCCATTTAAGAAAAACAGATCAGCTTCCCACAAGAGGATAAAAGGGGGAAGACAAATTCCATGACTGAAAACACCTTTAACCTAAAACACTTCAAAGCTCATTAGTTTTGTTTTGTGTAGGCAGATTTGGGGGAATTAGGGTCACGTGAGCAGGAAATGGGGGTGTCCATCCCATTTCAGCATCCAAGAGCCCAATAACTAAAGGAACCAGGAATCTTCTAGGCCTTAATTTATATTTATCCACATCACAAAACTGCCACCCAACCGAGCTCAAACATCAGACTGAGAAGCCTTGGGGTTGCAGCGGCCAAGATCCCAGGGAGACCGAGCCACAAGCCCTGAGTGACTCTAGCTCACTAGAGAGCCCCAGACGAGACTGACCTTGTCTCCTAATGAAGCCGGCCACACATGAGTTGGCCCCAGAAGGAGCCTGCAACTGTGGCTGCTGGGCTTCTGGACAGCGGAGCCTCCCTGAGACATCCCAATGAGGACAAAGGAGAGGAGAGAAAGTGTTCAAGAAAAAGAGAGAACAGGCAGACATCGGCCAGTTTCCTACCTCCCACTCTCCGGCAAGCCTGGGTGGGACCTCCAGTCCCAGCCTCTCCAGTTCTCGATCCCTGTAGTTCTCGTACTGACGGTAGCCGGCATACCCGCCGCCCGTGGCCACCAGGAAATAGAATGGGCGCAGGCGGAAAAGGGCCCGGGGAGTGGCCGTATGGAACATCCTTGCATCTGTAACAAAAGCCAGGTGAGCTGTGAGCTGGGATGGCATGGCTTCGGAAAATGGTTAGCCCAAGGGGTCGTGATCAGAGCCCAGACAGAAGTAGATCTGCATTTATCAGCTCGACGAAACGCTTCTCTGAATCCACAAGACGCCACCTAAAGAACCTGCTGGGCTTCTAGGGGATCAGCGACACTGACGATCCCCTCGGCGGCTTTCTAAAGGGCAGAAGCAGAAGATATGAAGCTTTTCTGGTCACAAAAGGCCTTTCCTCTCCCAAGGTTAGTGCCAAAAGCTCAACTCAGCGGCTCAAGCTGACTCAATTCCCACCAAACAAATTTAGGATTTCATCTTGTCCAGTTTCTGGCCAAATTTTGCACTTGAATGAAGTTTAGAATGGGACTGAGTAGATCCCTGCAGCACCCTGCCCCCAATTAGGTTCTCAAACCCCAAAACCCCATTCAATGAATGCCAAGAGAGAAGAGAAACAGCAGAGAACTTTCTCTTTTCAATAAATCTCAACAGCGGAGAGCTCCTACACAGTCCTCGCTAATGCTGCCTCAGACGCCTGCCCTGAGCACAAAGATGGCTCCAGAAAGTGGCCCACGTGCAATACGGGCCCCGCTGTGTGTGACTGCTGGGCCTCTCCTCAAGCTGTACAAAAACTCCACAAGATCCACAAGGATCCACTCAGGAGGAGACAGCTAGACTACAATCACCGGGGGTGGGGGGGTGGGGGGGTGGTCTAGAACCCACTCACATCTATGAGACCACAGAGCGGTCCCCACCATTAAGCTCCAAGAAGGGATCTTCCCTGGCTCTTTTGTTTTCTTTCCTTCTGAAATCTTGGAGGGAGAATACCCTCTGATTGCACCATTGAGGTGACTGCTTTCTCTACCCATGTTCAATTTCGATTCCTGTTCTGTACTCCCATTTTATCCTACTCGGTATATATTTCTCTCCCATTTATCCTTCTCTCTCTATACCTTTACAACCTCTAACCCAGCCGAGGAAATGAAAGGAAACAGGATGCAAACAGCTTTTTCCAATTAGTCTCAAGAACTCTTAAGTCAACTCGTTGGCAGAGAGAGGCCTTACAGGAAAACACTGATCTTCCCTTAAAAAATTCAGTTACCTCCTTTTCACAACCAAGCATAAGAAAGGAATTCTTAACCAAAAACCCAAAAACTAAGAGAGAAGTTTGGATTGTATAGAATCTAAAAAGCTTTTGCACCAACAAATTTAAGATATATATATATATATATGGAAATGGTTGACTAGGAAAAATAAATGTATTAAACACCTTTGATAAAGAAACCTTTACTATCTAAACTATATAGACAATAGAAACCTGTAAGACCAAAAGTCACTCCTCAGTAGGTAAATGACAAAGGAAGAAAGAGCATTTCCAACAAAAAGACTTGTGAATTATAAGCAACCACATGAAAGAATGTTCCAAGTCACTGATCATCAGAGAAAAGCAAATCAAAACAGCCTTAATCTTTCAATCCATACCCAGCAAATTAAGAAAGAGGGCAAAAAAAGGACAAAGACAGGCCCATTAATCTGCAGTTGGTGAAGCTGGGAATTGGAAATGGGAATACATCGATTATTTCAGAAAACAACTGGGAATCAGGCAGATAAAGTGGCTAAAAAGTCCGTACCATTTGACAAAGCAATTCCACTCTAACCATCTCCTTCAAGTAGGTCACTGACAAATGGAAAAGCTCCACGTACACCAAAATCAGAAACACCGTGGTGTATATGGAGCCTGTCTCGGAAACAATACTTTCTGTGACAACTAAAGAATGGGAAACAGAGATGGACTGCGAGATAGCTAAGTGAATGTAATGGGATATTCCCGGGCTACAAAAATATGAAGAATATGATAAATACAGAGAAATTTGGAGAGGCTTATATGAATTATACCAAGTGAGGGAAGCCCAGAAAACATCAAATTAAATGGAAAAACAACAACAAAAGTGAATATTGCAAAATTACTATAAACTAGCAGGACCCCAAAGACATAAGAAGACATCCCCTTCTCCCAATCGCCTCTACAGAGGGAACGACAAAAATCATAAATAACAGCTCTCAGACTTTAGCTCCATTTAAGAAAAACAGATCAGCTTCCCGCGAGACGATAAAAAGGGGGAGACCGCCTTGGGAAGGGCAAATTCCATAACTAAAAACACCTTTAACCTACTCTACAGGTAGAACCCTGAAGTGATTCTATCTTTCAGAGCTATTAAAGTGATATAAAAAAAACCATTCAGTTCAACTTCAGCTTCTTCTGTTGGGCCCAAACACACGCCTCATGCAAGTGACTCTTCCTCCACTCTCTCGGGTGGCATTGGGGCAGGACCTCCTTCCCTGATTGGGGAAAGTTTTTCAGACTATCTGGAGCCCACACAGCACCTCCCTGCAGCAGCTGGCCTGGCTACTGGTCCAGCCGTTGTAACAGGAGCACACACTGGTCTGTCCTTGGGCCTGGCCCTTCTCCCGAGCTTCTCCTCCACAGCCAGGCTCCTGACCCACCCCACCACGGGAGGCCCTGCATCTGGACTTCAGAGGAGACCTCAATTTGTCAGCAGAAAGGGAAGAGGCCGTCCTCATGACTGCCACTTGGCACTTTTGCTTTTAGGTGTCCATGAGGTGGCCCCAATACCCAACAAAGAACACTTGGCAGACTAGGGAAGGTGACGCTTCAAAGAGCCACCTTGGCGGCCATATGTTTTAGGAGGGGCTCACCAAGTTATTTAATAAATTATCAAACTGCAGGGCATCCCCTGGTTATATGAGAGAACATAACTGACAGCAGCTGGCCATTGATCACGAGCCTCCAAGGGCCCGGGGGTGTTATGGCTGTGTGGACATCAGCAGAATCTACCGACCAAAGCAAAAGAAGGGATCTGCTACTCACCAAGACGAAACGTGTGGACAGGTAGCTGCTTCGAGGACAGAAGAAAGCGGCTCAAGTAAGGATTTCTCCCCTGATGGAGGCTACAAGTGAACAGAAAAGCACAATGAAAATACGGTTTTATAGAAGAGTGAATATTTCATTCAGCCAACATGACTAATTGCTGCTCACTTGGTGCCAGGAACTAGATCCAAAGAAAGAGAAGATGGACCCCCTCAGTTCCCAAGAATGTAGAGTTCAGGAGGGGTCCTTAGGCTACCCTGAGTTCCTGTCTCTGGGCCTCAGTTTCCTCCTCTGCAATATGAAAGGGTTAGACCACAACATGTATACAAAGAGAATAAATGACAGGGGGCAGCTCAATGACACAGTGGATAGAGCCTAGCCCTAGAGTCAGGAGGATCTAAGTTCAAATCTGGCCTCAGACACTTAACACTTATTAGCTGTGTGACCCCGGCCAAGTCACTTAACTCCAACTGCCTCAAAAGAAAAAAAATGACAGACTGTTCAAATGCAGTACAGAGGCTGAAAGCGCTAGAGGAGTTTGGAAAAGAAAAAACAAATTTTGTTTCTGACTGGGGAGGCTAGGGGAGGGAGGGGTATGTTAGGGGTCTTAAAAAAGGAAGCTTTCTACCGGGTGGGGACTGATGTGAGAACACCCTAACCTCAGCACAGAGTTGGGCTGCACATCTGGATAAAACAGAGTTTGTCAGTGGGGCTGGAATACAGGATATAAATCGTCACAGAAAAAGAGAAGAGCTGGGGAGGAAGAAGACTAGATCAAACATGGAGTACGTTGGACACCAATGGAAGAAGAATGGTCCTCACTCATCAGGGCACAGAAAACTGAAGACCTAGTGGGAGATGGGTAAAGTAAAACCGAGAAAGACTACAGAAAAAAATATCAATTAGGAGTAAAAAGAGTTTAAACTAAATTAGGATGATGGCTCTGGAAACAACATAGTAGACTGACCAAGATTTCTATCTCAGCTCCCAAAAAAGGGCAAAGGTTACCATCCTGGAAAATGTCAACCAAGAAAACCTGATCATAGATTTCTGCTCCTTTAGGGCTGATTTTTTTTTTTTTTTTAATGGGGAACAGGGTCCAAACCTATGATTCCATGGTAGGAGAGTACTCCCACCACAGAAATTCATTCCACTAGTAGAGATCAGGCACTTGTTGGTGACTTGCAGTATCAGATTTGTCTGGGAAAACCCAAGTTTTGCTGTTATGTTTCAAAAGCAGGATTCGGGTCTCCGGAGGGATTCTTAAGCTTCCAAACTCTCAACATTTCAGTGACCATCTAGGCTTCACTTTGGCAGGTCTCAACATGCTCACACAGCTGACAGGAAGAGAAAAAAGCAAACCATTTGCCTACCAATGCCATTTATGTCTAGTTGGGAAACAGTAGTTTGTGGAATCATATTCCACAGGGTGATTTTTTCTCCTCACATCTGAAGTTTAAAACATTTCTAACATTGGTTCTTTTCCTCTCGCTCTAAAGCAGGTGAAGAAAGAAATAACTGAAATAGGAATCAACGAGTCCAAGCTCTATCAATAACATCTGGAGTGACTCAGATCAAGTCACTTCTTCCCTCTTTTGCAAAATGAAAGAGTCAGATGGGATGCTAAGGTTCCTTTCAATACGGATGATCTACATTTTAAGCCCTTCCCGATTCTGAATTTTGTGTTATATTAGGAAATATACTGATAAACGGGAAACACCCATAAATCCAGGATGATGAAGTGCCTTAATTAAGTTCTTGTCATATTAAAAAGACTAGTTTGGAAAAGCCTCAAGGCAGACAGAATAACTGGGTTCAAGTGTTTAAAGGCCTGTCATGGAGAAATTAGCTTTATTCTTGACACCAGAAGACAACCACTAAAGACAATGGGTAGAAGTTACCAAAAAGCAAATATGGGGCAAAACTTCTGAATAAATATAGCAAATTACAAGCTAAATGGTCTGGAGGGCAGGTCTACTGGAGGAGTCTGGCTTGGACCTGGATAGAAACCCCTCCTCCAGTAGACATGATGACTGGTCATCATGGAAGGGAGAACTGTATCTAATCAGCTGCAAAGTCTTGTCATTCCCACCTCCCCACTGCCAGCTTCCACCCTCTCATCTCCTCCTTCCCTCCCAACCATCCTCCCCACCCAGGAGACAAAGCAAATCTCTTCCTAAAGCAGGGGTCTGACCAGGTCATTCCCTTGCCCAACAAGCTCCACTATCTCCCTGTCGCCTCTGGGATAAAGCACAGATATGCCTTTGCTCCATCCTGACCATCCTTCCCATCCTGTCCCTCGGTTCCTAAGCTCCTTTATCCTGATGGCCTAAGAAAAAAAGCAAACTAAGTCCTAAAATGGGCAATTTCAGCTGATTCCATGTGGTACGGTTTAATCTTATCGGGAGCTCTAAACGCCACATTATTTGAAGACCAATTATGGTCCCTGGCATTTTCCAATGTTTCAATATTCACTTTTGACTACAGTTTTTTGTCAATACTACCAAACTTAATAATTCTTATTTGCAAAACAATTTTTAGATATCCATCATAATGAGTAAAGAATATGAAGAATGGTGAAGTTATTTTTTAAAAAATAAAGGAAATCATTTAGCTCATTGACAGATGTTTTAAATCACTATTATGGAGATCTGTTATGGGGATTCACAATAATAATAAACTATGCATTTACTGTCATATTTTTAGCAGAAAACTTTTGAAACTTATAGTACCAGCTTATCTCAGAAAAATGATTCATTATTATAACCATCCACTTTTATTTAGAAAAAATTTTCACTGGACTCCTGGGTTTCATGATCTCCAAACCCTTGCCATTCTACAAGATAAAATCACACCTTTTCCACTCCATTGTATCCCACTCCCTTCTCTTCACCTTTTTAATGTCTTTGTGGTCTTCTTCCATTAGTTTGTGAGCTCTGAGGAAAGCAACTAACTTACATCTTTCTTTGTGACCCTAGTATTTAGCATAATGCCAGACATAGAATAGATGGTTCATAAATGTTTACCGACTACTGACTGAGAAATATAGAGAATTTATGACTTTGGGAATTCCCTGGAATTTAGATTCCCTAATTCCAAGGATTATATTGTCCAAGGATAATGTCCAAGGGATTTGGAAACACTACTTTGTACAAACTATTTCCCACGCCCAAAACAAATTCTTTCCTTCCTATTGCCTCATAGAATCCTAATTCTTTCAAAGCTCAGCTCAAATACCCCTGCTTATAATAGGCCTTTCCTGATTCCCTAGCTGAGAGTACTCCTCACTTGCTCCATATTTTATTTTGAATATATTTTGTATATTTTTACGTGCTCCCTCCTCAAGAAAATGTAACCTTCTTAAGGATAGGAACTGGTTGTATTTGGCTTTGTATCCAACGCCCTAGAGGCTTAATGAATAACTGCTGATCAATTGATTCTGAAATTCTCTGATCATTGATCTTATTTCCAAGGGCCTAGCTACACTAAGTTTATTTTTTTTTAATTTATTTTTTTTCTTTAATAGCCTTTTATTTACAGGATATATGCATGGGTAACTTTACAGCATTAACAATTGCCAAACCTCTTGTTCCAATTTTTTACCTCTTACCCCCTCACCCCCTCCCCTAGATGGCAGGATGACCAGTAGATGTTAAATATATTAAAATCTAAATTAGATACACAATAAGTATACATGACCAAAACGTTATTTTGCTGTACAAAAAGAATCAGACTCTGAATTATTGTACAATTAGCTTGTGAAGGAAATCAAAAATGCAGGTTACACTAAGTTTATTAACAAGGTTTCTCTTGTAGTGAAATTCTGAAATGTGTACATATTTACTTCTAGCAACATCCCTATCCTACATGCTTATCTTCTATCAAAGGAAAGAAAATAAACCATGGCAAAGTCATCAAAGTTTGAATTTTTTTTTTCTGGCTAAATATTACACCTTCACTAGTCTGCCTTCACTGCACTGTATCAAAGTGAGTCCTCCTGGCCTGAAAATGGCACTCAACTCAACTGTGAGCTTCTGCACATTCGACCAAGCTGCAAAGGCTCCCAACAGTCAGACTGAATAAACCACAATTTCTCTCAAAGAACCAGTCTAGTCCATCAGATGATTCTTTTTTTTTTTTCAACATTTTTTTACTTTGAAGATCTCATTTCCAAAATATATAAAGAATTTAATAGCATTTAACGATTAAGAAAAGTTTTAAATTAATACATTGCGAAAGGATAAGTACTGGCAATTCTTTTATTTTTTTAAATAAAGCTTTTTATTTTCAAAACACAGGCACAGATAGTTTTCAGCATTCACTCTTACAAAATCTTGTGTTCCATCTTTTTTCTTCTTTCCTTCCCCCTACTCCCTCCTCTAGAAAGCAAGTAATTCAACATAGACTAAACATGTGCAGTTCCATACATATTTCCATAATTATCATGCTGCACAAGAAAAATCAGGTCACAAAGGAAAAAATTCGAGCAAGAAACAATGACAAAAAAAAAAAATTGAAAATGATATGTTGTGGTCCACACTCAGTCTCCATTCTCTCCATCCCAAGACCACTGGAACTGGCCTATCAGGTGACTCTAAGAACATTTATAAATGAAACAGAAGAACAGCCAAGAACTGTGAAAATGGTAGGCGATCAGCCAGGCTAGACTCGACTCTCTGGGCCCAGAACAACTCAGTCGATGGGAATGTCACACCATCATACGTAAAGGTCGTGACATTCACTGCAGCTCAGCAGCACTTCTGCTCTCAGCCTCATTTTAAAGAGGGCACTAAGGCCCATCATCACTTCACTCCTCTTCCAGCTTTGTCTTGCCTTTGTCTCCTACCACTCTACTGTGAGTTCTTTGAGGACAAAAGTTGGCTTTCCTTTTTGGATCCTTAGGGCTTAGAGTAGTGCCTGGAACACAGGAGGCATTTAATAAATGCTTATGAATTTACTGACGCAATGCTCTGGATGAAGAAATGGAAATGGTGCTCATGAAAATGGGAAAAATTATTATACATGACCTAAAAATACATACAAAGGAGGAAGCCATTTTAAAGACATTCAGATCAATTTTTCATTCCTCTAAAAGCTGAAAAGATATCTAAAAGAAAAGGGAAAGAGATCCTCCAAAATGTCCAAGAAGACATCAGCAATCACCAAGCAAAAGGCCTTCTTTCTTGTTTCTATAAATTTTTTCTGAGTGGTTTATACACACAAAGAGGTGATCTGGGACCCTTAATGAAAACATTTACATCTTTTTAACAGATCACCTCTATTCATCACAACACTACTGACGGCAATATATGGGGACTCTGGGCACCAACTGCTGCTTGTTGTGGTGGTTGTTTTTAATTACAAAACTGCATTTGACTCAATAAGCCAAACAGCCTTAAAGATTCTCCCTTAAAAAAAGGTGAGAAGTGTTCTCTGGCATATAGGTGAATCACAGAGATTCCTGGGTAAACAGAACCACAGACCACAGTATCCAAAGATCACCTGTCAATGTTCAGAATGCCTGATAAAGATGGGTGTGTTTGAGACAGAGAGAAGAGACAGAGAGAGGGAGAAGAGAGACGAGGAAAGACAGAGAGAGAGGTGAATAGATTTGTTCAGGATCACAGTGCTAGTAAATGCTGGAAATAGTAGAACCAAAACACAAAATCAAGTTTTCTAACAGACCAATTAATAAGTATTTATTAAGAAATTATATTTCATGCTAGGAGCAGAAAGAACAAAGAAAAGATATAAGCACTGTGCCCATGAGGACCATGGGCAGACCAAAAATAGAGTTAATCATAATAAGAAAGACTGAGTACAGAAGGGATTCAGACAAAGCAAAGAGAAATTTGAGGAGAGAAAGATCGCTTTCATGGGAGAATGTTCCTGCCCTTTGAATAAAAGATTAGCAAGAAGAAAACTCCTACTAATAGCCTGATACATTAGTAATTCCTTCATTAATTATTTAAGAGTGACGTATGGCTTTTAAGGACTACAGAAAGATTGTTTTTGGTTGATTGACACCATTGTCAGGAACCTGGAGCATTGTGGAAGACATGAGAATCGTGTACAATGCAGTCACGGTACTGAATGGTGAAACAGGTCAGCAACTATGCCCAAAGAGCTTACAAACTGTGTATACTCTTTGATCCAGCAATGTCTTCCCAGAGATCATAAAAAAGTGAAAAGGACCCACATGTACAAAAATGTTTGCGGTGACCCTTTCTGTAGTGGCAAGGAACTGGAAACTGAGTGGATGCTCGTTGGAGAGTGACTGAATAAATTATGGCATGTGATTATGGAAGATTATTGTACTGTAAGAAATGATCCGGAGGATGATTTTAGAGAGGCCTGGAGGGACTTAGAGGAATTGACGCTGGATAAAGTGGACGGGACCAAGAGAACACATCATTCATAGCACAATAAGATAATATGATAATCAATTGTGAAGGACTGGCTCTTTTCAATAATGAGATGATTCAGGCCAGTGCCAATGATCTTGTGATGGAGAGAGCCGTCTGTACCCCGAGAAAAAACTATGGAGACCAAATGTGGATCACAACATAGTATTTTCACCATTTTTGTTGTTGTTTGGTTTTTTCTCTCCTTTTTTTCCTTTTTGATCTGATTTTCCTTCTGCAGCGTGATAAATGTGGAAATAGAAGAATTACATGTTTAACTTATATCAGATTGTTCACTATCTTGGGGAGGAGAAGGGAGAAAAATTTGGAACACAAAGTTTTGCAAAGATGAATGTTGAAAACTATCTTTGCATTTATTTGGGCAATAAAAAGCCATTATTAAGAAAAAATAGGTCATATAAAAATAACTTCTGAGAGTGGTCGGTGCCCTTAGAGCTGGCATGATGCTACTTTATGACTCCAGGTAGGGCCTGCCATCTAGTCATTCCTGTGGACTCCTGGCACAGAGATTGCCATTTAAATGAACGCTGAAGATACTGTATTAGTTACATATCCACTCTGCTCTATTTATTTACATCTGCAATTTCTCTTTCTTTCTTCTGAAGGCAATCAAGGGTAAGTGACTTGCCCAGGGTCGCATAACCTAGTTCCTGAGGCCAAATTTAAACTTAGGACCCCTCTCTCCAGAGCCAGTGATCTACCCACTGTGCCACCTAGCTGCCCTTACATCTGCAATATCAAAACATTTTTTCCTAATAAAATATTTGGCATCTTATCGGGTTACAGAGACTCTTTTTCAATTCTCCCACTATTCTCTAAGCCTGTGTCTATAGGCTGAGGCAAGGGAAGGTCCCTGACCTGAAGTTTCATCCAATGACCGAAAGGCACATTATTATAAAAAAAAAAAAAAAAAAAGGGGGGGGGAGGAACCCTGTCTTAGAGACTTGCCTGACAGCAAGAGGCTGTTGGGCAATGAGCTTTTATAATGCGCCTGCACTGTGCTAAGGGTTGGGCAGTCACGGAAAAACAAAAACATCATTTCTCTTTTCAGGAAGATTATGCTCTAATGAGAGAATGTACAATAAAGATGTACACAATGTAACTGGAAGGTAAGCTCAAAGGGAAGGGAGAAACCAGGCAAGGCTTTCTGCAGAAGGTAGGATTTAAGCTAAATCTTGAGGATGATTGGAGAGGGGAGGCCTAAGGCTGAGGACTAACTAAGTAGCCATGCTTCCAGCATGAGGCAGAGTCCGAGAGGAGAAGGGACAGATAGGAGAAGCTGCGAAGGCAGAAATCAGATTGGACTAACAGACCGGCAGGTCTGTGGGAACCAGGAAGGGTCAGTAGATAATTGGAGACCAAAGACCTAAGCTCTGTGGGAGATGACAGATGGGCAACCGAGGCTGCACCTCAGAGGGATTGGCCTTGAGACAGAAAGCTCACCACTTTGTTCTGAAACCAGGGTGCAGAGACCAGAAGAGGCCTGAGGGATACGAGATGGAGAGGGGGAAAAAAGGAGCTCCCCAACGATAGCTTTGATTTCTCTGAGCAAGGATGAGGCAGGGCCGTGTTCTGCTGGGAGCGCATGGGGGAGGCCTTAGGAATGAGGAGAATACTGCAGTGGGCAGCACAGAGCAGGGGGGCCCAGCCGAGAAGTGACAGATGTGGGAGGGTGTCAGGCAGGGGTTTCATGATTTTCTCCACCTCCGCATCAGTTAACATGAACAGGAGGGAAGAAAGCAGGAATTGAAAAGTAATTCCAATTGGCAAGAGGTGACCAAGGCAGGACAAGAGTTTCCAACATATTGTACAGAGCGGAGCTCAATAGCCAGGGGTCAAGAAACGAAAGAGAAGACAGGGTAATCAGTGAAAGGGTGACAGTCTAGGAAAGAACTGCTTTGTGATGCTCAACGTAATTGTAATGGGTTTTATTTTTCTTGCCTACTCAACGGGTGGGAGAAGAGGGAATTCAGTTCAGTTCAGGGAATTCAAATAAAATTAAAATTAAAAATGGAAATTTCTTCCCATTTAGGGGGAAAGAGAAAATAGGTTCATATAAATCACTGACATTCTGCTATGTAGGATGACTCAAGCTTTAGTACAGTTTATGTTTTAACAGCTTAAAACTGCATTAAGACTTAGGGTCACCCTGTATTATCAACAAAAGCCAACAGGAAGAATTCAAGGGAGTGCTGAGGGCTGCATATGGCAATCTGGGAGTCAACTCCGTAGAGAAGATGACTGATCTCAGGAGACTTGCTGAGATCATCCAGAGAAGGACAAGAGGAGAGGACACTGTGCAGAGTCTTGGGAAAGATATAGAAAGGAGGCTGAATGAGCAGAGATGTAAGGAGGGGAGGAGAGACTGGCCAGGAGCAGGGCAGCAGGGGCATTCAGCCATCACTGCAACGGAGCCCCCTCCCCACGAGGTGTCACTTCCCATCTCCCAGTGGTGGTCACTCTGCCCTAAAAGTCACTGACTCACTTATATCTCAAACCTTCTGGCACTCACTGAAGCCCAGCTCCCTCCTGCTAACACGCCTTCCCTGCCTGTCCTCCGGGTCCCGTCCCTGCTTTCCCTCCCGCCTCCTAAACCCCGAAAATGGGAGAGTCCTTGCTCCTTTTGGGAAACTCTGGTCCTTCTTTCTTTTACCTACTCGCACTTAGAAGCTCCTCTAAGGTCCACAATCTCAAAACCTGATGGCCGTCACCAATGGGCTCCCAGAATATTCTTGTTCTTTTCTCAGTGAGCTCAAGACCTGGCTCAGACTTTCCATCATCCTTCTGTTCTCACAGCAAGAGACGTCAACAGCCATTGGAGGAACTTCCAATCCTCCTGGTTCCTGAGTGTGCTACATTTCCTGCACCACCAGAGCTGCACAAGATGGGCATCCCCTCGATTCTGGCAAAATTCACGAGTGTTCTCCCTTCTACAAGCTCTGAAACACCTTTATCTGACCATGATCTTCAAACATCCCATCTTTCCCTGGGCTTCTTCTTCAAGCTCATCAATTGTTTTGACCAGGAGATTCTTTGTCTCACTCACTACCTCACCTTAATCACTGAATGGGTACGGCCCCAGTCAGTCTAAGGCCGAGGCACAGCCACTGCATCCAGGACTTTCAGAGGTGATTGCTTTTGCTGGCTTTTCAGGGTTTTCTTAGTAAAGCAAATTCTCTACCACGGCAATAATTCTCTTTCCTCTTTGCCTATGGCCCTACCTTCAACTTCTCTTTCTCCTCTTATTGTCACAGCTCATATAAATCAGACTAAGTTAAAACAGTAGAAGTGATGATGGACAATGGCAGAAAGGCCTCTGACTTTTCTCTGTGCCATTATATGTTTGCTTTTGGTTTAAGATCAATATTGCCAAAAAAGAACCATTTATTTCTCTGCGTGTGTGTGTGTAAAACAAAGATGGTGGATGGATTACGTCAAAAGTCTTTTTCAACATTTATTAATATAGCGATGTGATTTTTTATTATTTCAGGCAGCACTAGCCTAAGCACTACATATAATAAAGAAAAGTAAAAGATCCTGTTAGGAGAGTTGCTGCTATGAAAGAGGAGACCCCATCCCTGTATGTCCAAACTGTAACTAGAATTGATGTGAAATAATCAGGATAAATTAGAGAAAATCAATAGCAAGAAAGCGATGGAACTAAGGAAAGGCTTCCTCTAGAAAGCAGGATTTTAGCTGGGATTGGAGGAAGCCGGGAATCACAGAGGAGAAGGGCGGCACTTCAGGCAAGGGGGACAGCCAGAGAAAATGCCCGGAGCCGGGAGATGGAACCGCAGGAAGGCAGGTCCCCAAGAGAGGTGGAAAACATGATGTGCAGCAGGGGCTGGCATATGAAAGGCTTTGAATGCCAGACGACTTTATATTTGATCCTGCATTTCTGAGGAAGGGGAGTCACAGAGCTGTACTTTAAGATCATCTTGAGGGCAGCTCATTGGTGTAATGGAGAGAGCACCAGCCCTGAAGTCAGGAGGACCTGAATTCAAATCTAGCCTCAGATATTTCCTGGCTATGTGAGCCTGAGCAAGTCACTTAATCCCAATTGCCTCAGTTAAAAAAAAAAAGATCACCTCGACAGCTGAGAAGGAAGGAGGGCCTGCACCTGGGTGACAGCAGTGTCACAGGAAACAAGCCCAAGAGATTTTATCTCGGCAAAACTCACGGGTCTTAGAAACAGAATGGGAAGAAGAGCGAGGCAGCAGAGATGATACCAAGACTGCAAGTCTGGAGTAGCCGGAGGATGGGGGCACGGGCCAGGCCTGGAGTCATGAAGACTCATCTTTTGTGAGATGCTTCCTAGCTGTGTGACCCTGGGTAAGTCCTTAACCCACCTGGTCTCAGTTTCCTCATCTGTAAGCTGGAGAAAGAAATGGCCCCCCACTCCAATAACTTTGCAAAAAAAAAAAAAAAAATCCAAATGGGGTCTCGAAAGGTCTCACTGAAATGACTGAACGACAATAACAAGCAGACTTAAGAAGCTTATCAGCCGACAGCTGACACCACAGGAGCAAATGAGATCAGTGAGTGAAATAATAGAGAGGAAGAGAAGGGACCCAGGCCAGAGCCGGGGGCACCCACAGTTAACGGCCAGAATCGAACCCAATATCTAAACACTGTTAACCACGAAGCGATACACACAGCTCCACTGTAAGTACTTTTATCATTGGTGGATGCGGGTCCTGAAAAGAGGCGGCTGGCTGGGCCCACGGGAGCAGAGCACCGGGCCTGGAGCCCAGAAGAGCCGTGTTCTAATTCAGCCCCGGACGCCTCCTAACTGTGTCTCCCTCTGCCTCAGGAGCAGAAGCCTCAGTTTCCTCATCCATGGGAAGAAAATGAGGTGTTGATGACAGCAATAACAGGTAATACTTCACAGGACAAAGGCACTATTTGTGAAGCCCTTACCACAGTGTCTGGCACACAGCAAGAGCACAATAAACGAGTCCATTAATGTGAACAATTGCAATGGGGCCAGAGCCTGGGGCAAGCTCCAGTCCTGGCCTCCTGAAGAGTGTCACTCCCAGGCTAGGCTCCCTCCCTTGGCAGGGCCTGGTTGGCCTCGTCTCCTGCTGGGATTCAGGTCCGGGATGCCCGGGGTCCCTCTTGGCCAAAGCTCCCAGCGGCCCTGCCTCTGAGGCCTGTTCTCGCCAGCCACCCTGAGAGCCCTCACCGAACTCTGCCTCCCCCCCAGCCTGGGCTGTTCTGCTGCTGCTAGACCTGGGGGCAGTACCCTGGATGGGTCTTGTGAAAGACTCCAGAGCTGCACTGAGCCGGGCCCTGCCTCCTCCTCCAGGGTTTCCTAGCTTCGGGCAGTCCTGCGGTGCTTCCTGGGCAGGAGGAGTCCGTGGGGGATTCCCCCGATTCCTTTTCACTGGTACATTTTTAAGCTTCTCCTCTTGTGCTCTGGCCCCCGACCGCCCTGCCTTCCCTGCCCTTCCCTGCGTCCCAACTAAAACCCCACCTTGCCCAGGCCCTTAATTCCAGGGCCTTCCCTCTGGCCGTTCTTCCCTCTTGCTCCTGTCCGGAGCTTGTCTGCACACAATCTCCCTTCAGACTGTAAACACCTCTTTTTCAACCTCCAGCACCTGCCATGGAGCCTGGTACACAAAAGGAGCTTCACAGATGTTCACTGAAAGGTTTGCGGGCGGGTTCTGGGCTCCTCGAGGTCTCCTGAACACCATCTCTCTCAGGACGTGCTCCCTTTCGGCTCCAAATCCTCCGCACTCCTTCGGCAGGGAGGCCACCGTTCCCCCAGTCGCTCAGGGCCACGGGGCCCGCCATGGTCAGCCAGTGCCAAGCTGCCCTGATTCTACGTCAGCTTCTCTCCACGCAGATTGTGGGCCCGTCACCGGCCTGGGTCCGGCTTTCCCCTCCTCATTGCTGCCCGATGGCGATCCCCAAAGCCTCGGTGTGACTGTCGCCATCCTGCCCTTCAGAATCTGGAGCCCCCCTCGCTTTCTGGCCTGATTTCATGGGATTCCCCCTCCCCCCGAGGGCCTGCTCCATTCTGCGCCTCCGCCATCGCCATCGTTACCTGAAGGCCTTACTCCCTGCTTTCCTTCCCGACTCGGCTCCGGCAGCACTTCTGCGGGGGCTTCCCCCCAAGGTTAATCCGAGTCTCTCTTTAAAGATGGATCCCCTCGCCCCCGGAACTTGGAAGCACCCGGAGGGCTCTGTCTGGGCTTTCTTGCAAAGACCCCGGAGGGGCTGCCATTCCCTTCTCCAGCTCAGGGCACAGGTGAGGAAGCTGAGGCAGCCGGGGGCAGGGGCCGGGCCGGGGTCCCCCAGAGCGTCTCCGCTGCACCAGCCAGCTCCGTGGGGCCGGGGGCACGGACCTGCCGGGGGCCGCAGGGCCAGGTTCCTCCGTCTCCCTCCTCCCGCCCGGGCCCCAGAGCTGGGAAGCGGCCGCTCCGCCCCGTCCCTCAGTCAGGCCGCACACGTGTGAGCGCGGCGGGCGCCGGGCCCCCTTTCTCTGAGAGGAAAACTCGGGCTGAGAGAGGGTGTGAGACAGAGGGGATCTCGGAGGGGGAAACCGAGGCGCCCCGAGGTCACACAGCACACGGGGGGAGGGGGGGCTCGGGCCCCTGGGGCTTCTCGCCCCGCCCCCCACATGTTACAGACGGGTAAACTGAGGCAGCCCCGAGAAGTAAGCTTCCCCCCAGCACATGGGGAATAGGGGAGTCAGGCCCCTCTGTCACAGACGGGTAAACTGAGGCCGCCCAGAGAAGTCTGCGCCTCCCCCGGGGTCACACAGCACGCGGGGGGAGGGGGGGCTCGGGCCCCTGGGGCTTCTCGCCCCGCCCCCCACATGTTACAGACGGGTAAACTGAGGCAGCCCCGAGAAGTAAGCTTCCCCCCAGCACATGGGGGATAGGGGAGTCAGGCCCCTCTGTCACAGACGGGTAAACTGAGGCCGCTCAGAGAGGTCCGGGCCTCCCCGGGGTCACACAGCACATGGGGGGAAGGGGAGTCAGGCCCCTGGGGCTTCTCGCCCCGCCCCCCACATGTTACAGAGGAGGAAACTGAGGCGCCCAGAGAGGTCACACAGCACGCGGGGAGGGGGGGCTCGGGCCCCTGAGCCTCCTCACCCCGCCCCCCACATGTTACAGACGGGTAAACTGAGGCCGCTCAGAGAGGTCCGGGCCTCCCCGGGGTCACACAGCACGCGGGGAGGGGGGGCTCGGGCCCCCGGGGCTTCTCACGCCACCTCCTCCCTGTCAGAGACGCGGACCCTGAGGCCGCCCGGGCCTCCGGAGGCTCGCGCTCCAGCCCCTCCGGCCCCCGGCCTCCGGCAGCGGCCTCCACCCCCAGAGTCCCGACCCCGGGCCCACCTGCTTATCCTTGGAGCTGTCCAGAGGCCCGAGACAGCCCGCACTCGCCTCACGGACGCCGCCATCTTGTTCCCTCCCCCCACAGCTGGACGCCGACCTGTCGTCACGCGGCGCGACGGGACGCGCTGTGACGTCACGAGGCGGCGCTCTCCGCGGCCAATGAGACTGTGCTTCTTGAGGGGGCGGGGCGGGGGCGGGGCGCGCGGAGGCGGCACGTGCGGAGTCGAGGGGCGGGGCCTGGCGAGGAGGGGCGGGGCTTCCCCGGCAGCCGCGGGAGGAGGAGTTTCCTCTGCCCCGCCTCTGGCCAGGCGTTTTTGGTGGTGGCAGCTCCGGAGGGGCAGGAGCGCTCCGGCCACGCCTCCCGCCTCCCCGCAGCGGCGCTGGGTGTGCAGGAGGAGCTCCATAAATGCTCCTGCCCTCCCCCCAGACTACCTTTGTAGGTCGAACAGATGTGTCTTTAACCACGCGGTCCAGATGTCCTGGTCTCCCCTTTCGGAATGGACGGACCCTCAGTAGCGGGCAGGGCCAGCTCTGGGCTGGCACACAGCAGGTGCTTAATTAATGCTCGCTGATTGAGCAGAACCGACCTCAGACCCGCGAGGGGCCTCAGGGCCATCCGGCCCCCACAGAGTAAGGACTGGCCAGGCGGGGAGAGAAGCCTTTTTTCTAGCTTAGGGGAAGCTGGCAAGGCCCCTTCTCTCCAGAAAGACAATGGCCCCTCCGCCGGGAGGTGGACAATTCAATCCAGGACATCTCTGAAAGGGACATGGAGTTGTTTTCTATAAAGGAAAAGCTTCCATTTCCTCGCCCATAAAAAGAGCTGGAGAAGAAAACGACTGACACACTGTTCCAGGATCTGGCGAGGAAACTCCTCGGACAAGGAGTCAGCCGTGAGGGAAGGCAACGCTCCTGACTTCTGCTTTGCATCTGGCAAAGCTAATTGTAAACGGTGCTTTTTAAACTCGGAATAATGTTTTAAAGCCATACCTGACAAATCATCCCTCGGCCTCCTCTTAAAAATCTTGGAGAATAAGGCCCACGCCATCGCCCCAACAGCTCATCCCATTTTGGGAAAACCCCAACTAACACCGAGGAAGGGCGTGTTGACGTCAAGATTACATCTGCCTTCCTTTTGACTTCAATTATTCCCGGTTCTAAACAAGAACTTGGTTTTCCCCTTTTGTTCTGATTGTTTCCTCCCAACATGATTCAAAAGGGAAAATGAAAAAAATGGATGTACATGTATAACTAAAAAAAAATGTAGAACTGGGGAGGAACGGGGTGAATAAATAAATAAAGTTTTTAAAAAAGGAATTTGGAAACGAGAACGAGGCTGGTATCTCTTCCAAGAGACAACCCTTCCAGGGGTCCTCAAACTTTTTAAACAGGGGGCCAGTTCACTGTCCCTCAGACTGTTGGAGGCTGGACTAGAGTCAAAACAAAAACTTTGTTTTGTGGGCCTTTAAATAAAGAAACTTCCTAGCCCTGGGCGAGGGGGATAATCGTCCTCAGCTGCCACATCTGGCCCACAGGCCGTAGTTTGAGGATCCCTGCTTTAGACTCCTGAAGGCGGCAATCATCTTTCTCTAGACTCTTCTTTACTCCCAGCCAAACATTCCTAGTGCCTTCATTTTGATGCAAGAGCAGGGAGAGATTTAAGGACCTCAGTGTCTGCACATAGTAGGATCTTAATGAATTCTTGTTGATTGACTGAATGGTTCAACTTCTATTTGAAGCACAAAGCTTGAAACCTTGGAATCTCAGAACATCTTGAACACAGAACATCGAATGTTGCGTGAAAGACTTTGAGGGACAGGCAGCTCTCTCCTGTCTCTCCAATTTTTAAGAGTTTTCATTTAATAATGATTTCAATAATAATATATTATTATTCAATTACAATCAATAATATATTATTCAGTTAATAATCATTTGCTCACATTGAGGCAAAATCAGATTCCCTGGATTTTCAACTTATGGAATCCCAGCGCTAACATGAACCTTTACAAGAATCCTGTCTCTAGCTTCTCATCTACCCTCTGCCTGGAGACCTTCAGTAAAGTGGAATAGATTCCCTCTATTGTGGAGTGGAGACCACTCCAATACTTAGAATAGCGTCTGCCTCCCGTAACTTCCCCCCATTGCTCCTGGGTCTGCCATTCCTAACTCAGTCCATTCCGCTCCCTTCCAATTTTCTGTATTCTTTGATCCAATGACATTGAACTCCAATCGCTCCATATCCTGACTCCGGGCACTTTCACTGGCCATCCCTGGGCCGATCATCTTCATCTCCCCCATCTCCATCTCCATCTCCTGGCTTCCTTCAAGTCCCGACTAAAATCCCGCCTTTTACAGAAAGCCTGTCTCCAAACCCTCTTAATTCTAACCCCTTCCCCCTGTTGATTATTTCCTATTTATCTTGTCTGTAGCATGTTTGATGTAGCTATTTAGATGGCATCTCCGCCATTAGACTGTAAACTCTGTGAGAGACTGTCTTTTACCATTATTTGTATCCCTAGCACTTAGTACAGTGCCTGGAACACAGCATACAACTGATAAATGTTGATTGCTTGATGGAGCAAGCAGAATGAGCGTAACTCCCCTTCCACCTGACAGTCCTGGAGCACTTGAAAACAGCTTCCCCTGAGTCTTGTTCTCTCCAGGGTTGATAAACATCTTCAGTTTCCTCAACTCACTTCATATTAAATGGGTTTGGGGTCTTTCAGCTCCTTGGCTGCCCTTCTCTGGACAAGCTCAATTTATTCCGATTTCTAACCTGTGGTACTGCTCAATATTCCAAAAAAAGTCTGACTAACTAACTCACACATCAGCTGACTGACAGAATATGCAACTTCCCACATCCTAGTCCCTCACCTCAGCATAGAAGGGAGGAAGGTATATTTTCCCATCACTTCTCAAAGAGTCAAACCTACTTATTCCATTATATTCAGGCTCCCTTTTGGTTTATAAGACCATAAACTTAAAGTTAGATGGAACCTCCAGGCCACGCACCCCACCCCACTCCACCAAGTACTCACCCAACTTCTGCCTGGAAATTTCAAAGGAGGTTACTCCTCCCTTCCTCCTGCCCCCGCCACATATCCAAGCCAGCCCATTCTACTCTGGACAGCTCTCGGTGTTAGACAATTTTTTCCCTGAGCTTCCGTTGATCTTTTTACAGCTTACAGCCATTATTTTCTGCCATGCCCAGAGATGTCAACTCAGCAAGGGTCTACTAGCTGCCAAGTTGGCAGCCAGATACTGGGAAGGATAGACTGCAGAGCCCACACTCAGGAAGATTCCATCTTCCTAAGTTCAAATCTGACCTCAGACACTTACAAGCAACTCACTCAACCCTGTTTGCCTCAGTTTCCCCAGCTGCAAGATGAGCAGGAGAAGGGAATGGCAAATTACTCTGGTATCTTTGTCAAGAAAATCCCAAACGGGGTCACTAAGAGTGAGATACGACTGAAAAATAACGACAACATATAATGGATACTGACCTAAGTGCTGGACGTCCTTCTTCTGTCCTTCTCACTCTTGGTTCCAGACAACAGTGACTCATAGCAACACCACAACTAACAAACACCTCCCTTTCTCTTTGAAACTAATGACTACTAAAGAAAAAATTGCATTCTTGGTGAGTTAGACATGATGGCTGTTGGGGACCCTTCCAACTCTTTGAATAAAATCATTGTATCTTGTCTAATATCTACACCTTCATCTTCATCATAAGAGGAGCAGAAAATACTTTATGAAAAGCTTTGTGAAAACCTAAAACAGGGCTGATCCTCCTCTATAGCCTCTCTTATTCATTTCCTATTTCTCCTGCTTATAGCTTATTTGTATGTATTTATTAGCTTGTTATCTCTCCCTGTAGAGTATAAGGGGGTTATTAGTATTAAATATAAGTATACCTTTGCCATATTTTATCATGTATGGGACTAGCTGCCATTTAGGGGAGGGGCTGGGGGAAGGAGGAGAAAAGTTGGAACAGAAGTTTTTGCAAGGGTCAGTGTTGAAAAATTACCCATGCATATGTTTTGTCAATAAAAAGCTATAAAACAACAACAACAACAAAAACTAAAAAAAAAGTATAAGTATACTATATAAGTAAAAAGAGTATAAATATCGAGGGGAGGTATTCTCTTTTCTCTCTTTTTGTATCCCCAGTGCTTAGGACAGTATCTGACACTTGTAAATGCTTATTGATTGACTGACTGACATAACAGTCCTTCAGATACTTGATACAGTCCCTCCTTAGCCCTCTCTGCTCTAGGTTAAATATCCATCCAATTCCTTTAACCTTAACTCCAATGATACAGATTCAAGGCCCTTCGCAGTTCTGATTGCCTTCCTCTAGGCATCCTCCTGATGACCAATAGCCATGGTGCTCAGAGCTGAACACTAAATTGAGTCTGACTAGGGCCATCTACAGAGGAACCATGACCCCCTAGTCCCAGAAACTCTGCCTCTGTTAATATCATCCAAAATCCCATTCACTTTTGGCTGTCCCACCATCTGCTGGTCCACATTGAGCTTGCAGTCCATCCAAACCCTCTGATCGTTTTTAGAACCCTTGTCTCTCTGTCTCCCGAGGTTATCGTCACAATTGGTTTTTGGTCTCTAAGTATCTTACATAATCTCTATTCAATTTTCTCTTATTTGATTAGCCCAGCACCCTGTCTAGCTTGTCAAGGCTCCTGGTGCCGAGTAGCATTCGCTGTGTTAGCCTCCCAGCCCAGCTCTTTGTCATCTGTGAATGCGAGAAGCACAGTGCCCATGTACCACGCCTTGTTTGGCCGTTCCTTGATGGATGGGCACCTTCCTTGTTGAGCCATCATTAATTCCAGAAAGAAGGCAGACACTGCCTGATGTTGCAATGAGTCACCAAGAGCAAGAAGGACACAATAAGGCACGTGTGCGAGCTGGGACACGCTCGAGGTGGGATGGTCAAGCGGATTACTAACTAGAAGATGAAGCAGACTGGGGCTAGAAAAACATTTATTCCCCGGATTAGTCACGGCCTTCTCATGGCCGGACAAGTTGGAGTCTAAAGGAAGAACCAAGACTGAGAAGGAACAGAAGAGCCGGTCCATTCTGGGGACTAAGGGGCGGAGGACTGAGGGGGGTCAGGGAATGGGGCGCCTTCCCAAAGCTCGACTAAGGGAAAAGAAGAGGTTTGAGAGACCAGAGCTGCCATGTGGGGAGGATGGGCTGCGGGTCACTGGCAATGAGATTACAGAGATGTGGAATTCTTACATCACTCCACTTGTTGCCTCCTCTATACAGAGCAAGACTGGATGACGTGGACTTGATGTCTGGTCAGTCAGTCAAGTCAAGCAGCATTTATTAAAGTGCCTACTATGTGCCAGACTCGGACTCAGTGAAAAGTAAGCAGACAACAGCATGTTCGCTGGAAAGACTATTGGCTTGGGAGTCAGACAGCTTGGATTCAAATCCCACCTTTGACCCTTAGTATCTGTGTGATCTCAGGCAAGTTGTTCTTTCCCTGAACCTTGGTTTCTTCATCAGTAATATGGGAGCAAGAGGTGGTATGCAAATGAAGAAACTCCAGCTGGACCTTTTCTTCTTTTTTCTTTTCTTTGGCAGGCAATTGAGGTTAAGTGACTTGCTCAGGATCTCACAGCCTAGTATGTCCTACGTGTCTGAGACCAGATTTGAACTCAGTTCCTCAGGACTTCATGGTCAGGGCTCTATTTACTGTTCCATCTCGGAATCTCCAAATAAAAGTTGGGGGGAGGAGAAGTATTAGACTGACCACCAATTGAAGGTCTACAGAGTCCTCCAGTTCTAGATCTAGGGTAAAAGAAAAAGGAAGAGAAGGAGGAGGAAGAAGGGAAGAGACTATTCAATGATAAGCACTGAAGATACAAAGACAAGAAACACTAAACACTATATAAATGCTGTCTAATATACTGTAGTAATAAAAGTGATAGTAGTGGTGGTGGTAGTAGTTATATGATGGTAGTAGAGGAAGAAATAGTAGTAGATGGTAGAAATGGTTATGGTGGGGATGGTACTAATAGTATAGTAATAATAGTAGTAATAGTAGTGATAGTAGTAGTAGTAGTAATAGTAGTAGTGATAGTAGTAGGAGTAGTTGTTGTTGTAGTAGTAGTAAAAGTGATAATAGTTATGGTGGTACATCATACTAGTTGTATGATGGTGGTAGTGGTAGTTATAGTAATAACGGTAGAAATGGTAGTAATTATGGTGGTGATGGTACTAATAGTATAGTAATAGTAGTAGTATAGTAGTAATGGTACTAGTAGTAGTTATAGTGGTGGTGGTGGTAGTAGTAGTGGTGGTGGTACTAGTACTAGTACTAGTAGTAATAGTAATATCAATACTAAAAGACTGGAAAAGGATCAATGTCATGTTGTCCAAGAAAAAGTGCAGAGAAAAGTAAAATCTATGAACTTAAAACACTATGTAGCCAGTGACCTTGACTTTACTTCCCAAGAAAATTCTAGAATATCTCATTAAAGAAACTGTTGCGAAATATCTGGCCAAATCCTGCCTCCGACCCTGAGCACTTCCTAGCTGTGAGATTCTGGGCAAGTCACTTAAACCTAATTTCCTGGCAAAAACGAACAAGCCGACAAATATGTCTAGAAAAGGAAGCAGTGACTGCCAAGAGTCAGGCCGGCTTAGTCTGGAAAAGGCCACTGCAGTCTGGCCATGTTCTCTTTGTTCCAGAGTCACTAAGCTAGTAGAGGAGGAGAGTAGCTGAGCTCTATTTAACCGGACACTTGCTGGGCTCTGTCTTTGGAAAGAGAAGATGGAAAAATATACCCAGGATGGTAATGGAACTGGCTAGAGGCAGAAGTGGTTGGAGGCAGGATGCTAAGCAGAGTCATTGGTGGCTCAGGTTGAACTGCCTTGGGGTCTCTGGAGAGGATTTCAGGGCCGTTCCATTTCCCAGCTTTCTCAAGGGCTTGGACAGAGGCATCTACAACATATCAAGGCTCTGCCGCTGTCCAAAGTCCTGATGCTTTCAGCGTCCCAACAAGCCTCCTCTGGAGGACCAGAAGGAAGGATGTAATCTCTGGCTCGAGCTCCATCTTCTCTCAGGATTCCTGAAGGGCTGTCCTGATTTCTCTCTACAGCCACCATTGCCTCAAGCCCCCACCAACCATGTTACACCCATGGTTAAGGGCCAGTGACAAGGTCCTTCTCCTCAAGGCCCATTTAATCATTCAACCAACAATTGATTTTTTTCCCCCTGAGGCAATTGGGGGTTAAGTGACTTGCCCAGGGTCCCACACCCAGGAAGTGTTAAGTGTCTGAGACCAGATTTGAACTCACATCCTCCTGACTTCAGGGCTGGTGCCTTATCCACTACACCACCCAGCTGTCCCCACCCCCCAAAAAATTTGACTTTTACAAAGAGATACATATTTCAAAACCACAGCAAGAACAAGTGTTTCCCCCAATACCTTCTAAGCATGTTCTTCCCTGCCCACCTTGGTCTCCAAGGCAGCAGCTCAGTTCCTACATGGATGGCATGGGGGAGGAGCAATTGCATGAGGTGTTCAAGGGGACCGGCCCCTCTGGGGTGAGGGCTTGCTGAGCCCTTTTCAGAGCTGCTTACCCATCTTTGGGGTCCACCTCCTATTCACCTCTCGCTTGAGTCTCCAAGAAGCTGTGTATGTGCAGCAGCCACAGCAGGGAAAGCGGTCTCAGCGGAGGGCTTAAACAGCTTGAGGGGAAGCAAGAGTCCTCAAACCTGTTGGTGAGTTAGGGGATGAGCACCCCAAGAAGGGAAGACTTCCCCGGCAGAATAGGTGGATGAGAACAGTTTGTTCCCACGGCCTTGAAAGTGGCTGAAGCACTGAGAGCTCGAGCAGGAAGTAAAAGGCAGGTCATCCAAGGTCATTTACTGCATCCTGGGACATCACCAGTCATCTCACCAGTCTTACTGCTAAATCTGGCTGCTTGGAAGTGATAGTGAGGTGGACAACTCCCGGCAACGCTGCCTCCTAGATCCAATTAACCTGCACGGCACCCGTGATATCATTACCTCCTTGAAAACAAAGACTGACCGAGAACATCCCACATGGGTTCCACCGAGCCCACATCCACAGGTAGACTTGATGAGTCCTTGTCTCAGCCACCGCTGGCCTAAGTGCATAAAGTTGCCCTCTGCTCCTTGAGGTGCCAGTCCTGGGCTGGATGCCCCCCTAGCCCTAACGCAGCCTGAATCCTGCACGAATTTAAGTCCTTAAAGGAATGAATGTAATCACTTAAAGGGACGTTCTAAACACCCACTTTTAGGAAAAGGGCAGCTGGACGGCAGAGTGAAAAGATTGCCAGGTCAGGAAGACTATTTTCTTGAATTCAAATCTGGCCGTAGGCACTCACTAGCTGGGGAAGTCACTTAAACCTGTCTACCTCAGTTTCCTCATCGGTAAAATGAGCTGTAAAAAAAAAAGGCAAACAGCTTCAGTATCTTTGAAAAAAAACAAATGAAGTTACAAAGAGTCAGATGAGTGACAAATGACTCACCGACAAATTTTAGGAAACCAAAACAAAGTGAATCTAGACCTTACAAAATGTTCATATGCCACAAAGTTGGGAAGGATAGCTAGCCCACAGGATGACATCATTGGAATCCTAAAAGAGCTTGACAGATTCTAGCAACAGGATAAATTATTTAACAAGGTAAAATTCAATAGGGATAAGTGGAAAGTCATACTTGTGTTCAAAAAATCAGTTTCATTCTCATAAGAAGGGAGAATAATGATTAGAAAGCAGCTTGAAAAAGAGTCAGGGGTCTTAGTAGACTGCAAGTTGGACACAAACGAACATTGTGAATTTGTCAACTCTTAAAAATGCACTAATGGGATCTGGTACTGCATTGAGAAAGGAAACAAAGTGATGATAGCCCTGCCGTACTTGGTCCTGTTTAGGCCACATTGGTAGTACCATATCCATTGTGGGATGCCATAGCTTAGGAAGGACACTGGTGACTTGGGGATCACTCAGAGGAGTATAACCAGAAGGAAATGCCTTGAGACTGTATCACATGAGGATTAAATAAGCGAATTGGAGATTAGATTACAAAAGAGACAAGAGAGAGAAAACATAACTGTATTCAAGTACTTCAAAGGCTATTATACGGAAGAAAGATTAGCCTTGTTCAGCTTGTTCTTGGCTCTAAGAGACTGAATTAGATGCCAAAATGGGAGTTACAAAGAGACTCATTCAGAACTGCGTCAAATTCATAAAAACAAAAGCCAAATGAACAGACAGTTTTAAGACAAAGAAATCAAAGCTATCTATAGTCATATAAAAATGCTCTAAATCCACTAGAGAAATGCAAATTAAAATAACTCTGAGATACCATCTTACACCTATCAGATTGGTTAATGTGACAGAAAAGGAAAATGACAATTGTTGGAGGGGATGTGGGAAAATTAGGACACTAATACATTGTTGGTGGAGTTGTGAATTGATTCAGCCATTCTAGAAAACAATTTGAAACTATGCCCAAAGGGCTAAAACTGGGGGTTGATCCAGCAATATCATTGCCGGGTCTATATCCTAAAAACCTTAAAAAAAAGAAAAGGACCTATTTATACAAAAATATTTATAACAGCAGTGGTGGCAAGAATTGGAGATTGAGGGGATGCCCATCGATTGGGGAATGGCCAAACAAGTCAGAGTCTATGATTGTGATGGAAAATTAATGTGTCATTTTCAGATACGGCCATCTTGGATTTGACCTAATTATTTGTGTTCAACTGTTACAAGGGAAGACTTCCATTGGGGTGATGGGAGAAGTTAGTAGTCAGTGACAACTCCTAGCACATAGTAAGGGCTTTATCATGGTTGTGGACTCATCAATTGCCAGTGGTCCAGGTGGAGAATTCTCCCCTCGCCCAAAGTAGTATTTTAGGTTTTCCACTTACATGCAAAGACAGTTTTCAACAATCGCCTTTATGAGATTTGAGTTCCAGTTTTTCTCCTTTCCCCTTGCCAGCCGACGCCCCAAGATGGCAAGCAATCTGCTATAGATTTGCAATCTACAATCACATGAAATATATTTCCATCTTAGTCGTGTTTTAAAAGAAGAATCAGAACAAAAAGGAAAAATTAGAAGAGAAAAAAAAAAAGATGGAGTATGCGTCGATCTGCATTCAGAGCATTTTCCGTCAGGAGTCTTTGGAAATTGTCTTAGATCATTGTATTACTGAGAAGTTGTTAATATTGATCGCCACACGATGTTGCTGTAACTGTGCCCAACATTCTCCTGGTTCATGGAAGTCTTAGCGAGTTTTTCCGAAATCTGCCTGCTCAGCATTTCCTACAGAACAATAGTATCTCACTCACATACCCAAATGTGTTCAGTCGTTCAATTGATGTCTATCTCCCCGATTTCCAATTCCTTGCCCCCCACAAAAAGAGCGGCTATGAATGTGTTTGTATGTGTGGATCCTTCTTCTTTCTTATGATCTCTTTGGAACAGAAACCCAGCAGTACTAGTTGGAACAGAAGGTTTTGCAACTATCAATGCTGAAAAATTACCCATGTGTATATCTTGTAAATAAAAAGCTATTAAAAAAAAAAAAAGAACAAAGGGTGAGGGGCAGCTAGGTAGTTCAGTGGATAGAGAATCAGCCCTGAAGTCAGGAGGACCTGAGTTCAAATCTGGCCTCAGATACTTAACACTTCCTAGCTGTGTGACCCTGGGCAAGTCACTTAACCCCAACTGCCTCAGCAAAACAAAACCAAACAAAAAGAACAAATGGTGATTTGGAAGTCCAGGTTGGAGAGAAAATCAAAAGGAAAGGAATTTTTCAGTTGTGTCTAACCCTTTGTGGTTTTCTTGACATAAATCCTCTGAGGATTTCTCCAGCTTATTTTACAGAGGAGGCAAACAGGGATAAGTGACTTGCCTAGGATGTCCTTGTTCTCCTCTTACCTGTTCCACTATACTTCCTCCCTCTCCTGTGTTAGCCTGTCATACATGTCACACCCCTAACTATGGGTGTCCCTCCTCCCTTTACTTCCCCCGATCCATTCTCTCCATTGGTAAACTAACCAATTCCCATGGATTTGACTCCTACCTCTATGCAGATAACACCCAGTAATATGAATATGTAACTCCTCTCTCCCCCCACCTGGAGTCCCAAATCGCCCCTGGACTGTTGGCCATTTCCTAACAGCATCTCAGATCCAACAAATCCAAAGCAGGTTTGTTTTCTTTTCCCTAAAACTTTTCTTCCAAACTTTCTTACACCTGCTGGCCGTCCCACCATTTCTCCAGTGTCTCCGGTTCATAATCTTGTCATCTCCCTCTACTTCTCTCTGTCCTCCTACATATCCAGGCGATTGTCCCCTCTGGCCGTATCTCTCTCATCTCTATCCCTTCTCTCCAACCACACAGCTAACCCGCTCTGTTCCTTTCCTCCTCATCTCCTGCCAAGATCACTGTAACAGCCTCCAAATTGGCCTCCCTGCCTCCAGTGTTTTCTCACTCCAGTCCGTCCCACACTCGGCTGCCAAGCTAAGTCAGGATCTGCTACTCAACGAACCCGGTGGCTCCATGTTGTCTCAAGAGTAAAATAAAAATGACCCTTTAGGCTTGGAAAGCCTCACGTGGCCTAGTCTCCCCCAACCTTTCCAGCCTCACTGGACATTGCTCCCTTTCCCAAACTCTGGGATCTCTCCGGGGGGCTTTCTTTCTGGTCTCCACATTGGGGTTTCCCTTCTTCTTGGCCCTGGCCCTTCTCTTGGCTTTCATCGGCTCCCTCCAGTCCTTCAAGACTCTGCTCCAGCACAGCCTTCTGCGCAGTCCCCCCCCCTTTGTCCACCCCACGCCCAAGTCAACATCTTCACTTCCGAGTCCCTAGGCTCCTTTTATCTTAATCTGTATTGATTCTCTTCATATTTTTTTGCCTGGGTCGTCCTTCCCATTAGAACGTAAGCTCCTTGAGTGTTTCCTTCATTGAAGGAAGGAAGGCAGCATAGACCTGGCACTATGGTACTTAATTAATTAATAAGTGCTTGTTGATTAACGCTATTCCCCCACTTTACAGGTGAGGTCAGACCATCCACTCCCAGCAGCAGTCACTCAGCCAGGAGCTTCATAGGCTCATGTACCAAGGTCTCAAAGGAACCTTGGACAACATCTAGTCCAATACCCTCATTTTACAGAGAACCCCCCAGGGGGTTTGAGGGACTTGTCCGAAGTCAGTTTAGGAGGTTTATCAGAGGCAGATTCGAACTCAAGTCCTTGGAGCCAGTTGTCAAAACCAGGATTCAAAGCAAGCCCTCGTGGCTCCAAGTCTGCCCTGTCTACACTTGCGGCTTCTAAACCACATAATGCCCCATTGCCACATCAAAAGCTGGCACGGCTGACTGGCACCGGGAGTCAGGCTGACTTCTGGCCCCCAAGCATTGCAGGAAAATGGGGTGTGACCCATGGGTCTTGCTCAGGACGCCCAACGTCAAACCACAATCAACATGTTCAAAGCGAGATTTAATTGGCCTTGTAACCACTACATTCAAGGTTCTGTTTGGGGATGCCAAAAACCCCACAAAAACAAAAAAACAAACCCAGACCTGTTCAAGTCTTTAAGGGATGAGGAGCCAAAGGTGAGTCACAGGTTATGGTGGAATAAGATTGGAAAATGCTTATTGACTGCTACTTAAAAGACCTCGAGGAGCCCTCAGTTGGCCAATAAGCATTTTAAGTGCCTACTATGTGCCAGGAAATGTGCTAAATGCCAGGGATACAAAGAAAGGCCAAAAGCAGTACTTGCCCTGAAGGAGCTTTCTGTCTAAGGGGGAGACAACATACATTAATTAATAATAATCATAGTTAACTTGTATATCGTGTCTACTATGTGCCAGGCACTGTGCTAAATGCAAGGGATACAAAAGGCCAAAGGCAGGACTCGCCCTGATGGAGCTCTCGGAGAGACAACCTGTAAACAATTCCGTCTACACAAGCTACAGACGCTATAAAATGGAGGTAACCAGTCACGGGAAGGTAATAGAATTAAGGGTGAGCAGGAAGACATTTCTCTGGAGGTTCGATGCGTGGTCACAGACAGGAGTCACACTAGGTGCTGCAGAACACGGACTGCCCGCCACCATTTGGCAGCCCCAAGTTTGCAGTTACCCTTGCCCTCCCCTCTCCCTAGCGGTCAGTTTCTGCCTCTCGGCCCCTCTGCCTCCGCTGTCCATCCCCTTCCCTCTGTTCACGGGTCCCTCCTGGCCTGGGTCCTCATCATTTCCAGTGCAGTTTCTAGATGATGCTCCTGCCTCAGTTCCACCCCACCCCCAACCCATCCTTCAGTCAGGTCTGAAGCTGAGGCTCCATATTATTCTTGTATCTGAAAGATTCCCTGGCTGCCTGTGGCCTCTGGGGTAAATCACAAGACCGGGAATGTGGTGTTTCAATTCCTTCACCGACTTTTTCCATTAATTTCTTCCCACAATCTCTTTTCTAACCAAGATGACTTGCTCACTTCTGCTTGTCTACAACAGTCTCTATTTCCCACCTCCACACCTTTGCACGAGTGGTTTCTCTGTTTGAAATGACCTCATCTCTAGCTCTCGAAATTCCCAGTTCCCTTTATTTAAAAAAAATTAATTTTTAATAGCTTTTTATTTACAAGTTACTATGCCTGAGTAATTTTTCAGCTTTAACAATTGCCTAAACCTTTTGTTCTAATTTTTCCCTCTTTCCCCTCACCCCCTCCCCCAGATGGCAGGTTGACCAATACATGTTAAATATATTAAAGTATAAGTTAAATACAATATATGCATACACGTCCAAACAGTTATTTGCTATACAAAAAGAATCAGACTCTGAAATAGTGGACAATTTTAGCCTATGAAGGAAATCCAAAATGCAGGTGGGCAAAAATAGAGGGATTGAGAATTCTATGTAGTGGTTCATAGTCATCTCCCAGAGTTCACTGGGTGTGGGTGGCTCAGTTCATTCCTGCTCCATTGGAACTGATTTGGTTCATCTCATGGCTGAGGATGGCCAGGTCCATCAGAATTGATCATCATATAGTAGTTTTGTTGAAGTATATAACGATCTCCCGGTCCTGCTCATTTCCCTCAGCATCAGTTCATGTAAGTCTCTCCAGGCCTTTCTGAAATCCTCCTGCCCAGCTCCCTTTGAACCAGAACTCTAATGCCATTTCCTGATCCCCCAGTTTTTTCTTCTTGAAATTTCTTTGTATATACTTTGTATTTACTTATATATATGTTGGGATTTTTTTTTCCTAAGTAGAATCTAAACTCTCTGAGGGCAGGTATAGCATTGTCTTGAATTTTAAAATAAAATTTAAATTTAAAATAAAATTTTATTTTACCTGCCGCTAGGTGGCAGAACAAACCCTAGCAGATAAAGGTATAAAAACCAATTCTTGACTCCAAATTGAAGGGCCTCAACTTGTTACTAATAAAGCATTTGGGGAAGGGATATGGGCAGACCGGAGATTTCATCAGTGCTGATTCTGAAATCATCAGAAGGGGCAAGACTGGGAATGGGCTGGGCCAACAGAGAAGAAGAATTATTGTAAGTCCTGAACAAAAAGTCAAGATGGCATATGTATTTTTTCTATTTCAATTTATTTATTGGCTTTAGATTTCAGCATTTTCAAAATATTAATGAGCCAAAAAATCTTTGATGGGCTACTTCCTGATTCTTGTGGAAATAAACAGTTTTCTTTTCTTTTGGAAAATACTAATATCTCTCACAGGATATTTTTCACAGGATCACTTTACATTTTATGAAGATGAGAATTAGACATGTGGGCTAGGAATTTTCCATATGTGTATGTATGTGTGTATGTATGTATGTATGTGTGTGTATATATATATATATATACACTATATATATAATGTATACTACTATATGTAATAAAATATAATTAATAATATTATATATAATAAATATACAGATATAAAAGAATATAAATAACTTAGTAGCCACTGAATCCAACCCATATCCCAAAAGGAATTCCCATAATAATGTACCTGACAAAGGGTCTTCCAGTTTCATGAATGAAGCTCACCAAGGAAGGGGAATCCACCATTTCTCAAAGTAGCCCAAGATCCTAAAATTCATTTTCATATTACACTGCTGACCTGTTGAGATCAACTCATTCATTACACAGTTTGGCACATAGTAGGAACTTAATAGATATTTAGTAATTGATTGGTTGATTTTTAATGCAATCCAGGATAAGATTACCTATATTGGTTTCAATATCATATTTCCGACCTATTAAAATCAATTAACTCATCAATGACAGTGCCTTGCACTGGGATGCACTTGGGATGACACTGAATAAGTAGATTATTTAGGTAAAATTGTCATTTTTATGATATTGGCTTTTTTTAGTCATGAAGAATTGATATTTCTCCAAATGTTAAATCTGACTTTGTGTAGAGTATTTTATAATTATGTTTACATAGTTCCTGGGTCTGTTTTGGCAAATATCTTTCAGTTATTTTGTCCTGGCTACAATTAATTTAAATTACTATCTCTTTTTGCAGGGTTTTGTTGGTGAATGTAAAAATTCTGATGATTCATGTGAGTTTATTTTATATCCTATTGCTATTGCTAGGGTTACTTTAAAAATATTGAATAACATTTGTGCCACATAGTCAGTTTCCCTGTTTATTTCTTTTAATTAAACCTATTTTAGTTTTAACTTTGAGATCATGATTGCTAACCCTACTTTTTAAAAAAAAAAATCAGCTGAAGCATAAGTAGGAACTTAATAAATGTTTATCGAACAGCCTTGGCTTCTTTTAAGTCCCAATTAAAGTCCTACCTTCTATCATTATATACTTCAACAACAATACTATATGATGATCAATTCTAATGGACGTGGCCATCCTCAGCCATGCGATGAACCAAATCAGTTCCAGTGAAGCACTAATGAACTAAACCACCCACACCCAGCAAAAGAACTCTGGGAGATGACTAAGAACCACTACATAGAATTCCCAATCCCTCTATTTTTGCCCACCTGCATTTTTAATTTCCTTCACAGGCTAATTGTACACTGTTTCAGAGCCCGATTCTTGTGCAGCAAAATAACTGTATGCACATATATACTTATTTTGTATTTCATTTATACTTTAACATATTTAACATGTATTGGCCAACCTGACATCTTGGGGAGGGGGTGGGGGGAAGGAGGGGGAAAATTGGAACAAAAGGTTTGGCAATTGTCATTGCTGTAAAATTACCCATGCATATAACTTCTAAATAAAAAGCTATAAAAAAAAAAATTCTATCTCCTACAGAAAGCCTTCCCTAACCCCGCTTAATTCCAGTGCTTTCCCTCTCTTAATTAGTACCTATTTATCTTGCACTGCTTTGTATTATTGCTGTGTATTCTATGTCCAATATCTGCCAAATTTCTTTTCCAACAATTTTTAAAAACCCAGTTCCATATTTGTCATGTTATACAAGAAAAATTACCCTAAAAGTTAAAAAAAAAAAAAAAAACATCAAGAAGGAAAAAGCAAACCAAAAAAAGGTACAAATACTAGGCTTCAATCTACATTCAGGCTCCATAGTTTTCTCTCTGGATATGGATGCCATTTTCCATCCCAAATCTTTGGGAATTATCTTGAATCACCACGTTGAAAAGAGACAAATCCATCATATTTGATCATCAATAATCTTCTTGTTGCCTTGTACAATGTTCTCTTGGTTCTGCTCACTTCACTCAGCATCAGTTCATGTAAGTCTTTCCAGGATTTTCTGAAATTATACTGCTGGTCATTTCTTATAGAACAATAATATTCCTACATTCATCTACGTTAACTTATTCAGCCATTCCCCAATTGATGGTTATCGACTCATTTTTCCAATTCCTTGCCACTATAAAAAGAATTGTTGCAAACACTTTGCACGTATGGGTCCTTTTTCCTCTTTTAAGATCAATCTCTTTGGGATATTGACTCAGTAGGGAGACCCCTGGACAAAAGGGTATATACACAGTTTTGTAGTCCTTTGGGCATAGTTCCAAATTGCTCTACAGAAAGATTGGATCAGTTCACAGATCCACTAACTATGCATTAGTGTCCCACTTTTCACACATCCCCTCCAACATTTATTATTACCTTGTCATTTCAGCCAATCTGAGAGGTGTGAGGAGGTACCTCAGAATTGTCTTAATTTGCATTTCTCTAATCAATAGTGATTTAAAGCATTTTTATATAACTATGGATGGCTTTAATTTCTGTATCTGAATAGTGTCTAAACATATCCTTTGACTGTTTATAAATTGCAGAATGACTTGCATTCTTAAAAATTTGAATCAGTTTTCCACATATTTTAGAAATGAAGCCTGTAAAAGTTGTTTCCCAGTTTTCTGCTTTCCCAATCTTGGTTGTCTTGGCTTAGTTCATGCAAAATCTCTTTAATTTAATGTAACCAAAATAATCCTTTTTATATTTCACAATGTTCTCTAGTTCTTTGGCAATAAATTCATCCCTTCTCCCCAGATCTGATAGGTAGAGTACCCCTTACTTTCCTAACTTGCTTATAGTATCAACCTTTATGTCTAAATCACGAATTTGTTTTGACCTTATCTTGGTATAGGATGTTTCCCAACAAATTTAACAAATAATGAATTCGTATACCCAAAACTTAAATCTTTATATTTCTCTTTCTTTTTTTTTTTTTTTTTTTTTTTTTTTGCTGAGGCTGCATCTTTTATATGGTACCTTAAGATTTACAAAACATTTTACAGGTATTGTCTCACCTGACCCTCCCAAAAGTCCCTTTTTTTTCCTGAGACATTTGGGTTTAAGTGACTTTTAAGTGACTTGCCCAGGGTCACCCAGCTAGGAAGTGTTAAGGGTCTGAGACCAGATTTGAACTCAGGTCCTCCTGACTTCAGGGTTGGTGCTCTATCCACTGCACCAGCTAGCTGCCCCAAATCTTTATTTTTGTCAAACAAAAGGTTACTATAATTCTTTACTACTGTGTATTGTATGTCTACTCTGTCCCACTGATTTACTTATTTCTTAACCAGTACCAGATAGTTTTGGTATTTACCACCTTATAATAAGTTATTTCTTCCACATCATGGGGTTTGGGGGTGCAGCACCTCAGCAATCTGTAGAGTCTGCACAAAATTTTGGCCCTCCCTTCATAGTAGAAAAGAAGCTTGAATATTTTCTTTTTCTTTTACGATGGGGTGTGTACATTATTTTATTGTTAAAATTTGGACCAAGGATTTGGTCATAGGCTCTGTGTCATCTGCTGGCCTTCACATATCATCTGGGATCTCCACAAATTTCCCCCAAAATTTCCATTATTTTATGCCAACAAATACATCAAAACCATAATGCTCAAACTCCTGACCCTTGGTGCTTCCAAATTGATTTTATTTTTTTAACAATAAAATTTTAAAAATAATGTAATTGGGATGACATTGAATAAGTAGATTATTTAGGTAAAATTGTCATTTTTATGATATTGGCTTTTTCTACCCATGAAGAATTGATATTTCTCCAAATGTTAAATCTAAGTTTGTGTAGAGTATTTTATAATTACGTTCACATAGTTCCGGGGTCTGTTTTGGCAAGTATCTTTCAGCTATTTTATCCTGTCTACAATTAATTTGAATTATTATCTCTTTTTGGAGGGTTTTGTTGGTGAACGTAAAAATGCTGATGATTCATGTGGGTTTATTTTACCTCCTATTGCTATTGCTAGGGTTACTTTGAAAATATTGAATAATATTTGTGCTGCACAGTATAGTTTCCCTGTTTATTTCTTTTAATTAAACCTATTTTAGTTTTAACTCTGAGATCTTGATTGCTAACCCTACTTTTTTTATCAGCATCAGCCGAAGCATAATAAATTTTACTTCAGCCCTTTGAACTGTGTGCAGCTCTCATTTTAAATTGTGTTTCTTGTAAACAACATATTGTTGGATTCTAATTTTTTAATCCATTCTGCTAATTATTTCCATTCTTTAGATTAATTCTTCCCATTCACATGCAAAGTTATAATTATTAGTTGTGTATTTTCCTTCATCCTAAGTTTCCTCACTTTATCCTGTGTGCCCTCTTTACACTATCCCTCCTCACTGCATAGCAATTTATTTTTATTATTATAGCTTTTATTGACAAAACATTTGCATGGGTAATTTTTCAGTAATGACCCTTGCAAAACCTTCTGTTCCAACTTTTCCCTTCCTCCTCCCCACCCCCTCCCTTAGATGACAGGTAGTCCCATACATTGGTAGGGAGCAATTGGTAAGGAGATGAATCATAAACACATTGCTAAAGTTACAGGTAAGAAATTTTTTCATAGAAGCTGTATTAGTTGGTTGCAGTGGAAACATGGGTATGATGCTCGGACTCATAGAAAGGCTATGCTAAGGAGGAGTGTTTTTAGTATAAATGATAGAGTGTTTATGTGGCAGAAGTTTGGTGTAAGGGAGGGCCCTAGGAACAGCATGGTTGTGATGGCATTTATAGCAATAATGTTTGCCTACTCTGCTAAGAAAAATATAGCAAAGGGGCCAGCAGCGTATTCTACATTAAAGCTAGTTTGGACTCTCCTTCCGTTAGATCAAAGGGTGCTCGGTTTGTTTCTGCTAGTGTAGAAATGAGATAGAGACCCCTGAGGTGAGAAGAATGGCTGTATTTAATAGTGGAACTTCTAATGGGTTAAGAGGGTGGATCCCAACAGGAGGTCAGCAGCCCCCTAGTTCTAGAGCTGGGGAGAGGTTTGAGCGGTAAAAAGCTCAGAAAAAGCCTATGAAAAAGATGACGTCTGATGTAATGAAAAGAACTATGCCATAGCGTAAGCCTTTTTGGACAACGGGGGTGTGGTGACCTTGAAAAGTTCCTTCTCGTACAATATCTCGTCATCATTGGAATATTGTTAGGAGCATTGATGTAATCCCTATGAAGAGAAGGAGTGTGGAATGGAAGTGTTAAATATGTTAAAGTATATGTTAAATGCACTATATGTATACATATTTATATAGTTATCTTGCTGCACAGGAGAAATTGGATCTAGAAAAAGGAAAAAAAAAACTTGAGAAGGAAAACAAAAATGCAAGTGGAAAATAACAGAAAGAGTGGAAATGCTGTGTTGTGGTCCACACTTAGTTCCCACAATCCTCTCTCTCTGGGTGTAGTTGGTTCGGTTCATTATTGCTCTATTGGAACTGATTTGGTTGATCTCATTGCTGAGGATGGCCAGGTCCATTAGAATTGATCATCATATAGTCTTGTTGTTGAAGTATATAATGATCTTCTGGTCCTATTCACTTCCCTCAGCATCAGTTCCTCTCAGTCTCTCCAGGCCTTTCTGAAATCCTCCTGCTGGTCATTTCTTACAGAACAATCATATTCCATAATATTCATATACCACAATTTATTCAGCCATTCTCCAACTGATGGGCATCCACTCAGTTTCCAGTTTCTTGCCACTACAAACAGGGCAGCCACAAACATTAGTGCACATACAAGTCCCTTTTCCTTCTTTAAGATCTCTTTGGGATATAAGCCCACTAGTAGCACTGCTGGATCAAAGGGTATCACAGTTTGATAACTTTTTGGGCATAGTTCCAAATTGCTCTCCAGAATGGCTGGACGTATTCACAATTCCACCAACAATGAATCACTGTCCCAGTTTTCCCACATCCCCTCCAGCATTCGGCATTATCTTTCCCTGTCATTCTAGCCAGTCTGTCTTAATTTGCATTTCTCTGATTAATAATGACTTGGAGCATCTTTTCATATGGCTAGAAATAGTTTCAATTTCTTCGTCTGAGAATTTTCTGTTCATATCCTTTGACCATTTATCAATTGGAGAATGGCTTGATTTCTTATAAATTTGAGTCAATTCTCTATGTATTTTGAAAATGAGGCCTTTATCAGAACCTTTGAATGTAAAAATGCTTTCTGCATATCAATTCATTTCTAACCACTACCATGGTTTTCTAGTCCTAAATCAAACCACCCCACTGACAGTCCCTCCCCTAGCCTCTCACCACTCTCTATCTTAATCTACCTATCCTCTAAGCACCTTTTCCTTATTCTAACCCCTTAACTTCTTATTTCTTTATAAATCAAAAGTTTTATACCTTTCTAGATATGTACATTTTCCCCTCTTTAAACCAGAACCAATGAGAGTTAGGTTCCAGCACTACCAGCCTTCCACCTCCACTTGCTGCTTCTTTATCAGTTCTTCCATTCATGACTCATTTGTATGAGAAAATTCCTCCTTTTTTTAAACCTCTCCTTACCAAGTTTTATTTTTTTTTTTAAGAATCAATCCATCATAATCATTTTAACCCAAGCCTTTTTTTCAAATTACCCAAGTAATGACGATTGTTTTAAGAGAACTGATAATTTTTACATATATTTAGTAAACAGTTTGATCCTAGAGTCCTTTTTAATTAGTTTTTAATATTTATCTTACATGTCTCCTGCATTTTCTATGTTGAATTTTCCATTGAGTTCTGTTTTTTTTTTTTGTCACGAATACCTGAAAGTCTTTCAATTTATTAAATGTCTATTTTTTTTTTCATTCAGGATTATACTCAACTTTGCAGGATAAAATTGTGTTGCAACCCCAGTCTTTTGCTCTTTGAAATCTCATGTTCCAAAGCATGCATTTGATGTAGAAGTTTCTAGGTCTTGTGTGATCCTGATTATAGTTCTGTGGCATTTAAATGCTCCCCCCCCCCCTTATTGCTTGTTTTCCTTAACCTGGGAGCTTTGAAACTCAACTATGATATTCCTGTAAGTCTTCATCCTGAGATCTCTTTCAGATGGTGATCAGTGTATTTTTTCTACTTCTACTTTACCCTCGGGTTGGAACTTCAGGGTAATTTTCCTTAATAATTTCTTGTAATATTGTATCAAGACTTGTTTTTTTGTAATTGTAACTGTCAAGTAGCCTGACAGTTCCTATTTTGTCTCTTCCTGATATATTCTCTAGATCAAGTTTTTTTATTTTTTTATTTTTTAAAAGCCTTTTATTTACAGGTTATATGTATGGGTAACTTTACAGCATAGATCAATTTTAAAAAAATAAGAGCTTTCACATTCTCTTCTATTTTTTCTTTCTTGATGTTGTTATTTCTTGGTCATCATCATTGGCTTCTTTTTTCCCCCAATTCTAGTGTTCAGATTTTTTTTTCTTAAGTTTTTGGATCTCTTTTTCTAATTGGTTGACTTTCTTTTCATAAGTTTCTTGATTTACTTCAATCACTCTTATTTTTTCCCCTAAATTTTTCTTCCATCCCTCTTTTTTGATTTTTTAATCTTTTCTAAGTTCTTCCATGGACTTTTTTTGGACTTGTGAACATTTGACATTTCTCCTTAAAGTAAGAATGTTTTTTTTAACTTCACAGATCTCTCCACATATTACCTGTCTATGGTTAGGTTGTTTCTTCTTTGCTTACTCATTTTATTTTGCTTTGTTTTTAGCTGATTATTGTTGTAATCAGATTCTAGTTACAAAATGAATGGGGGATTACTGTTATTTTCTGAGTTCTGGCTGAGGGGTCCAACATGGGGTATTTCTATCATCCCTAAACCATGGCTAGAGCTGTCAACTGCATGCAACTGCTCTTGCTCCCTGTGATCCTACCTACAGCAGGAAACTTCAGCTCTGTTCTCTTCTCTCGAGTCAAAACTGGGGACTCAGTTCTCCAGCAAGTGCCCAAAGCCAACAGGACCCTTCACTTTCCTGCTATATATTTATCCAGCATGTGCTCACTGCCCTTCACCCATAGCTGCAGCTCAGAACCACATCTGGCTAACACAGCCGGACCTGGCACCCCGATGCAGCAGAAGTTCCATCAGTCTTCCTCTTCTGGTGGTTTGACCCCCATGCTGCCCGTGAGCTGAAAGTTACTGAAGTCAAGGCAAGCTCAGGGACCCTGCTGCCCCCTCAGCTGTTTGTTGGTTCAGCAGAGTCTGCCTTGGGGTATTTGCACTTCAATCAGGCCAGAATTCTATTCTTGGAGGTCAGATATCTCCAGACAATCTCTCCTGTTTGACTTAGGAGGACAATTGTTTCACCCCAACTTTTACTTATTTCTTCCCCTCTACATTAACTTTTTGGCAATGTTCTGTCTTATTTGTGGAGGAAATTTGGAGAACCTAAAATTTTCTGACCCGCTCTTTAGGCAAAGAGAAGGTCTTTGGAAGGGAGGAGGAGTGCAGGATCTTTACCATCTGATAAAATCTAGGAAGTCTTCATGGAAGAGGTGAAATATGGGATAAAGGTTGAGTCATGACACCTGTTTCCATTTGATAGGTAAAAAAACAGAGCCTCAAACTCAGGTCTCCTGACTTGATAATACCACAATACAGTTATTCAACATGCAGTCAGTCAATAAATGAGCATTTATTAAGCACCTATGATTTGCCAAGTACTATGTTAAGTTATTGTTCTTGTTCGTTCTTCGTTTTTGAAGAATGCCAGTGACATCACAATGTTGGAGTCAGGGTACAGTGTTTGGATGAATAGACTAATGCAGGTTTGGAAGGCTGTACCCCAGATTGAGCACAAATGGTCCATTAGAACATTTATGATAGATATGACTTTGGATTTGTACAGCTCAGCTCCTTTTTGTTGATCAAGCATTATGTTAAGGCATCAGCGTTCAAAGAAAAGTAAAAGTATAGCCCCTGCCTTCAAGGAGCTCTCATCCTAATGGGGAAGACCATGCACAGTAATTTACCCAATTATTTACAAACAAGCTAACTACAAGAATAAATTTGAGGACATTCCAGGAAGAGAGATAAGAATGGGAATACGCATGGAGAGGGAGTACAGAGGACTGTCCCGCCATTTAATACCTTGGACAAAACATCTCTCTTCATTCAGTATTATTGCCATCCTCAAAGAAAAGTAGAGTTAAACTTTCTGAAAATAGGAAAGCAGGAAACTCATATACACTTTATCTACAACAATGTAAATGGAAAGATCAAAATGATCAACATGAAACTTGCTGTTATTTTTGCAGAGGTGGGAACCTTTGGGTATGAAACATTGCATATCTGTTAGAGTCATTTAGTTTAGTAGAGTTGCCTTTTTTCTTTCTTTTTAAAAAAAAATTTTATGCCTTAAGGGATGGTTCTCTAAATGGAGGAAATTAGAACTTTGGAACGATATAAAAAAGTTATAAATAAAAATTATTTTAAAAGAAAAGGAACTATTAGGCTGAAGGAAACAAAACCTGGGAGGACACACAATGCCCACACCAGTAGGAATGAAGTTTTTTCTCAATTCCTGAAGTGGCATTTATTAAGTGCCTGGCACATAGTAGGCTCTAAAGTTCTTTCAGGATATATTTCACAATTGAATAATCCTCATTGGGTCTGTATCTCAAAAGAAATCATAAAAGAGGTAAAAGGACCCACATGTGCAAAAATGTTTATAGCGACCCTTTTGTAGTGGCAAGAACCTGGAAACTGAACAAAAGCCCTTAAGTTGGAGAATGGCTGAATAAATTGTGGTATATGAATATTATGAAATATTATTGTCCTATAAGAAATGACCATCAGGAAGATTTCAGAGCAGCCTGGGGAGACTGACAGGAACTGATGCTGAGGGAAGTGACCAGAACCAAGAGAACATTGTATATAGTGACAAGATTATGTGATGATTAATTGTGACGGAAGTGGCTCTTTTCAACAATGAGCTGATTCAAGGCAATTCCAATAGCTTCATGATGGAAAAAGCGATCTGCATCCAGAGGGAGGACTGTGAAGAGTGAATATGGATCACAGCATAGTATTTTCACCTTTCTGTTGTTGCTGTTCATTTGTTTTTTTCTATTTTTTCCCCTTTTGATTTGAGTTTTCTTGCAACATAAATGTGGAAATATATTTTTTAAAATTGCACATATTTAAAATATACTGGATTACTTGCTGTCTGGTGGAAGGAGAAAAATTTGAAATCTTTGCATTTATTTTGAAAAATAAAAAGCTATTACTTTTTTAAAAAATCCATTGATGTAGAGGGCCAGAACTCTAGAAAAGGTATACTTAAGCCTCAATATGATTGATGAGATAATGATTCTCTAGCTAATGATGTAATCACTCAAGTACATATACTTAATGTGCTGTGGTGATGTAATGCTACTATAGTTACCACTTGCACAGTAATGGCTACAGGTGCACATGCTCAGTGTGGTTGCACATGGTCAGTGTGATATAGTGATGTAATGATACGAAAGTATTTGAAGGAAGTCTCAGACACAGAAGATTCTCTCAGCCACAGACACAAGAGAAGACACCAGACTCCATCTTTGACCAGCCACATGGCAGCTCTCCTGCCTCCTTCACTCCTCCACTAAGATGAAGGACTCAGGTAATCCCGAGGTCCTCCAGAGATCTAGTCTGGACTTTACACATTGAGACATGTTTTAAATGCATGTAAGAGAACAAAAGGAGTTCTAAAGGAAGTAACAAATGAGTACGATGAAACTAATATACAGAATTTACTTTTAAAAAGTTTAAAGCAGCAAATATATAATGGGAATTCATATGGAATCCATTTTGGGGTTCCCATTCTTCTGTATGTTTGAGAATGTTTTTTTGGTTTTTTTGTTTTTGTTTTGTTTTGTTTCTTTTTTTGGTGTTTAAAACATTGATATTCAGAAAAAATAAATAAAAAGTCCTCCCCCACCAACACTTTACACTATATTTTAATCTTTTAGAGCCCCCAAATCAATACTGGCTTCAACTGCTGATTCTGTAAAGACAAGTACAAAGTTTTTCTTAATCAAATTTATTGACCCCTATATAATCCTTTAACATTGCTTGGTAAACTGAGCAGGAGTCAGGAGTGATTTTTCTTCCTTGATGCCATTTAGAAGAGTGTATCCCCTTGTGATTTGGGGCAAGAAAAGGGGGGTGATACGATGACATGAAAGCCTAGGTGTCAAAGACAGGAACAAAAATCTTTTTAAGTTTTGTAGAACATGTTCCTTTCTTTGCAGAGGTAGGTGACTAAGGGTATGGCATGCTATATATAATGTTAAGCTTTTTCCATAGATTGATCACTTGTGTTGAACTGTTTTTGCTTTACTTCTTTTATTAGAAGGGGATTCTTCCTGGGAGGGAAGGGGAAAAGCACATATTAGGAAATGTGGGTAATGTAAAGACAAAACAAACCCAAAACAAACAAAATAGATTTATTTGATTCTCTAGGGTTCTCTATGTCATCATATCATCCACAAGAAGTGATAATTTTGTTTCCTCATTGACTCTTCTTATTTCTTGGATTTCTTTTTCTTGTCTTATTGCTGTAACTAGCATTTCTATATAACATTGAATAATAGTGGTGAAAATGGACACCCTTGCTTCACCCCTGATCTTATTGGGAAGACTTCTAATTTATCCTCATTGATTTTAAATAGAAAATGCCTATCATTTTAAGAGATTCCATTTATTCCTAGTGTTTTTATTATATTTTGTCAAAAAGTTTATTTTCTGCAACTATTGAAATAATAATTTTTGTTGGTTTTGTTATTGACATGGTTAATTATGCTGTTAGTTTTCCTAATATTGCAAAAGCCCTGTATTCCTGGTATAAATCCGACATGGTTACGGTGTATGATTTTTGTGATAAATTGCTAGCATCTCTTTGCTAGTTAAAATTGATATTTTTCTTTAAAAGCAGAGTTAAGAATTCTTTTTTTTTACTGTAGCAATTTTCAAAGGGTATTAGTAAAGCACAGAACTATCATTTTAAGCCTTGTCACGGACATTCCCTTGAGCAACAATGAAAGACAAAAGAGCTTTCTAGTAAACAGAAGTGGACTCCATAGCAAACTTCTTATTGACCTTTCTTCTGAGAGAACTTTGGGGAAGGGGCTGGAATCTGTACTCCAGGCCTAGTTTCATCACTTACATTAGCCATATGATCTTGGGCAAGTCCCATGAGTCTGTTTTTCTCTTAGTTAAATGGAGGGGTTGGATTAATGATCCCCAAAATACCCTCCAGACGCAGGGGTCCTCAAACTTTTTAAACAGGGGGCCAGTTCCTTGTCCCTCAGACTGTTGGAGGGCCAGACTATAGTGAAAACAAAAACTTTGTTTTGTGGGCCTTTAAATAAAGAAACTTCATAGCCCTGGGTGAGGAGGATAAAATGTCCTCAGCTGCCGCATCTGGCCTACTGGCCATTGTTTGAGGATTCCTCCTCCGGAGTGTCTTAATTCTAGGATTCTAAAGTTAAGAAAAGATGAAGCTGAAAGGGACAGGAAGCAAAGAGACCTTTATTCTGGGCATAAACTCAAACCTCTTTTTTCCTTGTGGCACAAAACATACACTGAACATTTACAAAAACCAAATGACAGATTTTCTTCTGCCCAGAGTGAGCGGTCGCTTGCTGCGTTTGGAATGGAGAGAGGGGATTTCCTAGGGATAGGCAGAAGGGCATGCTGATTCCATATGGACCATACCCTGCCCACTGAATAAGGTAGCGAAGGGAAGAGATGTGGACAGAGAGAGATGCTGGAGGCTTTAACCCCTTGAACCCCTGTGTAAACCGAATCATGACAGGACTCCCAGGAAGGCACATGTCTGCATAAACTCCTGTCCAAATCCTATTATCTCCTGGAAAAAAACATGAAACAATACACATTATGACTGTAACAGTGTAAAGGGAAACAACAAAACTGAAACTACATTTTGAAGTAATAATGGCCAAGCTTAGCCCCACTGAAGAGATGTAAGAAAATGCCATTCCCATGCCTTTTTTGTTTTTTTTTGCTGAGGCAATTTGAGTTAAGTGACTTGCCCCCCGATCACCCAGCTAGGAAGTGTTAAACATCTGAGGTCAGATTTGAACTCAGGTCCTCCCGACTTCAGGGCTGGAACAAACAGGCAGCAGGGGAGACTGACTGAGAAGGATCACTCAGGGAGGCAGGAGAGAAAAATCAAGCTAGAGAGAGTGATGGGCAGTGTCCAGGCTACAGGGAGATCCAGGAGAGGATGGAGAAAAGGCCATTGCACTTGGCAACTGAGGGATTGCTGGGAGCTTTGAAAAGGCAGAAGAGGCAGAAGAGGGATGATGAGGTTGGAGGCTAGATCGTCAAGGAGAGGAAGAACTTCACTATCTTCCTCCCCATACTGGCTTACATTTTCTTCCCTTTTAGGGCTAAACTCCAGGCCACTTACACCAGCTTTGTATCCCAAGAGACCAAAGGGGCAAAAGATCCGACATTGACAAAAATATTTAGAGGAGCAATTTTTTAAAATTTATTTATTTATTTTTTTTTTACCAGTGGTGACAAAGGGAAATGGTGTGTGAAATGGAGAGGGCTTCAGAGAAACCTGAGAAGACTTGGATGGACGGATGCAGAGTGAAGCGAGCAGGACCAGGATGATTTACTCAGAAACAGCAATATTCTAAAGACACTTTCAGAGACTTGGGACACCCATCAACACAAGGAGCAGCCAGAGGACTCATGAGGAAGCACTCACTCTCTTATCCTCCAGAACTTATGGACATAAAGGTCCCATATCAGCATCTCAGGTCCCCCCTTGTGTAAGGGTTGGAGGAGTCAGGCACAGGGCAAAGGAGACCCGGGGAAGTGGTTTCTGTGAATAAGCAGGGACCACCTTGTGGGCGGGAATTCTGGCTGCATGGAGAGCACATCGTTAATGGGAGGCATCTCCTTCTCTGATTGGCTGCGTGTGACCTCATAGTGGGATGAGGACACAGGTCCTCTTTGACCCCGAGTCAGCAGGGGGTCAGCTAGGGGCAGGATGGGAACACATGATTAGAATAAAAGATCTTGCACGTGGCTGTTCTCGGGTATGCATTTAAACCATCGTTCTATGACATGATGGGTGGAGATCTCTGAAGCTCTCAGACAGAGCTAAGCTTGGTAGAAGTGGTCCAAGTGCTGCAAAGGACAGTGACCAGAGACTTCTCTGAGGGCCTGGGAAGGAGGAGAGCCTGGCAGTAGTGAGGAGAGGAGTGTTCACACCCTAGCAATGAGCTAGTGCTCCGGCTTCCCTTCCCACCAGAGCCACAGCAAGTACCATGGACAAGGAGCCAGCCCCACAGCTGGAGTCCCACCCACCCAGTTCCCTCCTCACCAGTGGCTGCTTCCACTGCCATTTCTTACTCATTTTTTAAAATGGAGACAAAGTAAAACAAGCAGAGTCAGCAGCATACTAGTGTCTGAATAGCAGCCCTTTGTGTAGTGGTGAGAAACAAAACTGGGTAGATGCCCATCAGTGGGAGAATGGCTGAATAAGTGATGGTGAATGAATGTTATGGGATATTATTGTTCTGCAAGAAATAACCAGCAGGACGATTTCAGAGAAGCCTGGAGAGACCAACAGGAATGATGCTGAGGGAAGTGAGAATAGGAGATTATACACTTCAACAAGAAGAATATATGAGGATCTATTCTGATGGAAACTGTGGGAACAGAGTGTGGAGCACAACATAGTGTTCTCACTCTTTTAGTTGTTTGCTTGCTTTTTTTTTTTTTTTTTTTTTGCCTTTTTGATCTGATTTTTCTTGTACAGCAAGATAATTGCATAAATGTGCATACATATGTTGGATGTAACATTTATTTACCATGTTTAACATATATTGGATTACTTGCCATCTAGGGAAAGGGGTGGGGGAAGGAGAGAGAATTTGGAACACAAGGTTTTGCAAAGATCAATGTTGAAAAATTATCCATGCAAAGGTTTGAGACAAAAAGCTTTAATTAAAAAAATTCTTTGTTATAAATAGAGGTTCTTAACCTTTTTTTATGCCAGATTCCTCTGGTAGCTAGAAATCTATGGTCCCTTGGTTGGTTGGTTGGTAGGAAGGAAGAAGGAAGGAAAGGAAGGAAAGGAAGGAAAGGAAGGAAAGGAAGGAAAGGAAGGAAAGGAAGGAAAGGAAGGAAAGGAAGGAAAGGAAGGAAAGGAAGGAAAGGAAGGAAAGGAAGGAAAGGAAGGAAAGGAAGGAAAGGAAGGAAAGGAAGGAAAGGAAGGAAAGGAAGGAAAGGAAGGAAAGGAAGGAAAGGAAGGAAAGGAAGGAAGAAAGGAAGGAAAGGAAGGAAAGGAAGGAAAGGAAGGAAAGGAAGGAAAGGAAGGAAAGGAAGGAAAGGAAGGAAAGGAAGGAAAGGAAGGAAAGGAAGGAAAGAAGGACGGAGAAAATTCATTCATTAAATACCTACTGTGTATCAAACATCACGCCAGGGATACAAAAAGTCCCCAAACTCAAGAGTTTGTTTTTGATGCAGGAAGCCACGGCATAAACACATGTAACTATCATAATCGGTAGGAGGTAACTGAGAGGAGAAACAATGAGAAGGGCAGGGGCTGGGCAGTCCAGTCCGACACTCACCCATCCTATTAATCAGACTTGTTCAGAATTCTTTGAGCAGTGTCTGAAGACTTAAAGGTTAAAGTATGTCACCCCACTGAAAAGGAAAGGAAGGTCTGCTATCCCAGGCCCAGAGGGAGCTTTCACAAGAGGTCAACGAAAATTTTCAGTGACAGACGGAACCCCACAGGGATGGCACCTATGGGGATTTCTGATACAGAAGGTGCCGTTCACCGGAACGTGCATGTTCTCTCTCCTTCCCCAGGGTAACATTTTATTCCTATCAATGCTGTAGCCACAAGAAAGAATCACAGAGACTCGAGAATTTTTGAAACTTTTTCAAAAAAAAAAAAAAAAAGTTTTTTTAATTTTTTTTATTTTCATAAATTAACACATATAACAGTGGGAATTTCAGATTCACAAACTACCAAACAGAAATGAAACTTCAAGGGGCATGATTGAGATTACCAAAAATGTACAAATTTCACCAAACTATTTCTCATGATAAGATAGAAACACTTTATTCAGGCAGCTACTGGCCCTGTCCAGCACGAGGGTGCTGAAAGACGTCTCCCAGAAGTCAAATGCAGCACAAGGTGGCTTGTGAAAATGCTTAAGTAACAATTTTGACCATTATTATTCTTCCACCCCACCCCAACCCCCACCCCGCCCCACCCCACCCCACCCACCAGGATACCCAGAAAACTTCTGGGGCTGGGTTTGTGGCTCAATGGAATATTAAACTCTGATTTCCGTTGGCTGAAGCCTTCTCCCCGTCCAGTACCTGGACGTAAGGATTTCAGTTCCTTTGGCAGAGAGGGTCCTTTCCTGAGAAGATCCGTAGGAAGGGACACTTCTGCCAATTCTTTGTAATGCTTTGGATAAAGCCACCCACAATGTGGTACACATCCTAGGTCCTTTCACAGACACCAGAAGAAAGTTTAAAAAATATTTTCCCACAGGCATTAAAGGAAAAACAAAATAAAATAACTGCCTATCATTCCCCTGCCTCAAAGTGACAAGAGAAAAGCATCATTGCCTAAAGGTTGATCTTAATATACATAGTGTTTAATGAAAGAAGATCAAATCTTTTATCTTAATATACATAGTGTTTAATGAAAGAAGATCAAATCTTTGTCTGGAGACTGAGAGGGCGGCTCTAGAGCCCCCATCCCAGAACCCACCTACTGAGCACCCCACAGCCGGGGCAGAAGAACAGATGCCCCCATTCTTCGAAGCTGGCTCCAGCTCCAGCAAGCCCTTCAGGCAAAAGTGTGACCAAGTGTCATGATTTTCACAGCTGGGGGGAGGGGAGCATCATGTTTTGGGATTCACAGCATGAGTTTCTGAGCTCATTGGGCTCCGAGTAAGGCAAATGCTACATGTCTCTTCACTGCACCCCCCTCCCCCTTAGTAAGACAACACAGACATGATCGGTTTGAATGAGGTACTTTCACATGAACAGAGAAATGAGACTAGAGAGGGGTGAGTGAAGGGGGGGAAGGGGGAGAGAAGTGGCAGGAAGAGGGAAGTCAGCCATGAAAGGTTCAGCAACAAGCAGAACGCTGCTCAGACCTGAGATTTCTTCCCCTGTCCCACCCAGGAAACACGCTAGCCCCCGAGGTGATCCAGGCCAGCTGGGGCAGAACCTGGTCCCTGCCAGGGGGGCTGCAAGTGTCATGAAAAGCCTGTAGACATGATGACAGACGTGGCTACCGAGTTCTAGACCCCCACATCCGACAACTCCCCGTGAGTGATTGGAAGCCCGAAAAGAGACTTGGAGGGAATGGCAAAGGTCTCTAAAAAGAAGCCTTTCTGGCCTCATTAAAATTGGGGGGTGGAGGGGAAGCTACGGGACAAGTCAGCTGACTTGAGAAGTAACAGGGGCCGCCGGGGCCCACAGCACAGGGGCACCCTTCGCCCTCCACGGTGCTGCCATAGAACTGCATCAATCCCTGGTCACCTGGCCTGAGTCCCATTTGTAGCTGGGCTAAAGCTGAAATGACATTATTTCAGACCCTGCGGCAGTGTCTGCCTCCTGGTCCACCGACTGTCACGGGTCCTTGCAATCTCCCAACACCGCCAATGGATCTGACAAAATGGTCCCTCTGGAACAAGACAGCTAGGTTGGGGGGAGGAGGGCTCCCTGAAAAGAGCACACACTATTCCTCCAGGATAGTGCACAGAGAGGAAGGAAGCCTCTGCCCTAGGCAGGTCTGAAGGATACGGGCACCTGGGCCCGCTGCAGCCACGGACAGTACCGAGTTGGTCCAATCTGGAGGGCAAGGGTTCTGGTCCCATTCGTCTATAGCGGATGCTCTGGGTCCCTATGTCTAGGCCAGGAACTTCCAAGGGAAAAAGCCTACACTCTCTCAGGCTGGTGCAGACAGCCGGACTGTGGAGGAAAGGCAGAGGCCAAAGGCCTCCACCCAACTCGAACAAGTTAATCCCAAGGGGGAACATGAGACGCAACAGGGGAATCTTGTGTGCCCTGGAGGCCTCAAGGCACCCAGGAGAGAAGCCTGGAAGAATGGAAGAGATGCCAGGGACTGGAGGAAGGAGGAGCACCCCAGTCCCTGACAGGGAGGCCCAGCTCTCTACCCTCGTTTCAAAGGAAGACCTGCTCGTGAGAAAAAGAAACGCAGAGAGCAAAGGGGAAGGGGACCAAGCGGGTCCCGAGGAGAAGGGCTCCGGGAATGAAGATGGCTTCGCTCTACAGGCAGATGCAACCCCTCCTTCTCTCCCTCTTCCTAAAGCTTCAAGTACAGGTCATAAACACAGTGACCAGAGCGCAGGCCCTCACCTGGGGCTAGCGAGGACGGGCTTCTCCAGGCAGCTTCCAGCAAGGAGGAGTGGACAGTGCCCTCTCTGCCTGGAATCAGGTGGTTTTTCATGCATTTAGAGACTTAGGGAATAAGCCTTTGAAGCCAGCCCCAGGGAGTAAGTCCAGCATCATCCACCATCATCTGTTTTGGCCATAAAACAAGTAAAATCCCATCTCATCCTAGTACATTAAAAACTACCTGGAGAAAAACCGGCTCTGTGCCCACAAAGTCCGCTCACTTGGAGGGTGGGAGCGGCCAGAGGGCCCCTCCTCTCCGGGCTGGCCAGCCCTGCATTAGGGGGAGGAACGGCCCAAGAGAAGGAGGGAGGGGCCGGGGCTCATACCGCCCTGTGAGGGACTGGGTCAGACCCACATCGCACAGCCAACAGTCTCTGCTTAAGAGATAAATGCCTTTCTCCTCCACAAGTTAAAAAATAAAAAATAAAAACAAAAATCACATTTAAAGGCTCCCCAACATGCAGCAATAATAATAATAATAATAATAATAACAACAACAATGACAACAATAATAATAAAAAGAGGAAACACCACAATATTGAAAAGTGCAACTGACTTGGAATGGTGCCTTGTTGGGCTCCTCGGGTGCCAGTGGCCGGGGCACCGGCGGGCGGGGTGGGGGAGGCCACTCACACAGAACCCAGGTCTAAGCAGACTCATTCCCAGGATTTAAGAACAACCTCAGGACAAACCACTGCCCAGCTCTTCCCGCCAGTCGGGGATCCCAAGACGAGGTGATTCAGCTTCCGCGACTAGCACCGCTGTAAACAATGGAGAAAGTCCACAGGGACGTGCAAAATGAGGTGGGTGGGTCCTGGGGATCCTAGTGTTATCACAGGTGGGCCACCGGCCCGGGGGCGCCAAGGCTGCGGAGGGCACGGGCCCCCGCCAGGGAGGGCAGGCGAGCCTTCCTCAGCAGCAGAGCAGAGATGTCGGCACCTCGACGGAGCTTGTTCACCAGGGGTCCCTCACGCGGGCTGAGTGGTTTAAATGACCGAGAATCGCCAAGAGATTCCCCTTCCCGAGGAGGTCCAAGAGGATGGCCCCCAGTGGTCTCCAGATTCCTCCATGGACTCGACCCCTCAGCAGCCTGAAGCCGGCTCGTCTTCTCCCTCCTTGGCAAGGAAAGTCTCCAGGTCCATTAGCTTCTGAATCAAAAGGGCGTCGAGCTCTTGGCTCTGCAGGGCAGCTTTTTTTGCCCTGGTGAAGCTGCCCGTCACCTTGATTTTTCCACGATTCTTCCTCTTCCGGGGGACAGTGAAATCCTGGAATTCTAGGACCCGCTTTCTCTTCTGCTGACTGACAGAAATGAGCGCCCCGTTTCTCTCTTTGGGCTCTTCAAAGATGGTCTCTAAACACCTGGGATTGGGAGATCAAAACGGGGCCATTAGGCCTGCACACACAGAGGCTCTGCCTGGGAGGATCCTCAGGGGCCAGGGCTGGCTCCTTGAACCCGACCCCCCCAGAATTCCTCTTTAAAATGAATACGGCAAGGAGTCCTCCGGCATGCCTGGGAAGAGTACCACCCCCTCCCGGGGCAGCCCCTCTTATTTCTGGGCAGCTCTGGCCGACTGTAGGATGTCTGTCCCAACGCTAAGCCCAGACCTGGCCCTGCAGCTGCACTCCCACTGCAGGCTTCACAGCCTGGGGTCACATCCTGCTATCCCAGTTCCTCCTTTGGAAGGGAACCGTCTTTCCAAGGTGCAAGGGTTTGTAGAGACCTCTCTTGTGCTTTAATCTCCTGGTTTTTAGCTACTAGGCCATTACTTCTACTGTTGGGATAATGAAGATTCCCTGTAGCCGGGACAACAGGGAGACAAGACCCAAGCCAACTCCATTCTCAGCAGCCTGGTGCTGGAATGCCATTCAGCATCAGCCCTGGCCTATTTTCATGTCTGTCAAGTACGGATGTGCAAAGAGGCTCCAGCCCCCCTCCCTCACTTCTGCTATTGGGACCAATCCCTTTGGACCGCACACCCACATTTCCCATGACCACATCTGCCAGGGCCCACCAAGAGATGGCACAGGCTCGTGCCAAACCCGGGGGACGTACCTAGACGCAGGAGGGGACTTGTAATTTTTGTTGGTGTAGATTTCTTCCAAACTGAATTCCTTCTTCTTCAGCCTGAAAAGGAGAGAACATGAGTCCATCCTGCATCCTCGTCCTGAGCTCGCTCAGGGCTGGAGCCACTTTCGAAGCCCTTGGACGAGCAGTAGCTAATCTAATCCTCAAAGGCATTCTATGGAGTGGGTGAGTGCTGGTGCTCCCATTTCCCACAGGACAGCATAGCCTAGAGAGGCCACAGGCAGTGTAAGAGGCAGAGGCCTAGAACCCAAGGGTTCCTATCTTTGGCCAAGTGTTCTCTGCCCATACAACGGGAGATCTCTCATGAAGACTCGGCTCCTTGGAAACAGGGCATTGAGGGCACTTGTGTCCACTAAAAGAGAACCCGAGGATAAGTGAGGGCAGAAACTGGCTCTTCCCAAAACACCAGGAAGGGAGCCCAGAGTTCCTTGGGTAGACCAAGAGGATGCTTTGAGTAACCAGATTCTGCTTTCCTCCTCCCAGAAGGGGGAGGAATCACAGACAAGACCAGAGTGTGCTGCCCACCAGCTTGGTTGGGGCCAGTCCCCTACTCAGAATAGCCCCCGCTCCCACACAATTGCAACAAGATGACCAGCTCTTCTCACCCCAGTTGTTCCTGACAAAGGTTACATAGGTGTCCCAGCAAAATCATTTCCAAATGATCAGTTAAGAAACTGCTCTCCAGGACCGCTTCCACAACAATACTATACTGAAGGACCTGGCCATCTTCAGCAATGAGATGAACAAAATCAGTTCCAATGGAGCAGTAATGAACTAACCCAGCGACACCCAGTGAAAGGACTCTGGGGAATGACTAGGAACCATTACATAGAAGAATGGGATAAGTTCTCTCATCATTCTCATAGATGGTCACATCTCAGTTCCCTTTTGACTGTTCTTCCCCCATAGGTTCTCCCTACTCCACAAACCAGAACGTCAGCAGCCCCTTCCAAGGAATAGGCCGAGGTGACCCCAAATTAAAGGATCACATAGTCAAGAATCAAAGTCTTGGATGCTGTGAAGTTGCAGGATTTCTTTACTGCAGAAGAAGAACTCACCTTTTGGGTCGAGGCAGGCCCATTGGGGTGAGGTTGGGGTCTGGCCTAGGAATGGTTTTCCGGATTCGAATCTGGGAGACTTTTGTTGGCCGCTTCTCTGGCTCACTCTATTGACAGAGGGAAGAAATCCATAAAGAAAAAATTGTACAAAACCCAAAAAACTCATAAAGCAACTTTGTAGTTGCTCCCAATATCACTTCATTGGTGTTCTGAATTACTGGGATCTACAATTTGTTCCCTAAAAGGTTGTTACTGGGCCTGTCAAACTCTAATTTATAGGACTGGGAAACAATCACACAATTCAATTGTGAAATCTAGAAAGTATAAATTCCTCACGCACATCCCATTGTGCTCTCCTACCCACCTGGGACCCCACCTTATTCTGAGAAATGTATGAGAACACAAGGGTATAGTGGAGCTAAGAAAGGAACGGAAGAGGCCCAGGGATGGGGATGTGCGCTCTGGGGGAGGTGGCCAGGGAAGCGAACCACGACAGGGGCTCTGGAAGTATGAAGTCACACGCTTATTCGGTTTTACAATTTGGCCAATCACGAAACACACAGCAAAGAGCCTGGTGGCAGTGCCAAGTGAGACAGTGGGAGGAAGACCCTGACTGGCAGCTCTAAGGCGGGCCCAGGAGAAGCATAAGGAAGACTTGGGGTACCCAGGGCCATGACTAATAAGAAATCTCTCCATTGACGGTCACAGCCCTCTTTGAGATCAGATTACAGAATTCAGGCACTCAAAGGGACCTGAGCCCACCCCAGTCCAGCCCAGCTCCGCCCAAAGTGTCCCTCCCCAGCAAAGGAGGGAGATACACCACTTCTAGGGCAAACCATCTCCCGCCATTCTTGGCTCTAGCCTCAGGGGCCCAGCAGAACAAGGTTCCCAAGGGAGAAGGGACTCCATGCCCGTAATTTTACCTCTTTCTGGGTAGTACTGCTGTGCTGACTGGAGCACACAGGGGGGACTCGCCTAAGCTCTTTCAAATTAGGAATCTGGTAGTCAGAGGTGGAAAGCCGGAGCACACTGACCACTGGCTCAAAGGCTAAGCAGGACTTTGGTGCCAAAGCAGAGACTGGAGATCCCGACCTGAGATAACAGAAAGGAGAAAGAAGGAAGCATTAGAGCTGACCATTTCTTGGTTCAGTCTGGCTGAGAGGGTCAGTGATTTATAGGTACTTGTTTTTAGAGGATCCCTGAGCCAAGAGGTAGCTTGCCAATCCCTGCTCTAGCCCACTGGAAATGGAAAGCAGGCCTGAAGCCAAGATGAAATGATGCTGTTCTCGGCCATCCCCTTTCAGAAATAACACGTGAGCCAAAATTCCTTTTTGTTCCCTGAAGGAGCCTTCTACAAGCTGGATGCCAGTAAATAGCCCAGGATATTAATGCCATCTCCGGCAAATGTTTACAAAATGCTTTCCTCTTGTTATCTATACCCAGAGAAAGAACTAATTGTGGCTGAATCCATACTGGGATAGACTTTTAACTTTTTTTTCCCCTGGAGGTTTTTTCTTGTTGTTGTTGGTTTTTTGGTGGCAGAAATCTAGGTTTTCTTTCGCAATAAGACTTTTACGGAAAGGTTTACATAACTTCACATGTGCTTTCTTGATGGAGGTTGGGGGGAAGGAGGGAGAGAATCTGGAACTCAAAGATTTAAAAATAAATGGTAACAATTCTTTTACACGTAACTGGGCAAAATAAAAAATATAAAATAGTTTCTCCTTAACCATTCTGTGAGCTAGAAAGCACAAGTGCTATCCCATTTTACCAAAGGAAATGGAAGGCTTGGGAGGGGTCAGACGCAGAGAACAAAGTCACATCTGTGACTTTCTTCTGGCCCTAGGGCTTCTCTGCATGGTTCCCACCTGGCCAGAATGTACACAACTTCCAAGTTCATTCCACCTTTTAGAGGAGGTGGAGAAAGGGCTCGTGGTTGGAAATATCTTATGTAATAAAAGATTATGGAACACCATGGTCAAAAGATATACTTGTCTGATAAAGAAGATGAGCTGAGACCCCATTCATATCAACACATTAGAAGGGACACCCAGTGCTTCTGGAGGCTTTTTTAGTTAATGTTTTAAATGATCTAAATTCATCCTTGATTTGCCTCTTTCCTTCTGGGTAATTCAGCCTCCACTGGAGTCCCCATCATGGTGAATGGTACACAACAGCTGGTATGAAGCTTACCTAGTTGGACTGTCTGTGGTCCTAACAGGGGTGGCTTCCATGCCCAACAGAGGCACGTGTGGTAGGATGGCATGGCTGGTGTGGAGGAGAAAAAGGATAAAGGCAAGCACGTTAAGGACAAGCAATAAGAGAGTAAAAAAGTGTGATCCCTGGGGTGGTTTTAAAAACCCACCCTAATTCAAAATTCCTGAAGAAAAAGTCTGGCATCTTAAAAGAAAACAAAACCCCCCCCCACCATAATCCTCCTAACCAGAAGAGTATCAGATAACTTGGACAGGCTGGTAGTCATGGCTTGCGTTAGAGTTTAAAGAGAAAAGATTTCTAAGGATGAAAAGAAGGGAGTGAGACGAGCGTGAGTGTGAGGGGAGCGCTTGGAAACAGACCATCCATTGCTTCTAAGAGAGCACGGCTTATTAAAATGTGACTCAAGGAAAGAAAAGATGTCCAAAGATGTCACGCATACATGAAGACTGCACAATTTCCTGGACACCCAGTGCTGCTCTGGGACGTGGACAACTTGCTCAGGATGCTTTCATCTACCTTACGGAGGGCAGAAGAAACCAAGACTGGTTTCTGGAGCAGGGATCCGTGGAACATAAGTGGGATAGCAACCACCAACAGGGCTGTTACCTTAATGATTAAGTGGCTAGTTTTAGCAACTCACCATAAACACTCTGCTCTCTGATTTGGGAGGCCTATAAAGCTCTCCCAGTAGAATGAGTCCATTATCCTTCTTGGAGAAAATATCAATATTTACATCCTCCTGAATACTATTTTCATTGTTGAAAATTGAAATGAAATGGAATAATTTCATTATTGAGGCATTTAAGGGTTGCCTAAAAACAATTTCCTCACAACACTAAGAGGTTCTGAAGGGTTAGAAGGTGAACATTCTGTCAATTCAAGTTCCTCGGGTAACCCTGAGTTGCTGCTGCTGAGGCCATTCATATAGCAGGATGTGAAGGTGACTGGCTGGGCCCTCCCAGGACCCAACCCTGCCTTTGCATTGACAGGTTGAATCTCTTCTCCGCCTGGTCCATAAAATGACAAGCTTGTGTTTCTTCTCTAAGTCTCCTCGCTGCTCTGAACAGTTTCTCTAATCTATGGGGAAAAGCAACCCCAGACATTGACAGAAAAAAGTATGAAAGTCTCTGTCCACCCAAAAATTGTCAGGCAATCGAACATCAGTCCCATGGCTAGTGTGACAATGCTGTGATCGGCTTAAGTATATGATCCTGACCTAAGGACAGCTCGTGTTGCCTCGGTTAAGCCAGTTAGTTATTCTCCTTGGTTCACTTCTAACCCTGACCGCATCTTTAAGGTGGTGATTGGATCTGCCTGTCCTGTCTCGCAAGGGGATGCCAAGGCTCAAAGGAGGTTTTCGAAAATGTAACAACATGAGACACATGTATATTATGATAAATGGAAGCTTTGGCTGCCCAAAGCTCTCCCTGCCGCTGCATTAAAAGATTGCGATAGTCAGTATTCTTTCTCATGCCCTGCTTAAGGAGGGCATGAAATCCTTTGGCGGATGTCTACTACTAGTTATAGTTAAAAAGAAAAGCCTTCTGAAGGCCATAAATGGAAACCTGAGTTCCACACTTGGCTTAGGAAATGATCTCTCAGCCCTGGCAAGGAATTGTGAGGGACCTTCTCGAAAAGCACATGGCAGGATGGGAACCCTTAATGACTGGGAAGGATCTCAAACTAAGGAAAAGCTCCCGTGTCCTCACAGGTGTCACTGTGGCAGAACAGCCTCTTTCTCCCTCTGTCCCTCCCTGTGAAAAAAGCCCCCAAACACCTGCATATCATAACTCTTAAGAATCAGAGACAGAGAAATCAAGAAACAAAAAAGAGAAACAGAGAGAGATGACAAATGGGAATGAGTGTGTCGATCTGGGAGAGAAAAATCATATGGAAGAGGTTCATTCCATTCATCATATGGTGAAATGATCAAGTGTTGAACCAAACTCAACTCTGAGACTTTTCCAAGAGTTTAACAGACTTAATGGCTCATGTTCTGTGCACAAGAGAGCAACTGTGTGTCGGGGGCACTCTGACAGCAGGGCTTCTGTCATTCATCAATCTGATTTGTTCCCAAGAGATCAGTCAGGGCACAGGCCACCAGGGCTTGACCCAAGGATCTCAGTGGCCACTTCTTATATCAGCCACTGCCCCATTCTCAAGATCTTTAAGAAAAAAAACCCTGAGGTTCTTGGGAGCTAGCTACTTCTGGGCTTTTGTTTACATTTCCAAAATTCTGTTTTTCTGATAAGCCCCAAAACCTATCAAAACTAGCAAAATATTCTGGAAGCACAAGACAAAACCTGAATGAGGGACATTAAATTAGTCTTGGCTCCTCAGATTTTTTAATAAAGTTTTGTTTTTGTTTTGTTTTGGGGAGGAGAAGGATGGGATGTTCATCTATTTATGAACAAGTTTCCTAAGTGAGAAAGTGTCTACCTACAATAATTCATTTAACTTTAAAAAACATTAAGCATCTATCCACTACGTGCAATGCACTGGGAGAACAAAAACATCAAATAATCTGCCTCTGTCCTTGATGAGCTTCCATTCTATTGCAGTCACCAGAAAGTGGTGGTATGTAGGAAGGAGATATTTCTTGTGCTTCAGCATCCAGTGTTTCTTTAGGAATCGAAAAGTGCAGAATCAGGCCAGTCACAAGTGAGAGCAGAAGGCAGCATTCCATTTCTTCGTCTCTTAGCTTTCACAAACGACGAAGCTATTCCCAACTGTTGGGGAGAGAAGTGCTGGCCTCTGAAGGCACAGCTGAATAAGGTGTTTCCAGGCCACGACAGCTCTGATGCTACGCAGCGAATCCTTCAAACCAGCTGGAAAAGGGTCACGAGATAAATTCCATCATGCTTGGATAATGAATGTTCTGAGATCTCTGTAGAAAGTTGCTATAGCAGAGATCACATATATGGAAGCATGGGGCAAACTGCAAAGTGCTTTAATGTAACTATCATTGTATCATCTTTTCTGATGGGGTTCAGGTGAAAATGATCACAGGATGTCACTTTATTATTTAGTTCTTATTACTATTAACCTCTCAGCGATACATTATCAGAAGTTATATATGTTCATGTTGAGTTTGGCCAAGAAGTTTGAAAAAATATGGAGGCGAAAAAATAGAAAGAAATGAGTTTCAAGAGTGAGGAGAATCCAGGAAATGAAATAAAAAAAAAAAGAAAAGAAAAGAAACCTTGTGACAACAAAAGGAGTCTAGACAAGACTTACTGGCCTTTCTCTGCAGAGCTGGCCAGTTATCAGAAGAGGAAGGCAGAAGGAAAAGGCCTGAAAAGAATCCTGTGCTTCCCACTCAAACTCAGTCCCCTTCTCCTTTGCCCAATGGCAGGGATTATACACTGAACATTTGAAAAAAAAAAAAAAAAAAAAAAAGCCGACAGACTTGGACATTACCTGTTCCTGATGCCCAGAGTTGGCGGCCACTTGCTGTGTTTGGAATGGAGAGTAGTGATTTCGAAGGGGCAGGCAGAAGGACCATGCTGGCTCCATATGGACAGTACCCTGCCCACTGAGTGGGGCAGAGAAGGGAAGAGACTGTTGGACAGAGATGCTTGAAGCCTTAACCCTTTGAAGCCCTGTGTAAACTGAGTCATGAAGAGCCTCTGGATGGTAGGCAAATGACTGGATAAGCTCCTCCTTCTCGTCCAGATCCTATAACATCCAGGGGAAGAAAGTGCTAAAACTGTATGAAGGCCAAGGACAGAGCAACCAGCTCTGACCTTTGTGATAGCATTGCTTCCAGGGGCTTGCCCGGGAGAGAGGGTCTGCAGGGCAGCATGGGAGCGCAGCTCACAACCGAGCCCTGCATCTTCCCTGAATGTGGCTGTCCCTGAAGAACCCTGGGACATAAGGAAGGAAACGGTCCACTTTGGAGGCTGAGGCGGGTGCACGGGATCCCCTGATGGGGCACTCTCAGGAGGGGAGCAATGCTCAGAAAAAATTCTTGTAGAATCACTTGTGAGCTCTGAGTCCAGGTTCATGTGAAAGGATATTGGGAAGATTTGTGCATTGAATTGCAATGATGGCATTTTGTTCATCAAATCTAAGAAGCCTGCTCTGAGAGCTTCGAGGGGATAAAGTGCCAAAGGCTGATGACCATCAAGTGTCTTGTTGCACCCATAATCACCGAGGCGTAGGCTAAGCTGCGTCATGTTGTGGGGAGATTCATCCTGGAGCTTTTTAAACCTGAGCCATTTGTAGGTCTCAGCCACCGGAAGAAGCTGGGCAGTTGATGGCTGACGTCCTAACTCTTGGGTCACCGTAGACGCAGTCAGCAGCTTCCTGGCCAGAACAGACAGCTTGCTTAGCAAGGCCAACTCTTTGGTAGGTTTCTCAAGCCTCGTGCTGTTCAGCACAAGGCGTCTCAGGGCTTTTGGCTGGGGCGTGTGATTGGCCCCCGAAGCAGAGAATGGAGGGACAGCAGAGGACCAGCGGAGGATTTTGTGTTCTTTGACTGAGCTGGTTTCTGAAGCATTCTTTCGAGGAATCCCTGCCTGGACATCATTCGTGTTTCTTCCAGTCTCGTTGGGCTCATGGTAAGGGACATTTAGCTCCTTCTTTAATGATGGAAGAGATTGTCCTTGCCATGGGATAATCGCAAAGGTACCGTATGTATTCTCCCATTCAGAACCACTAATGTCTTGTGATGTCCTAGTGAAAGTGGGGAAACTCGACTCTGAGTCATCCATTTTTAGAAAAGTTTGAGGAAGACACTCCTCCTCCGTCACCTCTGCTCCTATGGTATCCTTCAAAGGGCTCTGCTCATGGGGGTATCTCTGAAGGTGGCTTCGACTTGTCGAGTCTTGTGACACCGGGCCCGTTGTTGGCCCAATAAATGGCTTGGCGTTCAGTGAAGCTTCCTTCTCGGAAAAGGTTCCTCTTTTCTTTGGCTGCGTGCCTTCTCGCCCTCCTTTAAGACGCCTGCAGCCCTGGACAGCCTGAGCTTTCTCTGTTCTACTCCTGCCACACATCCTCTTCCGTTTAAAATGCGACCTCTGAGCATCTGAATTCTTTTCACCACCTTCTTCTCTCAACATTTCCCCTTCAGATTCCTCTCTGACTTTTAAGTTATTTAATATCCCTTGCTGTTCTTCTGTCTCTCTTCTGTTCATTTTATTTTCGAGATTCAGTTCAAAAGATGAAGTTGTCATAGAGGAGACCAGCTTTGGCTGGAATGTTCCTGCTGTATCTCTCTTGCCTGCTGTATCAATGTTAAGGCTTCTCTCAGGTGCTCTCTTCTTCCCTTTAGTCTTCATTGTGCTATTCTTTAAAATTTTGGGAAGTACTTTGACATCTGCTGACATAGAAACATGTTCTGGTTTAGCTTTTTCACCAAGATCATGCTCTCTGGAAGAACCTTCTAAGGAATCTTTCTCATTAAATGCAGAATTCATTTGTGGCCCACCAGTTGTTCCTTGTGTCTCCCCTGGAAGTATTCCTTCAATAATTCTCCCATTCATGGTATCTGACAACTTTGCATCTGGCTCATGATTGGCAACAGACCCTATCCCACGGGCCAAGGAGCTCTTGGGCCCATGTGCTTCACTGTCTCGTGCCGCTTGACCCAGCTTCTTGCCCTCCCAGCTCACAGGATTACAAAGACCACCATGACTCTGGTCTCCCGATGGTGTCCCTGTACAAGAAGCTAATGTTTTCAGAGGTCTCATATTAAAGGATTCGGAAGCACCTGATACAACAGAGTCCTCCTCATCTATTAGTCTTTGAAATGGAACACGGACTTCTCCCTGAGGCTGGTCACTACTCAAAGGCTCATCTCTCTGAAGCCAGGACAGCTCTTCTTGCCTTCTGTGACTCCTAGCTGCACCAGATTCTTTCATTTCTAACGCCTCTTCTCCAAGCTTATTATGAAGATGAGCTGGGGCAGCTCTGCACGCAGTCGATTCTTCATTATCGAGGGAGGTATTAGAAACATTTTTCTTTGGAAGACCACAAGATGGCTGGACAGTGCTCAAGTCATTAGTTAGCAGTTCTTTGTGAGTGGAGCGCAACTCTTTGTTAGGTTTTGAAATCTCTTCACTCTTATGACTGTCTGTGTTTTGGACATCAAAGATCCCCACAGCATGATGTCTGCTCATGGAAGATTCACTTTCACTCCAGGATTCAACTGGATTGTTAAGGTCACTCTGGCGTTTAAGGCCTTTATTTGTCCCATCTGCTTGGTTTATACCCTTCACATCTGAGCTCTCTGTGCTGCAACACAGGTCCTTCGGCTCTGCATTATTTGGAATGTTTGAGGACAGCTTACTTTCTGAAACGCTAACTTCAGAGGGATGGGCTTCGCCAGGTAATGCAGTCTCCTTACTGGACGCTCCCAGTTTCTTTCCTTTTCGGGCTGAGCTTGCTATGAAATTTCCAGGCTTAACATGGCTCAAGGCAAGTGTGCTTTTGCTTAAGGCTCTGCTGAATAATGAACAGGAAGCCACTTCATTCCTGACCTTGCCTTCTTGAAAACTATCTTCAGTTTCTTCTTTAGAAAGTTGACTTTCCCCTGAGGGATGTCTCACATTGAGGATAGTTTCTGCCGGGCTACTTTCTGTTCTTGGACAGTGAAGATCACTGGGCACCAACATGTCTTCAGAGGTCAATATAGAGCGATTCTCAGCTTCTGAGGAGGTTGCAGTGGACTTGTAGGCAACACCCTCTGAGCTTACGTCCTCTTCTGAGGTGTTTTCAGCTCTCTGGAGGCAGCTGTGACATCCCTGGGATTGAGCACTTTCATGCTCTGCCTCTTTAGATAATCTGGATACTGCTAACATCGCCTCTAGATTTCCCCCAACTGTGTTTTTTGGCACCCTTTTAAAGTGTACTGCCTTAGTGCAGACGTCATGATTCTGGGAAGAGGCACGGCAGGTGGTGGCACCTGGGCGGAAGGCATCCTTCACATTGTTCATGTAAGTCAGAATGGTTTGCTGTCTGGCAATGACCTTGTCTCCATCCTCCAAAATTGAGTTAGCCTGTTGCGGAGAAACCTCACTTATTCCCTTGCAGACTTCTTCTGCATTATCACCTAAAGACAACTCTTGGCGATCCCTTGCTTCACTGTGGTCACGAGCATTGAAAGACTTCTTTCCAGATAAGACACATAAAAGCTCCTCTTTGTCCTCACTGGACTCAGCAGGGTGTGAAACAAATTCCTTCTGCTCATAAGAAGCACTTCTCTGTCCATCTACAAATGGAATAACACCCCTCTTTAAGAAACCCAGAGTTTCTTTCACCTCAGGCTGGTTAGCAAGGTCACGTTTTTTGTCCATTTGGAACTGGGTTAGAACTCTATTGACCTCTGAGACTTTTCTTACAGGCCTGGGTGGTTCATCTGGCACAGAACAAGCAGCGAGGTCTCTTTTCTCAGTGGTGCTTCCTGGGCCTGTCTGGCTGCCAACCAAGGAGCCAACACTCCTGTCTAATATGCTTGGGTCTCCACAGACGGTCTTTTCTGATTCTTCATTCTGCATCACCAAGTCGTCACTTTCCTCTATGGTGTCTTCATCATGGTGTAGGTCGCAAGGACAAGTTGCCCTCTTGCCTTCATGTCTGTTGACATTTTCTTGAATTTCTGAAGGGACTTTTACAGGATCTCCTTCTGAGGGAGAATGAGAGTTCTCTTGTTGGAGACTTCGAGAGCTCTGACTGGGGCTGGGTATACAGCAGCCATTACCACGGACACATCCTCTCTGATCCCTGGCACATTTCAAAGGAGGTGTGCTTTCTTCTCCTCCTGGTGTTGAATTAACAGGAAGTACTTCTCGACTTTTGCTCTGGACACTCTGAAGTTGTTCTTCCTCCGCTAGTCTAGAAGCGGAGCCTTCTTTTCTCGGGATTTCTCTGGTCCAGAAGGCTTTTTCTGTCTTCTGCAGAACGTCTCCAGAGCCACATTCTTCAGTGGAAATACTCCCAGACCCCACACAAGCTAAGCTCAATGGGAAAGGTGACTCTTGGGGGTCTGCTTCCAAAGGAAGAACGCCATCTTTCTTGCTCTTCACCTGAGGAATGCTGGTCTCAGAAGGACTTTTAACATCCCAGCCACAGCTGTGTTGGTGATTGTCGGTGGCTTCGTGGTCAAGGCCCAATCCGGATGGAACTTCTCCACTAGACAACGGGAGGCTGGCACTGCCCTCTGGTGATGGGCAAACACTGGATGTTTCACATTCTTTTTCTGTTGAAGGCGCTTTTGTCAATCCAGGCTTCACAGAGGTTAAAGGTTCTAGGGACACTACGGTGCTGGTTTCTGAAACCTCACAACTGGTCATGATTTTGTCTACATCTGGGCAGTCGATGCACCCAGGTGGGAGACTTTTACTCACTTTGTTATTCCTGTGTTCTGCATTACTAATCATCTTAGTCCCATTGACCTTCATACCTTGTCCTTCTTCAGTAGGTTTTGGCAGAGTTTCAGTTGTAACCTGTACGTTTCCTTGGTTTTCTTCTGCACAAGAGAAATGAACCCAAATCAGTATGACATGCCATTTAATAAAAATGCCCCAATCCTTTTGCTTTAATTTTATTAACAAACCCTTATTGTGGGGCAGGAGAAGAGTGCTGGATCCAGAGTCAGGAGACCTGGGTACAAATCCCGCCTCTGCCACTTGATACCTGTGTGACCCTTCCAGTCTTTCCCGTTAAAAACTGGCCTGCTAGCTGTTCCGCCTCTGTGCCTTGGAATAAGTGGTCTCTCATGGCTAGAATGCAGTCCTTCCTCACCTCTGCCTCTTTTAAAGCATCATTTTAAAGAAGGTACCACCTTGTCCACGAAGCCTGATTTATTTGCAAGTTAATGACACATTCATGTTGAAATGATTTTGAATATATCTGTGCTCATGTTGTATCCACCCAGTTGAATGTATGCTCCTTGAGGGCAAAGACTATTTCATTTCAGTTTTTGTATCTTCAGAGCCCGGTACACAAAAGGTACTCATTAACAAATGTTTGTTATTGATCAAATGGGGCAAGTCACTCAACTTCTCTGGGCCTAGTTTCCTCATTTTAAAAATCAGAACTAGATAACCTTAAAGGTCCTTTCTAGTTTCAAGATTATGCTGCAGGGTTCTAGAGTTCTGTTCTTGACAGGCCAAGAAGCATCCATCAGGTGGAGATGGCTGCTGGGGCTACAACCTGTTAAGCCCTAGGACCACAGTAGAAGCTGGAAGAAACAAACAAGTCTGGTGAGCATCTTTCTCCAAAAATTATTCGTTAAGTCACTCACCCAGGGAAGTGATGGACCAAGTCTCTATATCACATACTAACCATTACACAGATTCCTCATTATCTCAAAAAATGGCTAGCACAGCCTCCCTGAAAAGGAAGCCCTCATCCTTTCTCTATGATTGATGTTACCTTTGAACAGATTAAATCACAAGAGTTTTAAAGAAGGTCCCAGGTCCACTCGACACACCTGGAATATTGGTTTCAGTGCTGGGCACAACGTTTACGGAACACATGCCCAAGCTACAGTGCATTTATCAAGAGCAGGGCAACCAGGCTATGAGGTTCACTTAAGTGTTGAGAAGGAGCTTGATAAAGTTAGAAGGTGAACTCCTGGAAGGTCTTATTTATTTATATCCCTCTGGAGTTATCACAGTGCTTATTCTATAACAATCTGGATCTAGGCTCTTGTCTCTGAACTAGTGTTTTCAAAGCTGACTCTTTCAGAAGATTAATAAAGTTGTTTTTTCAAAGAATAAAAAAACCTCAACTTTTTGTCAAATTCCCTGCTCTTTCCATCTTGCTTAGATTTTAATTTGATCTCGAAGGCCTAGGCAAGGATTATTTCAGCCTGTACAGTGGCCCGGGACAGTGCTGACACAAGGGTGACAGTGAATAAATGCTAATGGATTGAATTTTTGCTCTATGAAAATCCAATCACTTCTTGTTTGTATAAAGAAGACTAAGTAAAGAGAAATTTTAGCAGCATTTGAGGTGATAATACACCTTAAGTCCATGCATAATGTTTAAGTGACAGCTCATGCAAGCATCAAAGATGTGCAGAATTAGCCTCTGACTCTTAGCCCTCACCCAAATCTGGCCACATGGTGGTGAATCTTTGGGTCACAACAGCTGTGAAGGGCTTGAGGTCTGTGTTGGGGGAAAGAGCTTCCATACCAATAACATCAGAGATATTCAGAGGTTTGATACAGGGGGGGTCTCTTTCTGATGCCTCAAAGTGACATGGACTCGGAGCTAGTGGGACATGGCTGACAGCCCTAGAGCTGGAGCTTACCCAAGGTTAAACCAGGACTGGGTCTGATGCTCTTCCCACCACGGTATGCTGATGGGAACCTGAGCAGATCATACAGGTCTAGAGATGCACAACTTCCAAAGGCTGCTCCATGGGAGATGAATACCTTTGGCCACAGCCCTGGGAGAGCCTGTCTACTGAAGTACCAAGGGAGCAGAATCTACACTGGGGGTGTTACCATACGGATGAAATGAGAGCTCCCTGAAGTACTTACAGGGGTGAAGGTTTTAATTAAGACACCTGCAGATAGATCAAAACAACTGACAGGTGTGAGAGACGGTAGGAGAGCCAGGGTCCCTACCAATGATAGTTTTGGTCAAACCCATCTGTGTACAGGAGACAGAAAATTAAAATGGATGGGCTAATACACAAAGATTCAGGTGTGGATCTGCTGCTGCTGGGACATGGATGATGGTAAGGAGGATAGAGCTCACTTAATCCCTCAGCCCTGTGAGGCAGCTCCTTGTCATTAGTCCTGTTTTCTAGATAAAGGAACTGAGTATAATAAAGGAGCCCAACTAGGACCACAAAGCCAGGCAGGGCTAGAGACATTCTATAGGAGATTCTAGGAGATCCTATTTACAATACTAGGACATGCCACGGCAGAAATAGCCAAGTGACAATTGTGACAGTTACCCTCAGGTTGTGGAAAAGCTTGGTCAAATGACAACACTGAGGAGGAGCTTAAGATTGAATGAGAGCTGGGAGAGGGACTGGAGGGCATCTGGCTAAAATCTCTGGCTTTCACATAAAGAACCTGGGTCTCAGAGAATGCTCAGCTGTGCTGACTTCCCGTCCAATTCAATCCCACCCTTTCATGGTGGAAAGTGTGAAGATACAAAGACCAAAATCCAACAGTTCTTGCCCTTAGGGAGCTCCCATTCAAATACACCAGGCAACCTCCCAACCACAGTCGGCATAGGTCTGGTATGGAGTCCTTCTGAGTAGCCCTAAGATGTCTCCTACAGAGGACAGCAACACGATGAAACTTAAGGTCCTGGAGAAAAGTCGCCATTTCCCTCCCTTCCTTCTCAGGGGGGCAGAGGAGGAAGAGGAGACCTATGGTTGTAGAACAGTGTGGGTCTGTTTCACTGAATATTGTTTTTCTCTTTTTGTCATAAGAGATCATTTTTCCAGGAGAGAGAAGATGAGGGATAGATTAGCAAATGTATGTAATGTTAGAACAACAAAAGCTGAAAACCTGAAAAAAAAATCCCAAGGAGAAGGAAAATGAATTTATCATTTGAGTCCTTATTTTTATAAAAGAGAAACAAGACACAAAACATGGATCTGGATCATGTCATTAGAGAAAAATGCCAAAGATATCTTAGCCAGAAACAAGGACTGGTGTTTGCCAAAACATTTTATACCATCATTGTTCTGTGGAGTAAGAAACAAGAAACAAAATGGGTGCCCACTGGCTGGGGTATATGTGGTAAATGTCCCTAATGGAATAATACACCAGAAGAAACAATAAATATATTGAATTCAGAGGTACAATTGATGCAGAGGAAAACAGACTAAATTTTTTTAAAAGCCATAAAATGCAGATTGGCTGAGACAATGTAAAGAAATGGGGACTCCATCCCATCAAGGAAGGAACCCACTCTTGTCTTGAGACACGTAGCTGGCACTACCCTCCCTGCATTTGACACAAACCAAGGAGGGCTCAACGGTATGGGCCACATGTCAGTCTATTTTGCATTTTCTTTCTCTCCCTCCCTCAGTCTCTCTCTCATATATATAGCCCAACTTCTTGGTTGGTTGGTGATTGTGCTTTGTTCTTGAAGAGCACCAAAATGACATCACCATGTTAGAGTCAAGTTATGGTGTCTGACTGTAGCCAAGCAACCCAATAAAAATTTAGGATGACTGGCCACAGGTCACACACAAATAGTCCCTATGAACATTTGGGATGGCTTCTGTAGCTCAGGAGAGACGTGAAATGCACAAATTCAATTCTGCTTTGTGGTTTAAGATACCCCCCCCCTTCCCCCAATAACTGAACGTGAAGGTTGTGAAATGATTATAAGTAAATATTTTATATGTGTACCTGATTTATATATAAACAAACATTTCTTTGGTGAAAAGGAGTCATGAGTGTAAAAATATCTACAACTACTGACATGCACTCTACCCCATTTGAATGTCCCGGACACCAGGAATCACATCTTTGCCCTTCTTTGTCTCCAAAGCATTTAGTCTGGTGCTTAAGGCAGAGTAGATTTTTATCAATGCTTGCTGACTAATTTAAAAGTACTTCTGTACTAGATGTAGCTAGATGGCACAGTGGATAGAGCTCCAGCCCTCAGGAGGACCAGAGTTCAAATCCAGCCTTAGACACAACATTTGCTAGCTGTGTGATCCTGAGCAAGTTGCTTAACCCCAATGCCTCAAGAAAAAAAGAACAAAACAGAGGGTACTTATGTTTCTATTGACATTGTAACTGGGACAGGATCGGTGTAAAAATAAAGCTTCAATAAAACATTTGTAAAAAGCAGAAAATAAGATGAAATGCAAACATTAGGAAGAAATATAAAAAGTTCATTTGAAGTAAACAATCTGCAGAAAATCCTGAGATTGTTCTTTCAACCTACTTCAACCCCAGAAAAATATGCCCTTCTACCATCTGTCCTGGTTTGGGACTAGGCAAAGGGATATGAAAATAGAAATGTTAATAAAAGCCCTCAAAAAGAAGACTTCTTGGCCAAGTGTGGAGTTTTCTTGGCAAGGATTCTGGAATGGTTTGCCATCCAGGCCCTCATTGATATCACCAGAAGAGCGGAGCCATGAGAGTGATAGGCCACTCTTGGAGAGAATGCCGAGGCTTACAAGATGAGGACTGATAACTAAGGAATCAAGGTTAGTTGGGGAGCCTGGCTACATGGACATTCCCATTCCTCACAGCACTGGGCTGTGGTGGAACAAACTCTGGTCATGGAGTCATCAGACTGGAATCCTGACCCTTCCTCACAGGCTCTAGGAATCGGAACAAGCCCCTTCTCTTTGGGGAGCCTTTTGGGGAGCTTTTCTTCAGCCATAAAATGAGGACACCACTTGAGTGACGCTTTTCTTACAAGATCTGGGGAAGAAAACATTGCAATCCCCATCATGGAAGTTAACAGTTAGTAGGGACCTTGGCGGCCATCTAATCCAACTGAAGAAACCAACTCTGGTAAATTTACCCTCCTTGTCAAGTGGCAACCCAGCCTCTATCTCTGGGAGAGGGGGCCTAGCATTTCCTGAAGCTCCCCATGCCATCTGGACCCAGCCACCACAGTCAGGATATTCTTCCTATCATAAGGCCTCAATCTGCCTCTCTCCCACTTGCTAATTTTCAGGGTCAAATGGAGCAATACTTAAAAGTTATCTTGTACTGATTCTTCAGCTGATCCTTATGACACAGACCTATGGTTTCCAATACCCTGGTCAGCCTCCACCGAAGGCTCTTGCACAAGTGTGATTGTCAAATGCCTTAAAGTCCTGTAAGAATGTGAATTATGGAAATCTTATCAGAGAATGGATTTCATTTATGCTAGAGGAGCACCTGGGCACGGCACAAAAGTGAATTTGATCTCTACCTGGCTAGCTGGTTGCAATTATAATAAAGGATAAGATCATTCAATACTTAAGCAGGACTAACTTGGATAAAGAAAGGAGGCAATGTTCTTTCTATAACGGGAAATCACTTTTGTTTAATAAACTAGAATTCTTTAAGGAAAAAAAAAAAAAACCAAATAATGGCTAAGGAGGAGCCAGCTGGCATTGTTCAGACTTTCATAAAACCTCTGACAGGGTTACGTAAGTAAGATTATTTTTCCTCCCTGAATTAACTCACCCTGGAATTGGGCAGAACTGTTGTTTGAATAAAAAAACAGCTTAGGTCCTGGGAAACAAAAGATAGGAATAAACAGGCAGTTTCTGTAGAAGGAAAAATGTCAAATATGGATTCCCTCCACACTTGGTTTGGTTTGCTATAAAACGGAAAATAAAACCATACCATCAGTTAAAGCTAGGAAATGACTTGAGGTTGGTTCCATAAGCTCCCACAACCAAATTCAGTCAACCATGGGGCATGATCAGAAAGGGAAATGGACCCAGAGAAGTTCCAGAGAAAGGCAGCTAAGTAATGATGATGGTGATGATTACAAGAAGTGAATATTGGTATAAAGCTTCCTGTGTGTCAGGCATCCATACTAAACACTTTATATTCTCACTACATCCTCAAAACCACCCTGGGTGTTTGGTGCCATTATGAGCCCCATTTTACAAATGAACAAACAGGCAAACAGATTAAGATGCCCAGCATCCCAAAACTACATGAATTTGAATAGAATCTTCTTGATTCCAAGACAGCTCTCTATCCACTTAGTTCCCTGGCTGCCCCAAAGTGATGATGGGATATGGGTTTATATGTAGGGGTATACTCAAAAAATCATAATTCTCAGCTGGGAAATGTCAGTTAAAGGAGTTCAGACTGAGGGGGAAAAGGTTATGTTCAGACTTTTGGAGCAGCGTTATCTAGAAAGGAGGGGAACATCAAAACGGAAGCCACCATTAAAACAATATAAAACAAAAGGAAGAGTGAGTATCCTCCACTTATTTGCCCCAAATGCCAACTTAGGGATCTTATCCAGGTTTAACACTGGCTGCACAGCCAACAGGGACATGGAGCTTCTTGACCCAGGAGCTGGCAGAGAAAGCCTAATCTCAATAGACAAAAATGAACAAAAATCAAACTCAAGTTGCCTCTGAGGGAAGTGATGCTTCCTCAGGCCTCATCATTACACTGTCTGCCCCTTGCCAGCCAGCTCTCCAACATTTAGCCCTTCCAAGTTTTGTCACCCAGTGCTAGGCCCCTTCTCCAAATATATCCACATACCACTGTCCAAACCAGAAGAAACTGACCCCATGTGTATCTTGAACATCCTAAGGTCTCTCCTGATAGACAGGGAGCTCCTTGAGAGGCTATTTTGCCTTTATTTGAATCCTTAGCATTATCTGTGTTTATATTACTCTTTACTTTTGGAGGTTTCAATGACTGAAACTGGGGCTTGTTATTTGGTTTCAGATGTTCATGCTCAGAACCTGGAAGGAATCAAGAATATATGGGTTCAAGGAAGCTTTAATGTATCATGTCTGTTGTTTATCTCACAATTTTCTGTTCTGTGACCCCACACTACAAAAAATTACTTATAACAGAGACAGCACACTTCCCAGTGATCTCTAGAGTATTGTTGTCAACCTTGGCCAATAAATCCAAACTCTATTGGACAAATGATTATCCAATCTTTTTCTGAATCAATTTTCAATTTACCTGTCAGATGTTTTAGAAGTGATCGATCTTTTAATATCACCTTTATAATTTCTCATACACATCCCTCCCCCAATAACCCAAATCTTTTCTCATTAAGAAAAAAAAAGTAATATGCCACCCAATCCCACCACCATATGCAACACCACATCCTTCTTCAAAGGATGCAATACATTTGGCATTGCAATGGAATGAAATGCAAAGGCATTTCCTCATTTTTTCTGGGGCCCAAGTGGGTCATCATAATCATCCAGCATTGTTTCACTTTTTTTGTTTTGCTCTTGCCCACTGACACTGCTGACTCTACTGACTTTCCTTTCTAAAGGTTCAGTCCTTCCAAACTTTTCAGTCTTCATCATACTGTTCATTTCTTACTAGCAATAGTCCCTTACATTTGTATACTACAATTTCTTCATCCTGCCCCATGATTTATTCTACATCAAGGTGGGTATAATACTTTTATGGATATATGGAGCCTTTCTTTTTGTCACAGAACTCTCCATACTGAACTTTATTTTATTAGAATCCTTATGTGGATGATCCTTCTTTTTGTCATTGACCTCTCCATATCGAATTTCATCTTTTTATAATCATTATATAGATGCTGTCATCATGAGAGTTTGATAGAAAAGCTGGATGCACAAGGTAGTTTTATATGGAAGTGACTGAGAAAGGGGAAAGACCCTTTGAAGTCACATAGTATAAAACATGGCCATACCTTTCCATGAACCTTAATACTTCTGGAACACAAACAAAATGAAATAAAAAAAGAAATAGAATCAGGTCTAACTTGTAAAAAAATAACTGGGAATGGATAATAAGGCAGATCCTGTGCCCGGCCTGACTTGGATGCCCCACATACCGACTCCCCGTCTGCTGATAGTTGGTCAACAAAGGCCGAGTGGTAACCAGGAGAAACTGATCGACTGGCAGAAAGTTTCTCCCCTCACCATCATCTTTATTGGGAGCAAAGGGGTCAGCGCACCCCAGGGGGGTTGTGGGTGCCTCCCTCCTCCCCTTCCGGGTCTCCAGAGGTCATGGACCACTCTCTTTGCGTCCATCTTGGCCCAACCAGGCTGTACCACGGCAGAAAGCACAGGCCGTCCTCTTCGGTGACTCTGAGGCTGAGGCTGTCCAGTGCCACGAGGCTGTCCAGGGACACCAGGGCACAGAGCAGCTGGCCTGGAATTGCAAAGACCAAGGTTCAAATCCAGCCTCAAACAGCCATTAGCTGGCTAGTCCCAAGCTGGTCATTACTTTGCAGTTTGGAAGGCAATAACTGCACCTACCTCTAAAGGTTGTTGTGAGACTCAGACAGAAAATACCTACAAAGCTCTCAGCAGTGTCCAGTATACAGCAGGCCCCTACCAAATGCCAGGGTCATTACCGTTGCTTGCTGAGTCCCCACTCAGTGCTCGAGATAAGTATTTCAATTCCAGGGGAGGTGCCAACACGCCCTGGTGAGGAGGAGGTGCCCACAGCCATGTGATCCCAGGTCAGGGCCTGCTCTCCCCTCACACCCTTCCCCCCCCCCCCCCCCCCCAGACAAGCCACTGTCCAGAGCCCATTTTTTCATAAATACTTGTGGAATTACACGGAATTTGTCAAAGACTTAGCAGCTGTTTTGTGAAATGGTTTTCTGCCCAGAATAATAACACGCTCTGGGGGTGGTACCACAGGATCTAACTCACACACATCCAAAGGTATTCGCGAGGGAGGAAGAATGTTCAGTTCTAGAGGCCAGAGGCCTGTTTTGGGATCCTGAGACTGAGTGGATGTGGGTGCATGGGAAAACCACAGCTTTCAAAGTCTCGGTCCACTCACCTGCAAAATGGGGACATTGCCCCTTTCCTCCTAGGACTGTTATGGAGAGAAGTTCTTTTATAAAGGTACCATCTCAGCTCCTGTCTTGATCCACAGCCTTGGAAAGACTCCAAATGTTTTCTCTCCTTTTGTCTACTTTTCCCCTCTCCCATTAGTACCCAAAAAGGTTGGCTGAGCCAAGGACACATGAATATGTATAACGTGGACAAAGGAGAAGGAATACAGCAGGGGTATTTAGTGGGAGGTCCACTGGTAGATTATCCCAGATGAGCTAGATCCAGAAACAAGACAACAGCAGCCCAGGTTGGGGCTGGGACAATGGGTTCTCTGGTAACGAGGCTGGCCACGAGGGGCAAAATGAGACCCATGTTGTCAGGTGGAGTCAACAAGCCCGATTACTGTGCTGGACTCTTTATTTGTTGTAAGAGAGACCTCTCAGGGGCAGAAGGGGAAGGAGTCAGTGGCATGTGTTAGAGATGAGAAAAAAGCAGCAATAAGGCATTAAAAAGTAAACAGAAGAAAAGAAGTTTCCCAGTCCCAAAGGGTCTGACTTAGCAACTTCACTATTACAATATTACGTTTTTAAAAAAAGAAAAAAAGCTGCATATAAACCAACTCATGGTCTCACAAAGAATTCTGTCCTATTATGTATATACATAGATGCACCTCCCTCCCCCCCCACACGTGTTTGTTTTTGTTAATAATTATTAAGTTCAGAATAAAAGAGAATTTAAATCTTTTTAAAAATTCTCAGTATTTTCCACAACATGGCTCTCTGAGGCAGGGAGTTGAGCAACACAAAAAAGGCCTGGTGTGCACATCTCTGCCAGTGAAGACTTACGGGAGGTAAAAGGGTCTAAAGCATGGTCATGGGGGCCAACAAACCAGTTCCTGAGGAGCAGCACCTCCCTGGGGCACTTTCAAAGGCCTGCAGAGACCCAGGTGAGCAGGCTCCAATGAAGGCAGCATTTGATCAGGATGCAAAGGCCTGAAAGGACTGTAATCAGCCCAGGATGCATGGAGGCAAGCAGCCAGGGGACCATAAGACTCTCCCCCACTGCACCCCTGCTCTTTTTCTATTTCTCTAGAGACACACACACATACTTCTCCCCATTAATCCCCAAATCCTCTGTTACACCCCGTTCAATAAGACCTCCATTTTTAAAACAAGAACAACAACAACAAAAAAAACACCAGACAGTTGTTAGGGAGGCCTCTGTCCTTCCAGGTTGCTTGGAGGTTTGCCCAACTGGGGGGATGAGGGGGAATAAAGGATTCCTTCCACTCCCAGAGTCCATCCCTTAAAGGTGGCATCTAACTATGGTTCTTGAGGTTCCACAAATGAACAGAGAGACTGATTAAACACATTTACCACGTGGAAATTTTTGGGTAATATGTATTGATCTGCTTTCTAAACCTCATCCAAAAGAAATTAAAATGTGGATATGCTGGAAGACCTGAATTTGGAAACAGCCTCTACAGAAAGACCACACAGGAACCCAAACTAACAAATCCTCAGAAGGAAATGGGTTGCGGTGGAGTTGCGGGAGAAGAGAAATAAACAAAACCAAGCATAGGGATAGTATGGCAGCGCGGCTTTATTCAGCATCAGAACACGCTCTGCATGAGCCAAACCAAGCACGTTTTCGCAGAACATCCATCCATAACCATGGGACATTTCTCCATCCCATTAGATTCACAAACACCTTCCTCTTGCCCACCCACCAGCCCCAGTGACACTGGGCTTCTGGCAGCCCCCAAACCTTTGTGAATGGACACTATAAACCTGGGGACGTGGTGGGAAGGACAGGCCCTTGGTGTCAAGACTTAACACTCACTATCTGGGTGACCTAAACTCACTGGACTCAGTTTCCTTCTCTGGAAAAGGAGCTGGATGGGTGAGTTCAAACTTCCTTCTAAACTGGAGTCCAGGGTTAATGAAAACGATTTTAAATGCAAAGAGAAGATGTCATCATAGAACGGACTAAGCACCTTCTTAGAAGAGTGATCAGTGACTAGATCCCACAAGACTTTACTCAAGCTCTGCCATGGGCACAGTCAGGCAGGCTGGTCCCTGGTCATGCTCCTCATCTCTGAGCAGCGCTGCTCGGGACATGGATACGGGAAGCTCTGGATGCTGAGGTGGCCACGGACACGCCTCCAAACAATCTCCACAAATGTGGTCTGCCTTCCCTCTCCCCCTCCCCATTCTGCTCCCTCTGGGAGGAAGCAGCAAAGTTACTGTGAAATCCAGACCAAGAGGGAAATCAACCATGGGCTCCAGAGGCATGGGGGAGTCTGCTAGGGCCAGTCTGGGGGACTGGAGTGAAAGGGGAAAAAGGAGAACAGGGAGCCTCACCTGGTTCTTGTCATTAGTGGAGACTACCAGCAGGTCACTCCAATTCAAAACAGTACTTATTAAGGGCTAGACCATGTAGCATGCGTAAGGCAGACTTCTTGGTGCCTCAGTTTCCTCATTTATAAAATAGCTATAATAGCACAGTAGGGACAGTTAGGAGGAGATCACCACAGCGAGATCAAAGGATTGGGTCATGGGCAGCTAGAGATCCAGTGTGAGGGCCCAGGGTGCAGAATGTGCAGGAAGGGAACAGGGAGGCCTCCGCAGGCATTTCCCCTTACTGGCATATTGTCTCACTTTCTGGGGAATGGGAAAGGGGTAGACAACCACCCCCCGAGAATCCTCTTCTGGTTCTCGACTTTGGGTACTGATCCCTTAACTTTGCTTAGAAATGTGACCAGGGACCAAGAGAAGCGAAGCTGGCCATGTTAAGTCACATGTTTAGACAAGGGGAGAGACCACTGGATTGCCTGGGACCTCTCAGAGAGAGCACCACATCTGGAGTCAGGAACAGCTGGTTCTGACTGCCAGCTCCAAGCTAAGCTGTGTGACCAGTGGCCAGGGGCCTCCTCCTCTACAGAGACTCTCCTTCTGTGGGCCTCTCCACCCCAGACCCACCCCCTTCCTCCAGTCTTCCTTCCCAACAAACTCTGATAAAAGCTTCCATTTTACAGCATTTCAAAGACAGTGCAGCAAAAGTGTTTCAGAAACCGCAAAGCCCATAGATGGGCTAAATCCACCCCATAAATGAAAGTTTGGGACAGGAGGCAGTGACCCTGGGGGGAAGAGCCCATTGGGACGGGCCACTTCATAAGTCCTGACTAAAGCTCCTCCCAGGAAAAAGGCCAAATCAGCCAGGGAGCACCTCATGCCAGATGGACAGGGGCTAGAATCTGTCTGTTCTCCGTGCATACGTACCTGAACAAAGCAGGCACAGCGAGAACCCGGGAGCATCAGGCGGGTGCCTTTAGAGCCAGGTCTGGAAGGAGTCTAAGGGCATCTAGCTCACAAGCTTCATTGTAAAGCTCAAAATCCCTTCAAGTTTTACAAGTAAGTCCTCTTGTCTACTGCCTTCACCAGGCAAGCTGAGCAGAGACGGTCCCTCCTCAAGGCGGCGTCACACAACGATCAGGGACACCCAGAAGGAAGACATCCCTGAGGGTCTCCATTCCTAAACAGATCACCAGCAGGAAGCCCAGGGATCAGAGTCCTAGCAAGAGACTGCCAGTGGGCAGGAGGACTCCAGGATGCTCTGTAGCTCCTCCAGAGAAACAGTTCAAATTAAAAAGACAAGTTCATCTGATCCAATCAACACTCCTTTATTAAGGGCCCACTATGCACCAGGCAAGGTACAGGCTCCCATGGATACCGACCCGGGATTTCCAGCAAGCGAGAAGGCATCAGTATGGAGGTGCTGCTTTAGTCCCAGGTGACCCGAGGCCGCCCCGCTCTGGAGCCGAGTACAAGAAAAGCTTCCCATCTGGGGCCCAGTGATGGCTGAATCATGGAGGAACAGCCCAGTGAAGCAAGCTGGTCATCCCTGATCCCAGCAACTCCTCCAACCCTCTGCCCAGGCTGGAGAGGGAGTACTCATGGCATACTAAGTGTGCCCTAGGGGGAACAGACCTTGCCACACAACAGTCCCAAATGAGTTAGTGCATCCTCTTCACATGAGGTGAGGAAACGGGAAGGGAGACGGGGGCACTGAGGGCAGCGTGCCCACCAGCGGTAGAATGGCTGAATGAGCTATGGTTTATGAACGGGATGGAATACTACTGTCCTACAAAGAATGAAGCGGAAGGTTTCCGAAGATCCTGGGAAAACTTGCATGAACTGACGCAGAATGAAGAACATTGACAGTGGCTGCAATACTGTAGAGATCTGGTAACTTTGATCAACACAGTGACCCATAATTCCAAAAGACTAAGGATGAACCATGCTACCTACCTGCAGACAGAGACGTGGCGGCCCTCAAGTGCAGACTGAAGCGGGCTCTCTTCTATTTCTTTCTTTTCCTTTTTTGGGAGAGGGGAGCAGGGGAACATGCGGCTAATGCAGAAATATTTTTCAGGTCTCTATATACTTATAATGGGCTTTATTGTTCTTCCTTTCACAATGGGTGAAGGAGGGGAAGGGAAAAATTGGAATATGAAATGAAGTTGATTTTTGTAAAGGAAAAGTACAGGAATAAAACAGAAAAGCCGTTTGTTGGTTTTTCAAAGAACATTGAGTTCCAATAAAGCCCCCTTCTTCATCATAATAGGGAAAAAAAGATGAGGCCTGGGGGAGGGAGAACTACAGAGGGGAGAAATCTCAGGGGACTCCATCCCTACCTGTGTGATGCGGCTCATCCTCAGGCTCATCCTCAGACTTGCTCCAGCTCAGATCTCGATCCAGCCGCTTCCCAAGGACCACCTGGACAAAGAGGGTCAATGAATCAGCTGGGCCTGGAAGGCTCCCGTCACACCCTTCCCGGCCCATCCCCACCACTGGGAAGAGCATCTCACCCTGAGGGGACAATGTCATTTTCAGTTATACAGACAACAATCCACTTTATTTTCCAAAAACAATACAGGAAAAAGACAGTCACCCAGCAAGTGCTTTTGGAACCACAGGAAGCTGGTTTATATTCCACTGTGGTTTGATTAATATCAAAACAAATGGTATGTGGTCCCAAGTTTCTGACTGCCCCTCCTCAGGGAGGCCAGGCGAGCCCAGCATCAGAGAAAGGGATGCTGGGAGCTCATTCTTTTGAAAACCATAGAAATTGAGTCATCTGTTTTGGAGCTGGAAGAGATCAGAGAGATCTTGCCGGTGATAGAGAAGGATGAGACTCAGTCCAACCACTTGGTCTGGCAAGAAACAAATCCTTTGGAAACCCTGAGTGCTAAAGAAACCCTGAACTCTCACTGGGCTTCATTAATCAGAACCTCCAGCCTCCCACTCAGTCCAGACAAAAGAGGGTACCCCAGCATGGTCAACAGGGCACTGAACTTCAGACAAGGGTTCAAATCCTACATATCCCATAGGGCATGGGAGCAGGAGCCAAGAAACCCTTCAAGATGAGCCTCCGTTTCCTTACAAATAAAACAGGGGTGCGGGTGCTGTATGTTGTACCGCTGTGCAGTTACGGCTCCACTGAGGCAATACCTACTAAGCACTAATTGGCTGTAAGGCCAGTTATCAGCATCATTAATGGAAAAGGCAGTGGGGACAGTGAGTACTGGGGAAGGAGGGAGGGCTGCAGAATGCCGTGGATCCTTGTAAACAAGGACTCAGGAATGGCAGAAATGAAGAGGGGCAGGGACCAGAGGCAGCTGCCAGATGGATCATGTCAAGCTCACTCCAGGGAGTGCCCTTGCTCATGGCTAAGGACCCTCCATGAACAATAGACTCCTCCTGGACAGGGAAGTTTCTTCCTTTTGTCTATCTTCTGAATTAGATCTTGTTTGCACATTTCTGAAAGGATCTATTTTAATTTAAATCTTGGCATAAAAGCCACTTTAAAACGATTATATTACTCATTTGTATTCAGAAAATACTAGTGCTGTAAGAAATGCCTCTCCTCTGAGCAAGAAATTACAGTTCCCAGCTACACACACACACACACACACACACACACACACCACACACAAACAGAAATGAAAGTCCTGTTCTCCACACATGACCCAGTAGCCTCCCTCGGTTCCCTAGTTCAATGCCCAACTCCCTTTTATACTCTTCTCTGACTCTACGAGATTGGCCAAGCACCTCTAGGTCTGCCGTGCCACTAATAAGGAGATCAGACTGACCACTCGCTAAATGCAGAGGCCAGCACTCTGCCAGTCTGTGCCCAAATCCTAGGCTGGCCTCTTTCTCCCTGCAAGGAGAAGAGAGAAAGGAGCCATTGCATACCATGTGGGTTCCCAGGCTGGCAGAGACAGGCGCCATTACATCCTAGGTTGGCCATTTCTTCCTCCTTACAGGGGACCCTACCTATCACCTGCCACCCACAGGGAAAGGAGAAAAGATGGCATTCCATTGCGCACTGGTCTTCTGTCCCACTGCTGCCTGCAGGGAACCAAGAAATACCTCTCCATCTTGCTCCCTCTGTCTATCTCCTGGCCATTTCCACCTGCATTCAATCAGCTCCCCCAGTGTTCCCCTCACCTGAGCTGCCTCGTACCCTGTCAGTGAAATCTTAATTATGTTATCGAGGCGTCTGAACTCATTGGCCAACCACCTATTTCTACCATCACACTTCTCCGCAGGCAGGGATTTGGAATCCCCAGTTGCCAGTCTGTCACCAAGTACTGAGGCTGTCACTGTCCCCGCGTCCGTCCCCCCCCATGGTCCATGGGCCATTCCTCTTTCTCCCACCTCCAGGCAGCCCTCCTACCCCTCTCATCATGTTCCTTGTGGTGTTTGGTTCCCTCTGGCATGAACCCCACCCCTCCATCTTCTGGCTCTCCTGATAATGGAACCTGGTCATCTTCTCTAGCCATGGCCACCATTTCCTTCGATCTTTGCACCTCCCTGTAGCCCTTGCAACTTCTCACCAGCCTCCTGCCTCACTAATTTCTCCTTTGAGGTTTTCAAACCACATCAACCCACCAACCAAGGTTCTGATATTTTGGCTCTGCCGACTTCTGGGACACTCCCCATCCCAGCCCCATCTGACTCCCCAACTCCTACCTTCACACAAGGGGAATACAAGACAAAGTGATGTTTCCCCAACTTCCTCACTTCCCAGTTGCTCATTTCTCTAGAGAATCCCACCCAACAGGTCCCAGCCCCTGAACTAACCTCACTTCCCTTTCTGACAGGATCGCTCCACTACGGCAAGTTTCTTAAACCATGGGTAGCAATTCCACAGGGGAGCGTGAAAAATGTGGCAAGAGGTTTTTTGAACCCAATGACCAAAAAAGGAATTCAAAATCAAATGCGTAATGCCCCCGAGGTGCTTCTGGAACCACTTTCACATGTGACATCTTGTGACTTCACTGCAGCTTGGGTTCTCAACATACAAGACGTGCACTTGCACTGTGTGCACACAAATGCTGTCAGACACAAATGCTGTCAGAAGCTCCTCGGATCAGATTCAAGATGGGGACATGTACAAATGTCTTGGACAAAATGGGATCTCAAGTGGACAGAGTTTAAGGAACTCTGGGCTGGGTAGGAGATTCTGTGAATAGACTTTACCTAGATTTTACTAAAATATTTTACTGAATTAAGCAAGGTACCTCTTACCACCCACTTAGAAAACATGAAAAGGCCTGGACTAGATGGCACTTTAATTCAGATATATTCGGAGCTGGTTTGTGGCTAGATTCAACAACGGTTCCACCTGTTTGCAGCCAGGTCTCCCTGAAGGGCTGGGTCATGTGGAACATTTTTGGACACGTTGGATAAGGGTACAGATGACAAAAATGTTCAGATGACATATCAAGCTGGGAGAAAGAACTAACACCAAAGAAAATGGGAGTCACGATCCAAAAAGAGCTTGAAAGGCTAAAACATTAAGCTGAATCCATAAGATGAAATTTAATAGGCATAAAAAGATTCCCAAATGAGTTCCCAAAAGCTCAACTTTACAAGTCCAAGGAGGGGGTGTTAGGTCTGAAAATGTTTGAGGGGGGAGGGTTAAGTGGGTTACAAGCTTGAGGAGTGAATGAGTGTAACATGGCAGCCAAAAGCTAATGCAGGAGAAGCTCTGCAGAGCATTCCCCATCTGTAGCCCTAGGGCCTTAGCTGAACATCACCAGCCACAACCTGGAGAGCCTCCAAAAGGAGGCCGATAGGATGGAGGGGAGCCTCGAGGCACATCATATGAGGACTGGTTGAAGGAGGGAGGATGCTGGAAAGAATAGGGAAAGCAGGAACATGAGAGGAGTACTTGGAGGATTACCATGTAGAAAAGGGATTACACCAGGGCGGGTGGGCCCCACAGGACTGAACCTACAAGGCACAGTGGCTGGAAGGGGCCAAAGGGAAAACTGATGCCCGATGCCAGGATAAACTTCCTGAGAATTCAAGGTGTAACCAAGAGAAGCACAGGTTGCCTCAGGAGGTGACAGGGTCCTTGGGCCACTGCCAATGGGAAGAGGGGACTATGAGACCAGAAGCATTTGATCCTCAGTCCGGGGCTCTGTCCACTGAATGAGCCGCGTTGTGAGCAGCGAGGAAGATAAAAAACCGGGGGAGGGAGGGGCTCTCCTATTCAGCATTAGTCCCACTATACCAGCAAGTCCAAAGCTTTCCTTAGGCAGCACGGAGCTTGCCCCTCCCTCCCCCAAGTGCTACCTGTCACCTTCAACAATGCACCAGTAGGTCCCTCTCCCAAGGTGACCAAGGAAAATGAAAAGAACTCATGTTCCAAAATGTTCCTAGCAGCTCTCTTTACCTTGGCAAAGAACTGGAAGTTGAGGGTATGCCAGAGTGTTCCAGGAACAGGGACAAGCCCCTGAAAATATTTGGACGGTTCCATGAGCAACTAAATAGCCATATATTTATTCCCATTTCCCACAACCTCACAAACCTTTCCGAAACAGAAATTATGATAAAGAAAATATAAGAATTAATAAAACCCTAAAAGGAAGGGGCTAAAAATGGGCAGAGCAAGTCAAGGGTTGATAGAAAGAACAAGAACATCCATATTCCTTGATGTTCTCTTTCCCATCCCTTTTTTATTTTTTAATTTATGGAATAAAACAAGCATTTCCATAATAATATAATTAAAAAGACGATTGCATATGAAACTGTAAATCTATTATCTATTTCTTGCTATTCCATTCAAATATAAAACAAAATCATCATGTAAATTTTTCTCCCCTCTCCCCAAGATGGCTACTATTGGAGACAAATAGAACTATACAGAGATACAGATACAACTATTCCATACGAACTCCTATTTATCACTTCTTTCTCTAAATGCGGATAGTATCTTCCTTCATACGTCCTTTAAGGTTAATTTGTATTTGCAATTATAGTAGACAAAATAAGTTATTCGCTCAAAGTCATCCTTAAAACAATGTTGCTCTCACTGTACACAATGTTCCTTTGCTTTTGCTCATTTTACTCTTCATTATTTCATGCAACTCTATGTTTTTATAAAATCAGCCAGCTCCTCATCTCTTACAGCACAGTATTCCAGCATAATCCACAACTTAGCTTAAAAAGGCCACCGTCTCCCACTGCATCCAGGGCCATCTTTAGTGGTCCTAATCTAGCCATTGGACCCAGATACCTCTGGAGGAGGAAGTGAAGCTGGTGACTTTGCACAGCTTCCCCCCTTCAAATCCAATTCACCTGCAGGCCATGGCATCGCCTCCCTGATGTCCTGTTTGTGTTTGACAAACGACCACAACAATACCACAACTGGTTCAGCCATTCTCCAACTAGTGGGCCTCCCTGCAATTTCCAGGTTCTCTTGTCACAAAGAGAGCTGCTATAAACACTTTAGAACATGTCAGTTCTTTTCCTTTTTCCCTAATCATCTTCAGAAATAGACTCAGTCATGCTAGGTCAAAGGGTACATACAGATAATTTATTAAATTGTTGGGCATAATTCCAACTGTTCTCTAAAAGAGTTGGATCAGTTCACAATACCGTCAACCCTGTATTGGTGTCCTAATTTTTTTCACATCCCTTCCAACATATTTTCTCCTGCTAGAATTTTAGCCAATCTGGTAGGTGTAAAACAATATCTTAAGGGTGTTTTAATTTGTATTTCTCTAATTAATAATGTTTTTAAATGACTATAAATTGTTTGATTTCTGCACTGGAAAATTCATATCCTTTGACTACTTATCAACTGGGAAATGACCTGTATTCTTATATAATTGCCAAAATTCTTTATATATTTGAGATCTGAGACCTTTATCTGATAAAACTGTTCATAAAAATGTTTCCCTAATTTTCTGCCTTCCTTTTAATCCTTACTATGTTTTATTTGCATGAAATCCTTTTAATTTAATGTAATCAAAATGATTAATTTTATACCTGCCTTTGCAGATTCATGTATACATTGATAACTAATCTGTCCCACAATCTTCTAATTTTCTGGTAAAACCTTTTTATATTTACGCCATGTGTCAATTTTGATCTGTTCTTGTAAAAGGTGTAAGATACTGGTCTATACCCAGTTTCTTCCATAAAGATTTCCAGTTTTCCCAATAATTTTTACCAAGCAATAAACTTATCTCAAAATCTTAAGTCTTTACATCCCTTCTTAAGTGCAAGTCATCTCTGAATACTCTCTCTTTTACTTCCCTATCTATGGAGATGTTGGATTCCCTTCTTATAGAAATAAAAAATGACTATATTAATACTGATGATCACAAGTTAAGATTCTATGGGACAGCCTGGAGAGACTTACACGAACTGATACGAACTGATACTGAGTAAAATGAGCAGAACCAGGAGATCATTATATATTTCAAAAACAATACTATATGAGGATCAATTCTGATGGACGGGGGCCCTCTAACAATGAGATGAACCAAATCAGTTCCAATAGAGCAGGAATGCACTGAACCAGCCACACCCAGCGAAAAGAACTCTGGGAGATGACTATGAACCACTACATAGAATTCCCAGTCCCTCTATTTTTGTCCGCCTGCATTTTGGATTTCCTTCCATCTTTCCAAAGCCTCACAACAATGATCCCAAATCTATGTTTACAGCCTCACTGGCTATGACTCTCCCATAGCTAGGTAATCTGCCCCTCACCCACAGTTCTTCCTCTACAGCCTCTGTGCCTCTGTCCTGACCTTCCCGCACTGTCCTTCAATATTTAGCTCAAACATAATCTTCAGAGTCAACCCTTTCCTGCTCCCCAGCTTCTGCCCTCCTGCCTCTGTCTCAAAGGATCCTAAACAGAACTTTTCTCTATTTCTCTTTACCTCCCCATCAGCAGGGAAGCTCCTTTTCCACAGTGAAACTGCCTCAGTCACTGTAATGGCATATCCAGGCCTGGCACACAGATGCTCTTTGACGGACAATGAGCAAGTCACTGAAGCTGGACCGTCTGGATGTCAGTCTCCCTCTCTGGAAAATCACAAGATGTTGGACTCAATGGCCTCCCAAAGTCCATTGCAGCACTAGATCTGGGATGCTCTGACCTCATAATAACTAACCTATCCCCCCCTTCCCATCCTAAAAGTGAGTAAGATATCATCATCAACCACCCCCCACCATACACACACCCCTCCCTTCCCATCTACAGAAGAGTTATTAGTTAATAGAGAATAGGCAGCCTTGTAAAAATGTCCAGTGAAATGTATTCAAGGCTAGTCTTTAACTTTTCCTTTTATTATTTAACTTATTCATTCATAAACCCAAATAATCCAACATACAAAGGAAAGAGAAGGGACTGGAGAGGAAACCAGGGACTTGGGTAATCTACAGTCTTTTGGAAAAGTGTGCATTAAATTGAATAAGGCATCACTGCCATGTTTACCCGTTCCTTGGAGAACATTTTCCTTTTTTCAGATCTCTCTCACTCAATTCTGAAACTCACACCTCAGTACCTCCTTGGTTCACAGAAATTCGTACTCTCTCTGGAAGCAATCACCCCATCTCCCACCCAGCTGATCTCCAGAAGATCATCTTTCCGAAACACAATAGCAACCCTCCAACTCCCGAGTACCTTCGGGCCTGTTAAAGACCGTGAAGGGGAGACATCAGGGAGCAGCTTCCAGCTCCTCCACCTGAGGGTCCCAAGAGCTCCCCCTTATCCCCTTATCATTTCTCAGCCCAGTTATAAAACTTAACCATCTCCCTCTGCATGGAGTTTGCCCCTCCCTCATTTTCAGCTTCTCTTTATGTGAATTGTGAATGGGCTTCCTCTCTCTTCCCAGTACACTTAGCACAGTATCTGGCTCAAAGTAAAGCATATGGTTTGAGTCATACTGAGAAGACTCAAATTCAGTCTCACTTACTATCTATGGGACCCTTCAACTTTATTTACCTCACTTTCCTCATCTGTAAAATGGGGATAATAGCTCCTACCTCTAAGGGAAGTTGGGAGAATCAAATGTGATAACTATAAAGCACTTAGCACAACGCCAGGAACATAGTAAATAATATCAATATTGGTTATTACTCTGATTATTTATTATTCTTAATGTTTATTGACTCTGATCATATTCCCACTAACCTATTCACCTCTCCTAAAAAGTCTTCGATTGCAATTTGGAACTATGGACAAAAGGCTATCAAACTTTGCAACCTCTTTGATCCAACAGTGTCTCTACTGGGTGTATATCCCAAAGAAATCATTAAAGAGAGAAAAGGACCCACATGTGCAAAAATGTTTATAACAGCCCTTTTTGGGGTGACAAGGAACTGGAAATTGAGTGGATGCCCATCAGTTGGAGAATGGCTAAATAAGTTATGTTATAGAATATTACTATTCTATAAGAAATTAGGAGCCTGATTTCAGAAAAACCTGAAAAGACTTAGATGGACTGATGCTAGGTGAAATGAGCAGAACCAAAAGAACACTGTATGCAAACCACAACTTTATATGATCAGCTATGATGGATTTGACCCTTTCTCACCAATTTGGTGGGTGATTCAATAGACTTGGGATGGAAATTGCCATCTGCATCCAAAGAGACAACTATAGAGTTTGAAGCTTGTTTATTCCTTTGCTTTTTCTTTCTTGTGCTTTTTTCCCTCTAATTTGTCTGATTTTTTTTTTTTGCATAACATGTCAAATAAGGAAAAATGCAAATATTTAACCTAAATCTGATTGCTTGCTGTCTTGGGGAGGAGAGAAATAAAGGAAGGAGGAAGAAAAATGTGGAATACAAAGTCTTGAATATCGAAGACTATCTTTGCATGTTTTTGAAAAAATAAAATACTATTGAAAAAAATTGTTCTTATACCAAAATGAGAAGAGTAGCAAAATAAATCACCACATTGGTCATATAGGGTGTAACCATTCCAGTATATTATATCTATGCCAAAAGGTGATTCATTATCCATTTTCCTTAAATCAATATTTTGTCCTGATTGATTAGTGGGTAAAGTCATTTATACAACGGCGGCTATTCTGCATCCATCCATCTAAGTCTTCCCAAGTTTCTCTGAATTCTTTAATTCATAATTTCTTATGCCACAATAACATCTTATTACAGTCATGTCCTAGAATGTGTTCAGTCATTGTGCAATCGAGGGCCAGCCATTCACTTTGTTACAAGGTCCCTCCTTCAACAAAATGTACTATTCTATTTTTGTACCCTTCCTTCTTTTTGGCCTCTTGAGTTTAATAGGAAGCTTCCCAGGTCAAAAAGTATACAAAGTTTAGAGTTTCTAAACCAATAAACAGTACCTCAATATGCCAAAGAGCAACATGTAAGAAATGATATATTTCACTGAAAACTACCCATTTAAAAAATAACTGAGTGAAATAAGTAAGGAATGCAGCTAAATAAAATCACCCCTTTTAAAGGTTCTTTTCTAACAATACTTTCCCACCTGTGCAACAAAATTATGAAAGACTCTTTAGTGATAAAGAAATAACCTCATTTAACAACCTTTTGGTAAGCAATATTAGGAAAGTATAACATATCATAGGGAAAAACATGAGTCCAAACTGAAAGCAATATTCTGATGATCAACTGGGAATGGCAGCTATCCTCAATAATACAATGATACAAGGCAATTCTGAAGGAATTGGGCTTTTTTTGGGAGGGTCCCCCAGGAAAAGAGGGGGGGTCCATATTTTCTTTTACAACATGACTAATATGGAAATGTTTTGCATGACTATACATGTGTTATAGCAATCTGTATCAAAATGCCTGCCTTCTCAATAAAGAGGGAGAGGAGGAAGAGAATTTGAAACTCAAAATTGAAGTTTCGAAATGGAAGTTAAAAACTTTTTTTACATATAATTGGAAAAAATTGAAGTATTTGAAAAAAGGAAAAGAAAATGAATTTTGCTAGGGGGAGACCCAGAGCCTAGTTAGAGGAGTAAAGTGAGCAGTCCTGCCAAGCTTTTCCAATGATCTTCTCTAAAGAACTTTTAAAAAGCACTTACTGCAGAACTTGGGAGGTAAACAGCAGCAAGAATGGTACAGGGAGAACTCACTACTTAGGGACATTAAGGGGAGTGAACACTAATTTAGAAAGAGATTACAGGGAATCCCTTAGTAATACTAGGCATAAGACCCCTTGCCATTTGGCAACTCCACTATTCATTATTCAGTTCAAGGATGCCAAGGAGCTGTGGCTATGAGGGAGTCACTTACGTGGCAAGGATCAGAGTGCATGCCGGAGGGGCACTGACTCTCACCAAATCACAATACCTTGCAAGCACCAAAAACTCTGTGCCCGACAGTGAAAACATCAGAACATAGCCTAAAACTTAGGAAAGTCATTCCTCCTCAAACCCTCCTCCCCTCCATACATGTTAAAAGCCAACTCTTAATATCAAGGCCCAAGTCAAAAATTAGTCTGGAAAAATGAGCAAGCAAGAACAACAACAAAAAGAAGTTGACCATAAAAAGCTACTATGATGATAGAGAAGCGCAAGACCAAAAAAAAAAAAAAAAAAAAAAGACAATGGCTTGAAAACATCTACAAGCAAAGCTTCAAAGGTAAAATGCAAATTGAACACAAGCCCAAAAAGGATTCCTTAAATAGCTTTTTAAAAAAGGCAAAATATTTGTTTTTGAAATCTAATTTTAAAAGTAAAGGAAATATTGAGAAGAGCAACAGGAGAAAATTATGAAAAGAGAATAGTTTGATAAGCAGCACAAACAATAAGAAAATGACTTCTTAAAGATTAAAATTGGTCAAGAGGAAGCTACGAACTCCTTGAAACATCAAAAAACCATAAAACAAATCAAAATAATAAAAAGAAAATGAAACCAACCTTGAAAAAAGATTGAGATAATTTAAGAATCATTGAATTACCCAAAAAATTACTTTAAAAAAGAGACGACAGCATGCTTCAAGAAATTAAAAAGGAAAACTACCCATTCATTTTAAGCCAGGGGACACAACAGAAAATCAAAGATTCCACTAATCACCTATAAAAGATCCCCAAATGAAAAAACCCAGGAATATTAGTTAAAATTCCATAGACCCAAATGGAACCAGGTGAAGATGCAGTGAATTAGACACCCTAGGCCTAGGGTCTATTGAACCCTATTCTCAGAGATCTTTAGGACAGAAAAGATCAGACCCTGGGTCTAAGCTTCAGGAAGTTATGGGACCCATAGGAAGTAGACAGCATTGATAACCAGTGCTCAAAGGTTGCTTCCTTTTCAATCCATCCAATGAGCTTTTTTTGCTATTTGACCAAAATCACTATTTCTGGTTCACGAGGCCAGACACAATGCTGGGAGATGGAAGCTGAGAAGCTCTGGGTCCGCTCAGCTGGAGTACTTGGGCCTCTCCTTGCAAGGACCAAATAAATGCTTCCTATTTGTATCTGAAGATGCTTCTGAGTAGCCTATTTGGGTAAGGGGGTCTAGTACCTGTCTCACACAGCTCCCTGGTCAAGAAGCCAGAAAGTAACCTTTCAAGTTCCACAATCAGGATCACAAAAGATTTAGCTGCTTCTACCATAAAGGAGCAAAGAAGGAATAGGATGTCTTGGAAAACAAGGGTGCTATGGTTAACAACTAAGAATAATCTTCACAACAAAAACTGAGTGTGATCCTACAAGAGAAAAAAAAAATGGACATTTAATAAATGAGGATGTCTAAGCATTTTCAATGAAAGAAAATCTCAACAGAAAATTTGACATTTAAACATAACAAAAAGAAAATGAAAAAGTAAACACAAGTGAGAAATTTATTTACTTAAGAGAGAATGACTATATGTTTATTATTCGGATGATCACCAAAAAGTGGAAAAGATGTACTGAGAAAAAGGGAAAATGGTTTTCTATAAAAGAGGAGTACAAAGGAACAGTTTTTCACAATGGAAGGGAAAATGGAGGGGAACAACCAGTCACTGAAATTTACTGATTCATCTGAATTGATTCAAAAAGGAAAGAATGTAATATATAGACACACAAAATGGGACAGAGAAATTCATCTTATCCAACAGGGAAGTAAGAGAGGAAGTTGCTAAGAGAAAGTTGGGGAGGAAGTGAAAAGAGGGAGCGGTTTAATAAGCGAGGCAGAAGTCAGAAAAGAGGTTAAGGTTAAAAGAGAGAGCAAGAAAGAAGATTAAACAGAAGATTCATGGGAAACGGGCAACTGGCAAGCATAATGATGAATGGGAGGAACTCATCAATAAAACAAGAGAAGAACAAAATGGATTGGAAAGCAGAATCCAACAAGGTGTTATTTACAATGAGACACATTTGAAATAGAAAGATACAGAATTTAAAATAAGAGGCTGGAACAGCTTCAGCTGAGCTCAAAAGCAAAAATAGACCCAATTAAAAGATAATCAAAGAAATTACATTTTGCTAAAAGATACAAAAAAAAAAAAAAAAAGAAGAAATAACAATACTAAACATTATTCAAATTGCATAGCATCTAAATTGTTGAAGTTAAATGAATTACAATAGGAAAAAGATATTAATACACTGCTAGTGGGGAATTCTTAATTTACTTCTCTCATACAAACTGACCACGAAATAAATAGGAAGTTAACAAGATGACCAGAATTTTAGAGAAGTTAGATTCGACAGACCTCTGGGATAAACAGAATGGAAACAGAAAGAAGTCTATCTTTTTCTCAATTTTTATACCCCCCCCAAGTCCCCAAACCATGGATTAAGACATAAAAACCTTACAAATGTGGAAAAAAGAAATACTTAATGTATCTTTTTCAGATCACAAAGCAACAAAATTTACATTCAACACAGGGCCTTTGAAACATAGATTAAAAATTAACTGTAAAACTAAATCCCAAAGAAAGAATGGGTCAAAGAACAAATCACAAAAACAATCAGTTTCATTAAAGGGGATGTCAAAAACAAAACAACATAATGCTCCAAAATCTATGGAACACAAAAGTGGCACTTGAGGGGGAAATATCTCTAAACCCTTAAATCGATAATAATAATACAAAATTAATGAATTGGGATGCAACTAAAAAAAAAAAAAAATGAGAAATGGCAAATTAAAAACTTTCAAAACACCAAAATGAAAATCCTGAAAGTGATTAATCTGTCATTCTAAATTAAATGGATAAATATTTTTAAAAATATAATTAAAAGAGGAAACAGAATACTTAAATAACCCTATCTTAACAAAAAAGAAAACCACCAAAACTCAGGACCAGACAAATTTACAAATTAATTTCTATCAAACATTTAAAGAACACCTAATTCCAATACTACATAAACTATTTGGAGGAGGAAAGAAAGTTGGGTAAAGGAGTTCTTCTTTCTATGACATAAATATGATTTTGATATTTAAACCAGAGAGAGCAAAAACAAAGGAAGAAGACTATAGGCTAGTTTTCCTAATGACTACTGATGCAAAAATTTAAAATACTAACAAGATTATAGCAATTTATCAAGATCACATACTATGACAAGGTTGGATAATACAATGAATGGAAGACTAGTTCAACATCAGGAAAACTATAAGCATAATTGACCATTTAAAAAACAAAAACAAGGAAAATCATGTAGAAAAAGCTTTTGACAAAATATAGCACTTATTTCCATTAAAAACTCTAAAGAGCCTTGGAACAAATGTAGCATATAGGGAACATGGAAAAAAATCAGATCAAAGGGTAAGGGAAGAGTTTATGACGGAACATAAGATACAGAGTATTATTCTAAGTAAAAATGGATCAATTTTGATTACAGGCACAAATAAAACCAATATAGCTAAATTAGAAAGAAAAGAGGAAATTGGAAGAAAAAAAATTTACACCAAGTTTTTCTCATAAGGATCTCATTTCTCAAATGTACAGTAACCGAGTCCAATTTATTTGGGGGGAAAATAGCCTTTCTCCAATTGACAAATGATGAAAGGATATGAACAGGCAATTTTCAGAAGAAAACAAACCCATCAATAATGATGTAAAAATGTTCTAAATCGGTTGCTGATTAGAAAAATGCAAATTAAGACAACTTTGAAGTACCACCTCAGATACATCAAATTGGCCAATAGCACAGAAAAGGAAAATGACAAATGGAAGCAATATGGAAAAACAGACACTAAGGTACTGTTGATGGAGCAAATCAATCTGGAGAATAAAACTGCAAGTCCTTTGACCCAGAAATATCACTAGGTCTTATTTCAAAGAGATTGAAGGAAAAAAGGACCCACACTGTAATCATATTTATAGCAGTTTTTTGTGGAGGCAAAGAATTAGAAACCAAGAGAAATTGAGGAATAGTTGAACAAGCTGTGTTTCAGGATTGTTTTAAAATACTATTGTGCCATAAAAAATGACGAAGGGAATGATTTCAGAAAAATCTGGGAAGATCTGTTATGAAATGATACAAAGTGAAGTAAACAGATCCTAGAAAAAACACAATAACAGCAGTTTTGTAGTGATGATTAACTGTAAAAAGGCTATTCTAATCAATACAAAAATTCAAAGCAATTCAAAAGGACTCAGGTTGAGCAATGCTATCCACCTCCAAAGGGAGAACTGGTGAATTCTGAATAGAGATTAAAGCATATTTTTTCACTTTATCTTCCTGGCTTTTTATTCATATTTGGACTAAGAAGAAATGTTTTACATGTTTTTCATATACACAAAGAATTCTGATCAGTACAATGACCATCCGTGATCCCAGGAACCAAAAATTAATAAGATGGGCCTGCAGAATAAGAGACCCATTTTTGAGCTTCATGAGAATATGAGAATTTTTTAGCTTGATTATAGATATTTGTCAAAGGTTTACTTTACCATTCTTTTTCTTTTTTTTTCAAGAGGGAAGGTCCATGTTTGGGGTATGGTGGCAGTGGCAGAAAATAAACACTGAAATTTACTGAAACGTTCAATCTGTGAGCAGAATCAGGATAACACCATACACAACAACAGCAACATCATCTGATAATCATCTATAAGTGACTTAGCTCTTCTCAGAAGTACAATGATCTAAGACAATTCCAAGAGACTCATGATGAAAAATGCTATCCACGGACAGAAAAAAAAAACTAGAGTCTGAGGGTAGATTGGTACAGAACAGATTGGTACAGAACAGGTAGCAAGGGGCTGCTGTGTAGACCACACCAATGGCTGTGACCAACTGCGGTCATGAGGCCTCCAGAAAGGAAGATGGCTGCTTGGAAGAGCTTCCTAACCTGATGTCTGGGAGGTAGGAGGCACCTCTGACCCTTTGGCCCCACTGAGGGCTCATCTCCTACCAAAAAGCCCACAGACTCTTCTAAGTAGCCTCTTCTGGACCCCATCTGTTCTTCCTCAAGTTTTCTTTCTAACCTTTTGTGTCTGGTTCAAGGGAAGCAGTCTCTAAGGATTTTGTTCTCCTTCTAGCCAAAAAGTGCTAGGTAGCTCAGACTGAACACAGCAACAAAGCTGACTGAAAGTCAGGGGTAGGAGACAGGGAAAGGAGGCTGAAAGTCAGGGAGGCAACAGTCACAACCAGGAGCTTCCACTCTGTCCCACCTTCAGACCAGGCTGTCCTCCAGAACTTCTCAGCTCTAGGACTCAAGGAAAGGGCCCTGGCCTCCCAGACTGCCCAGCAATTAATGGTCCTCCCTGCAGCATCCTGTTCCATTGACTTTGTGTGCATTCACGCATGTGTGTAAAATATTTAACCAGTAGATCTTCCTGGAACACCCCCCCTTCCCAGAAGACAACTACTGAACACTGCATATGCTTTCAGACTTTTCCAAGCTATTTATTCATCAGCTGTGTCATATTCCTTCTTTTCGTTCTTTTTGTCTTAAAAAAAGATCATTTTTTGTTACATGGGATGGGGACAAATGATAGGGAAAACCATGCTAGTGCAAAACAAAAAAGAAAGTTCTCAATAAGCCTTACTTAAGGCAAACTATTTCTCTGGGTCCGTGTTGTTCTTTCCCACCCCTGCCTCCTGCAGAACACAGATGCGTTGGGAGCAGGGCCCCCATCTCTGCCTTTTATCTCTGGATCCTCAGACCTGGCAAAGTTCCCAGCATATCAGTAGGCACTTAGGACCCGTGGCTCTGCCGAGTGGGGAGATGGGGGAGGACTGTCAGTGCTTCCTGAGAGGATGGTCCCTGAGGCCAGAGCCCATCATTCCCACAGCTTGGGGATGGAGATTTAGGGACCCGGGACACCCCATTTCTGTAATGCTGGGCACAAGGGCCCTGGGAGAGGGGGAGAACATGAACAGGATCACCAGCCTCAATTTACAGTCTGAAGGTTCTGCTTCTGATGCTATTTCTATATTAATTATACCTCTTTTCCCCCAGAACTGTTGTGAGCAAAGGGCTTAAAAATATATATGTATGTGTGTGTGTGTGTGTGTGTATTTTTGTTGCTAGAGTTTATTTCTGTATCATTTACAACACTTCTGGGCAGCAGGGTGGCACAGTGGATAGCATGCCAAGCCTGCAGTCAGAAACACTCATCCTCAGAACCTTATTGGCTCTGTGACACTGGGAAATCACTCCATCCTGTTGGCCTCAGTTCCCTCATCTGTAAAATGGGCAAACCAGCCCCGTATCTTTGCCAAGAAAACCCCAAATGCACTGAGTCAGACATGCCTGGAACCACTGAACATCACTTCCACTGCCTTCCAGAGCCAGCTCTTATAACCAAGAATAAGAAAAACTTCCCCTAACCCCACAAGCCTGTTATTTCTGAGCCGTCCCACCTCACAGACTACACTAAAAAATGCCCTTGCCACAGCCTGAAGGACCCCTTCCTCCTTCAAGTTTGATCCTCATGCCAGAGGAATCAGCCATTGGATGCCCTCTGAAACATGCATGTGAGAACATTTCCAAGACATAAACAAGCTCCTGGGAAGCAGGTGACATTTGCAATATGACTGGGATGCTGTGGACCATCTGCTGCAGGCACACTATCCTGCGGACCTCCCAGGAGCCCCCAGGCCTCACCACTGGCCCGCCAGCTGAGCTCAGCTCCACGAACTCCTGGAGAGCAAGGACTAGCAGACTTGTCTCCTTACTCCCTAGTGCTTAACACATAGTAAATGTTTCATAATGGCTTTTCATTCATTCACTCCCTCACTCCTGTAGTTCAGAAATCCCGCCTGCTGTCTCTTACCTGGCACAAGCCCCAGGCTCCTGTAGCAGCAGCTGAGGAAGGCTGCTCCTGGCCTTCCGCCAATCTCTCCGGGGGGGCTCTCCCAGCGCTCGCTGCCGCCTCTTTCTGCTTCCCCTGGTTGCGTAAGGACTTCTGCTCCCCTCTCCCCACAGTCCTCTCTTTCTCAAGGACTCCTGCAGCCACGGCGTCTCTGGCTGGACACTCTGCAGCCAGACCACAACATCTCGGTTCTTCCCCATCGTCCATGAGGTCAGCGTCTCGAGAGCAATTTTCCACATGAGTCCTCTGTGGCTCTAAAGGCAAAGTCCGTAGCAAGGAGCTTGAGGCCTCGGGTTTCGCATCTGGAGTCACACTTGGCTCAAACTCCGCAGGAAGCTCCGGAGAGACGCTCACTGGAAGTTCCACGTACAACTCCTGGGCCCCTGCAGACATGGAGGCATCGAGAGAGATGGGCTGCGTCTCCACGCCAGATGACAGCATGAGGGCGGCCGAGAATGCGGGGGTCCAGTTTATCGATGCGGATGGTTCACCCTAGCACAGAACAAAAAGTTAAGACCCAAACAGTTAAATGATGAAGATAATAAATTCCCACATTGTCATTAATCATAGCCACCATCGTTAGCAAGCCTTAGAATTTCCAAAGTACCACATAAGCTACGTGCTCTATGTGGCAGCATCTTTTATATGGCACCTTAAGATTTACAAAACATTTTACAGGTATTGTCTCACCTGACCCTCCTAATAGCCCTTTTTTTTTTTTTTTTTTTTTTTGCTGCGGCACCTGGGGCTAAATGACTTGCCAGGGTCTCCTGACTAGGAAGCGTTAAGTGTCTGAGGTCAGATTTGAAATTAAGTTCTCCTGACTTCAGGACTGGTGCTCTATCCACTGCGCCATCTAGCTGCCCCTCCCAATTGCCTTTTGAAGCAGATGCTTTATTATCCGTTTTAGAGTGGAGCAAACTGGGACTCAGAGAGCAGAGGTGAGTTTCCCAGTATCACTTAGCTAATGAGCATCTGAGATTGGCTCTCCTCCCAGGTATCCTATACTCCCTAATCCAGCCTCCTAACCAAGCACTGCACCAGTGTCCTAGGAAGGCCGGGATTGGAAAGGCTACAAAATCACACCAAATGAGACTTGGGGAGATTAACCCCTCTCACTGACCCCACAGAAACAACACTGTGAGTGACCAAGAGCCCTTTTTCAGCTGGATGTTGGGCATGTGTTCAGCAGATGAACCTCCACAGGATCAGGAGGCTGGGGGCTCTCATTCCTGGACAGCTACTGAGGACTGCTTCCTCACGGGAGTCATGGTGGAGAGGAGAGAAGAGGAGAGTCTTTTGCAGCACAGACAGAACCCGTCATCAGGACCAAGAAGGCCTGGATGGAAATTGTCCCTTTGATGTGTCCCGGCTATGAGCCTTAACTCCTAAATTGCCAAATGGGGATTATACTCATCTGTAGTCCCTATCTCACAGCTCCAATGAGATGCCATGAAGTGAATTTCAGACTTTAAAGTAAACTTTAACTGATTTACTGATGGGCCAAATTGATGTTATCAATCATGGAGATGAGGAAACTTCCTCTACCTTCCTGCGGCCTTCCAGCCCTTTGAGGAAAAGTACCTTGTCCACAGGCAGGACTGGCCCCTAGGTCCTCCTCTCCACTCTACCTGGTCCCTTCCAAGCCCTTATTTTCTGTGATTCTCTGAAAACCACTTATGACTACATCAAGGGCTATCACACCAAAAGGGGATGTGAACGTTTGACAATTTCAGAATTTTAAGCCATCATAGTCATAGTCATATAGAAAATGTTTTAAATCACTGTTGACTAGAGAAATGCAAATTAAGACAGCTGAGGTACGATTACATATCCCTCAGACTGGCTAAGATGACAAGATAATGATAAATGTTGCAGTTGTGAACTGATCCAACCATTCTGGAGAGGAACTTGGCACTATGCCCAAAGGGCTTTCAAATTGTGTATACCCTTTGATCCAGTTGTGTTTTCCCAAAGAGATCCAAAAAAAGGGAAAAGGACCCACATGTGCAAAAATGTCTGTGGTGGCCCTTTTTGTAGTGGCAAGGAACTGGAAACTGGGTGGATGCCCATTAGTTGGGTAATGGCTGAACAAGTTCTGGTATATGAATGTTATGGAATATTATTGTCCTATAAGAAATGACCAGCAGGACGATTTCAGAGAAACCTGGAGAGATTGACAGGAACTGATGCTGAGGGAAATGAGCAGAACCAAGAAATCTTTATACAGAACAAGATTTATACAATGATCAGTTCTGATGGCTCTTTTCAACAATGAGGGATTCAAGGTAATTCCAATAGACATGATGGAAAGAGCCATCTGCAGAGACACATAACTATAGGGACTCAATGTGGATCACAGCTTAGTATTTTTACCTTTGTTTTTATTTATTTGCTTGTTTTTTTTTTTTCTTTTTGATCTGATTTTTCTTGTGCAGCATGATAAATGTGGAAATGTTTGGAAGAATTTTACACATTTAACCTATATTGGATTGTTTGCTATCCATGGGAGGGAAAAAAATTTGGAACACCAAGTTTTGCACAAGTGAATGTTGAAAACTACCTTTACTTGTATTTGGAAAAATAGCTATTATTTAAAGAAAAGAAAAGAAAACAATAGATATAAAAATTCATAAAGAAAAAAAGTTTGCAAGGCTCCTTTAAAAACAGTTTAGTCTATCCATTGACCCGACTTATCTACTGGAGAATGGTTTTTGGCTTAAATAACTTAAATAATTGTATTATTTGTCTGTATATCTTGGATACTAAGATAACCTTTTTCAAACGATTATCAGGAATCTATATAAAAATTACTGGCTTGTTTGAAATATTAAACTTCTTTCTGGGTTGTTTAAAAAAAAAAAAAGTAAATGCTCTTAGTTTTAGATCACTATTGAGCTTCTCCCTGCTCCTGGGGAGGAAAGCTCTCCCTCAGAGCAGAGCAGCACCTGTTAGCTCTGTGCTGAGGAGGCGAAGGTGGTTGTTTCACTCTTGCCTGTCTGTGTGAGCTCTTCATCCAACCCCAGGGCTTGACATAAAGGCCTGGCCTGGGGGAGACAGGGTTTTCCTTCGGGGACTTCCAGGTATAACTCTAAGCAATATCTGGAGTGTCCAAAAGTGGAAAAGGCATCAAAGAGCTGAGCTAAAAGGGGCCAGGGCAAGGTCACACAGGTAGTGTCACAGGCAGGATTCAAAGCTAGGTAGGCCCTCTGCTTCGCTTCAATATTGTTGCTCTAGCCTGAATACTGATAAAAAATAATGCCATACTCATTACGAGCAAGGAGGATTCTGACCAGAATAGCAAGCACAGTTCAATATGGATGACACTGGTGGTAAAGGGGATTCATGTTTGAGGCTGGGTATCAGACTAGGTGATCAGTCAACCAGCGTTGTGTTGACCATGAGTCAGGCACTGGACTGACTAAGAGCAGGGGATGCAGATACAAAAATACAAAGACTAGATAGACAGAGGTTTGCAACACTGGACAGGTAAGAACACAAAACATGCTAAAGAAAAGAAGGGTAAGAAAGTAAAAAGTAAAATGGCTGCCTGATGAAGCTTTATGAAGAGCTGAGGAAAGCAGGGAAAGCAAAAGGGAGAGAAGGGAAAGATATGCCTTGCAGAATATAGATTTGTAGAGAACACAAAGGAGAGGTTAAGATTTTCTAAAATGAGCAATGCTAAGAAATAAAAGAAAACAACAGGATGAGAAAGGCAAGAAATATCTTTAAGAAAATTATAGATGTTAAGAGAATGTTTCAGGCAAAAATGGTCAAGATAAAAGACAAAATGAGAGGATCTTTTCTAAAAGTCAAAGAAATTAAGACGAATACATCAAAAAACTACCCAAGAATGATTTTAACATCCCAGATCAATTATGAATCACTTGCCTCTTCTCAACAACACAATGATCCAAGATAGTTCCAAAGGACTCACAATGGAAAATGCTATCCACCTCCAGAAAAGAGCTGATGGATTCTGAATGCAGATCAAAACAGGCTGTTTTCACTTTTTAAATCTCTTTCATAGTTTTCTCTTTTTGCTGTTTCTTCTTTCACAACGTGACTAATATGGAAATGTTTTACATGACTGCATATATATATATATATATATATATATATATATATAAAACCTATTTAAAATTCTTGCCTTTTTAGGAGATTAAGATGAGAGATAGTTTTAAACATTTTAATGAATGTTAAAAGTTGTTTTTACACATAATTGCAAAAAAAATAATACTATTAAAAAAAAGCAGCCAACCTCCTGCAGAAGTTGGCATTCGAGCTGAATCCTGAAGGAAGCCCAGGAACGCCAAGAAGAAAGTGAAAAGGGAGGCGGGATGAAAGGTGGGAGGGACAGCTAGTACAAATGTGTGTGAAGGAGAAGGGGTAAAACTAGATGCTGGAATATGAGGAAAGGAGGAAGAGGATGGACTCTGAATGCCAAGGAGTGGCTGCAGTGGCAGTAACTAGTGCCTTTGAACTCCAAGCAGAACTGGGATTTTGCCACAGCAGACTCGGCCTCTCCAGCCTTCCTACTACAACTTGGAAAAGGACACAGAGTCCCCTAGACAGTGTCTGCCTGGATTCTTCATCTCCTTCCCTACGACTTGTGAAACAGTCTGAGCAACTAACCAACAGAGCACATGAGACCTCTGAGACCATAAAGCCACAAGCCAGTTAAGTTAGCCTCTAGATAGACTTTGTCGCTAGTGATCCAGACTCAGTGACGCCTTCCTCTAGACCCTAGAAATGGCTTTCCTTCTATCCCAACAGGTCAAGGGTCTACCACCCCTTCAGCAAAATCCAGGTTTTATGGTACATGATCCTCAGGACCCAGTACAGAAGGGGGTCCTGGTCTTCACAGACCCAATTATCTTTTCTGTTACAGGTTGTACCCAGCTTCCCATCCACTCTCTTCTTTTCCAACCTGCATAACCTTGGGCCAGCAGCTATACTGAAACCTCTGCATCTATAAAGTGAGGGGGCTGGTGAAGAATTCTGGGAAGGTATTGGAATAGGTCACTAAGTTTCAAGTTCTCTAGATTTCCCCCATAAACAGAACAAGTTTGCACCTCAGGGCAAACAGAAACTGGTGAAAAATCAAGAAGACTTGGGGCAGAACAGAGGTCCTGGCATAAATCAAGAAAATCCTAAAAAACACCATGGGCCAAGCATTAACCCATGTTATGTGTAAATACTTCCAAGCTAGCTTGGGAGAAACACCAATTAGGGAGCCCTGAGGGTAGTGTGGCTTGGCTGGAGCCTCAGCACAGAAACTTTACCTCCA